>NC_138374.1:14152549-14179557 GCF_054177405.1 Leptonychotes weddellii | reverse complement strand
GGTTCATCTCCCCCTCTGATTTCCCCCCCTTCATTTTTCCCTTCCTGCTATCTTCTTTTTTTTTTTTTAACATATAATGTATTATTTGTTTCAGAGGTACAGGTCTGTGATTCAACAGTCTTACACAATTCACAGCGCTCACCATAGCACATACCCTCCCCAGTGTCTATCACCCAGTCACCCCATCCCTCCCACCCCCCACCACTCCAGCAACCCTCAGTTTGTTTCCTGGAATTAAGAATTCCTCATATCAGTGAGGTCATATGAGCAATGACATTTCTTTAGCAGTGGTCAGCTTGGTGGTAGCATTGGCTGTCTAGATTTGGAAGTTTTGCATCACTAAGGTACCACCAGTAATTGTTTTAATGTTGCAGTAGAATGAAAATTTTTCATGAAAAATCTCATCATATCATGAGCTATATCTGTTTGAAAAACAGTATGAAGAGAATACCCATCTGAGATCTGTCTTTATGGACCGCTAGATGTTGGAGAAATTCTGAGTCCTGTAGATCTTCTCTGTTTGAGTCTAGTAGATTCTAGTCTTTTGTTTGTGTTTAACTTGAGGATCCAGGTTACACTGAGGTTAAGACTCTTGTGTTGATATTGAAACCTGAATACAGTATTCCATGCTGTCTTTTAATCTCTATTCAAGTGTTACAACAATAATTCAAAGCACATTAGTTTTTTAAAATATTTTTTAATAAAACCAATGTAGCATGTATGTATTAGAATAAAAAGTTAACTAAATTTCCTACAAAGTGAAAAAGAAGCACCATGGGGCATCTGGGTGGCTCAGTCCATTAAGCATCTGCTCTCAGGTCATGATGTCAGGGCACTCTGCTCAGCAGGGAGTCTGCCTCTCCCTCTCCCTCTGATCCTCCTCCCAGCTTGTGCTGTCTGTCTCGAATAAATAAATAAAATCTTAAAAAAAAAAAAAAAAAGCACTGTAATTTCTTTCCATTGACTGTGACCTAAACAAGTTAGAGAATATTTCTGTAATTATTGAATATGAAATATATATAGTCATCTATAAATACCCAAATATTGAATTCCAGTGTGTTACAGTTTTCACTTGCTAAAATTATAGAACTATACATTAATATTATAGTAATAATATTTTAGAGTTAATAATATAGTTAATATAGTTAATAATCTGTTGAAAGAGTATTAAACAAAAGCTGAAAACATGACTAACAGACACTGAAAGCTTTATGTCTTCCTTCAAATTTTCTAAAATCATTGTTTAAAAAATGCTTAGTAATCATGGTATCTTTGCTATGTATATTCCTTTTTTGCACTGGCTTATTTTTAAACTGAGACTCCTGGGAGTGTTTGTTTAAAAGAACAGAGAAATTCTAAGAGCAGTGAAGGGATGGAAGGAGAGAAGTAAATACAACTTTACTTGGGGACAGAATTGAATGTGAATGTGTCCGTTTTATGCCAAACCACAGAACAGTTCTGTAATCTAGCAGGTGAAGTTTTTAATGTGCTTAATACTTAATAATCTTTAATACTGCATTAAGTTGTTTATAGTATTTGATGCCTGGAGAAACTTGAGCAACTTAGGGATATTTTTCTTTTCTTTTCTTTTCTTTTTTAGATGTTATTTTTAAGTAATCTCTATACCCAAGGTGGGGCTTGAACTCAACCCCAAGATCAAGAGTCACACACTCTACCAACTGAACTAGCCAGGCGCCCCCCTCTTTTAAGAATTTTTTAAATTAAATATTTTAATTGATTTATTTTTTAATTGAAGTATAGTTGACAGTCAATATTACATTAGTTTCAGGTGGATAACAGATATTCAGTGCTTACCATATGTCACCATACAAAGTTACCACAGTATTACTGACTGTATTCTCCTATGCTGTACTTTTCATTCTCATAATTTATTTATTTTACAGCTGGAAGCTTGTACCTCTTAACCCCCCTCACCTATTTTGCCCATCACCACTTATCATGGTGAGCACTAGGTAATGCATATTGTCAGATCACTATGTTATACACCTGAAACTAATAATAACATTGTATGCCAATTATACTTAAATTTAAAAAAAAAAGAACTGGGGCGCCTGAGTGGCTCAGGTCATGATCCCGGGGTCCTGCGATTGAGCCCCGTATCAGGCTCCCTGCTCTGCGGAAAGCCTGCTTCTCCCTCTCCCACTCCCCTGCTTGTGTTCCTGCTCTCGCTACCCCTGTCTCTGTCAAATAAATAAAATCCTAAAAAAAAAGTTTTAAAATAAAAACTTATATTTCTCTACTTACTTTCCGATCTCCTCATTTTTGGATACTGCAGTACTATTTCTATAGCTAATGCAACATTTTTCTCAGGTCTTTTAAAGGCTGTAGTAAGAACCAGCTGAATGTATATAAGATGACTGGATCAGTTTTGGAGAAAATTTGGAGAAAAATTGAAGCAAAAGAAATTTAGTCTTAATATTACACAATATAAGACTTTCTCCCCCTTTTATCTCATTAATGTGTATTTTATCATCTCAGCAAGGTAGAATTTGGCATACAAATATGTTTTGTTAGAAAATTTTTTAATTGAATTTTTGGAACTTTCAATGCTGTGAAAACACGTGTACTTCTGTGGTTGTTTTAGTGTTACATTTTTTTAATTCATTTTTGGCAGATAAAATAACACAAGAAGATATTGAAGGCATTCTACAGAAATTTACTGGGAATATAATGCAGGTACCTCCCCTGTAAGTTCAATTATTGAATTTGAATAAATGTTTAATTTTTATTTTTCAGTGTTTAACATCACTTTAATGAGAAAAAGAGGGGGCTTCCTTTTATGTATGGTGAAGCACATTTTAATCTGACATAACATATGATCAAGTAAAGGTGAGCCAGATTGAGACAGGTTGCAGAGCTTCCAACAGTCTCTGAGGTAGTGGAATGTGGTTTCCTCTGTCTCTGGATGTTGCCACAGCCTGACATCTATGCTATTCCAGTGTTGATCGGTTTTTCTGATTCCATCTGTTTGCCTCAGAGCAGTTCTGGAGTGCAGAGATGTCAGTTGTCCCGGAATTGCTATGAAGGGACCAGTCCAGGCTAGTATTGGTGTCAGAGCTGTGATTCATAGTCCAGTTGGTACTTTTTTTCAGGGGTGGGGACCATTTTTTTAGGCCTAGAATCTTATGCTTCACAATTCTCTGCAACAAATGAAACAGATGAGAGTTATAAATTATTAAAAGTATAAGAATATTGAGTACCACTTAACCATATTTTTTGTGCACATTACCATTTCAAGCAAATTGCTTTTTATTTAAAAAAATGGCTGAATCGTTACATGTCAGAAGTTACTGACAGTTCTTTTAGAGTTTAGTATTTATTTATTTACTTATTTTAAGTAGGCTCCATGCCCAGCATGGAGCCCAATGTGGGGCTTGAACTTCCGACCCTGAGATCAAGACCTGAGCTGAGATCAAGAGTCGGACACTTAATTGACTGAGCCAGCCAGGCATCCCTAGAATTTAGTATTTATGTTTTACTTTAAAATCTTGATTTTTTTTTTCCAGGAACACTGAAATATCTATAGGGAAATGTGTCTTCATAATTTTGCCTCAAATGAAAGTTTTAAAAAATTTTGCAGGATATGAATAAATGTTATTTTTTGATCATTATTGTTAAAATAAATTACACATTTGTATCCATTTATAAGAGCAGTTTTAGAAATTTTTTCTGTTGATTATTCCAAGGATTTTGTGGTCTAATAAAATTTTATCACACAAAGCTTAAGATCTGTTAAGTAGATTTGCATTTTAGAAATATTTTGTTAATTTTTATGTGAAAATGAATATTATTGTAATGGAAGTTGTTTCAAGGAAATATAGTGGAGACCACTGTGACCAGAGGCCTTGTGCCCTTAACCCAGAACCAGGACCAGTGAACACATGAATAGACCATCTCCAGAGGGAAGGTTAAAGTGTAAAATTGACAATATTGTTCACTGGGTAGCAGATTGAGCTTTAGCTTCAAAGGTATTTAGGAACTCCATCCCTGGTACCATCATGGAGTAGATTAGAAGAAAAAAGTAGTTCATGTTTTAGAAAGATTCAATTTAAGGGCTGCTGGTCCTCCTTTCTTTCCATGATGTAATCTGAAGTTATTGTGTCTCATTCTTTCTTAATCTTTTCTCTCTCCTTCACTCCCTCTCTCCCTCTCTTATCTTGCAAGCTATTCTGCATTAAAGAAAGATGGACAGAGACTTTCAACCTTGATGAAGAGAGGTGAAGTGGTAGAAGCAAAACCTGCCAGGCCCGTTACCGTATACAGTCTCTCCCTTCAAAAATTCCAGCCACCATTTTTCACATTAGGTAAGGTGGAAAAATTTGAAATCATTTGTAGTTACATGTACCTTTATTCCGCATTTGGCTACTTTTGGGTAGTTTAATGGATCCCTAGTATATTGGAGATGTTTAAAATTTGAATTTAAGTAAGGTTAGGATTTATTAATACTTTTTTGATAACACATTTAATGAAAATACTGATAGCTACATGGAAGTTCGGAAATACTTTTCTAAATAGACTGAGTTTTTTATATATCATATTATCTTCTAAAGTTGGAAGTAACATACCTTTGATTTCTAATGGCAAAGAGTAGATAAGGGGTATATACTTTCAAAATTTATATTTTGTGTTTTATTATCTTAGGGATGCTTGTTTTCCCCCTTTTTGGCTAGTACCTGGTAGTTTACATTCAGTTTTAAAATTTAAATTAATTTGTCCTTTTAAAACAAAGTATTTTCAGTCTTTGGACAAGAAATTCTAATAGCAGAGTGATTATTTCTCCCCTTTCTATGTTACCTGCAAGTTACTGCCAAAGATCCTGACAATATGGAAATAATGGGTAAGGCAAAAATGTATTCTTGGACATGCGGTAAATTTTAATTCAGTTTATCAATTTGAATTTATCTATAAATCTATATTTGAAATAAATTTAAAAACTAAAAAGTTTGTTTTTATGGTTTGGAAATTTTATGATCTCCTAGTTGCAGAAAGTAGTAGCTGAAGTCATGAACATATATACGAGCTGTGAAGAATCAAAAACTGTAGTTCTTCTAAATTCTCAGGCTTCCTTAAACTGATTCTGCTCTTAATTTCACAGTGCCTACTAGATAGGATTCCCTTTAGAAATAATTTCCTAAAATTTTTTTTCCCCTAACTTCTGTTGCTTTGACATACTATTTAATGTATATAAAGCTCCTATAGAATGTGGTTTTTGTACAGTTAAAAAGTGAAGTCACTTCTTTCCTTTAGTGTCCTGACTCTAAAATGTTTGACGAATAATGAGAAAAACAAACTAAAAAGTGCTTCATTCCATGAAAATGCAGCAGCTGGGTTGGCACAGTTGATACTATCTATGAAAGGAAGAGAAACTTGAATTATTCCGATTGCATTTAAGTTGTAAATACTTATTTTGTTCACTTGGAGGTTGTAACAGGCCGAAAGAGCTGTGTTTTCACCAAAGTCAAATATAGTGCAAGAATGTTAATATACCTGCTTTGATCCCAGTGCTCATTTTTTTATCTCAGCAGTGGCCCCCAGCCTTGAGCTGATGGGGAAAAAAAAAGAATTAAAATCCCCAAGTAGTGAGTTTTGGTTAATTCCCTCAACTTTTTTTTTGTATGATAAGACTATAAACAGCAGGAATGTAGTCCTTTTGTGTGGAAATTCAGGATATCTTGTGGATGAATAAAAATAATCCAGAGTCTTGCTCTTAACCAATAAACATGTAAGATACTGTGTTAAGATGTTTAGATATGCGTTCACTGTGGAACATTGTGTAATTTTAGTTATTTTATGATTTCTTTAGGAATATTTCCAAGAGAACATTTAAATAGACTGAGCTCTCCATGTAGTATATTTGCCCAAACATAATTACTGTCCCTGATAAGGGGTTTTTGTTTGATGTATTTTTTGAGTGTGTAAATCTGAAATCGCTTAAAAATCTACAGCTCCTGATAGCAAAGCTGAGATATCCAACTATTTAAAACCAATTAAGTGAACAAGGTGTACAAATCTGAAAATATTTTTTAAATGTACAACTCATAATAGCAAAGCTGAGATTTCTAACTATTTAAAACCTATTAAATGAACAAGGCTGAAGTATTAATGTTGGTGTGACTTGCCAGTTAATTTAAAATGTGTTCATGAATTTCTCCTGTTTGCTTTCTCCACACTCTGACTTTTCAATCTCACAAACACATATGCTGTTGGATGAATAATTTATGTTTTAGCGCATAAATATTTTATCACTCGATTGTTTGCATAGTGCATTTTTACATTTGTTTAGGGGCATCATTTCTATGTAAAGTGGATTTCATAGGAGGTTAGCAATTTACCATGTCACTGTTAACATTCCAGATGTTGAATGTGGAGGAGGTTTTTATATAAGAAGCTTGGTCAGTGACATTGGCAAAGGTAAGCATAAAGATGAATTAGGAATTATCATTTAGAGAGTAATATTCTTTTTTGATGGGAAGAGGGAATTTTCTATTTTTCATATCTCTGACTGCTGACCTTAGGGAACTGTACTCTTGCTGCCTTCAGCTTCAGAAGCATTGAAGGTTTATAGCATACAATTATCAGCATCAGCAGCTGCCGTGAAATGCTTATAACAGGAGAGAAAGAGGAGCAGGAAATGAAGATGGGAATAATCAATGTAAGAACCAACATTATTTCAGATATAAAATATTTTAACTCAAAGGGATAAGATAAAAAGATTTATCCTTCTAAAAGTTACTTTCATTGATATAAGTAAAAAAATTTTTTTTTAAACTGGAAGCCACAGTCTTACAAACAGCTAGAAAGTTGTTGGCAGCTCTGACACCGGACAGGTCAGATTACCTCATCTGCAGATGAGAGGAATAGTTACCTCATGGGCTTGCTTCATGGCTAAATAAGAAAAGTATGTGCCGGTTCCTCGTAGACTTTAAAGCAGTTTATAAGGTGAGTTACTAAATATTATTTTGCTTCTTCATCATTTCTTAATCTCAAGGCTCTTGGTTCTTAGATTGGACTATTATAGTTTTACATTTGGGGTAGTTTGGGGAGGTTTGAATCAAGATCTTCTGTCATTTGAACATGATCATGACCTTGAAATAATGAATCATTTGTGCTGTGGATTTTCTTTTCCCCTTTTGTTGCTATAGAACTCTCTTCCTGTGCCAATGTCCTAGAACTGACCCGAACCAAACAGGGACCATTTACGCTAGAAGAGCATGCCCTTCCTGAAGACAGATGGACGATTGATGACATTGCACAGTCTCTGGAACATTGCTCATCTCTTCTCCCAGCAGAGTTGGCACTTAAAAAATCCAAACCTGAGGAGTCTAATGAACAAGTTTTGAGCTGTGAATATATAACTCTAAGTGAGACAAAGGGAGAAGATGATGTAATTAAGACATCTTAAGATTGGTTTGGGATTGTCATCATTTCTTGGTTGACATTTGAATCCTGTGTACAGAATGACAAGCTACGTGCAAAAGACAAACAACTATTTCTTTTTTTTTCCGCATGATTTTTGTGTGTGTGTGTGAAGAAAAATGTCCATCATTTACAGTTTCTATGGTGTACAATTTATCTGCTCTACATTATAAATAGCCTTGCAGTTAGTTGTTCAGTTCTTTGCCTTACTATGAAATGTTCTTTTAGGATGTTATTATGTTGTTAGATTGGATTCAGGAAAATCAAATCTTCTGATTTTGATCTTTCTTCAAAGTCTTTTCCTTGAAAAAGTTGAACACATTTTCTAATCAAAGAATAAAGAAACACGAGCTACATGTTTCTTTGGTGTCACAAATGTGAATGTAAATTAGTGTTACTTTGACTTTATTTTGGCTTCCTAGTGGCTCTGTTGTATTGAAATTCTTTATGTTCGAAAAGGCCATTATTTAACTCATATTTTGAAGTTTACAGTTATTAAGAACATTTATTTGATGAGGCTGTGCAACTCTGGTGATAGGTATGTTTGTTTAGATCTCGGAAACTAATAAACTTTTATAATAAATATTTGTAAATAAATTACTGCTGCTACCACTAACAGAATGTGAATAGAGGACTGAATATTTAATTAGATTCACCTCCACCATGAGGGCAAAGGACAGCTCTGTGGCTTATATTTTGGCAGCTATGTGAACTTTTCCTGATGATTTCATCAACACAGTCAACCACCCTGTACCAAGTTATTAAATAGCATAATTTTTAAAAAGTAAGCTAAAGAATGTATCTTCAATTTAGAATTTCTTCTCTCTATTTTTTAGTATTTATACCTCCACAGGGCATTAATCCCCATGACATTGTGGTTTTTTTTGTTTTGTTTTGTTTTGATTCTGGTTTTTTTTTAGTTTGCTGTTTCAAATTCTATTTATAGATGTTGAGATAGCTGCCCTGCATTTCTAGTTAATCTCTTCTGCTCTAAATATTTTAAAAGTTATTCTCAAACGTTTTCTTTTTTCTTTTTCTTTTTAAAGATCACTTTCATTTATTTGAGAGGGAGAGAGAGAGCACAAGCACAAGACGGGGGAGGCAGAGGGAGAAGCAGACTCCCTGCTGAGCAGGGAGCCCGATGCAATGTGGGGCTCAATCCCAGGACCCCGGGACCACGACCTGATCCGAAGGTAGAAGCTCAACCAGCTGAGCCACCCAGGCGCCCCTCAAACGTTTTCATTCAAATAGCTTACCGAAAGTTCCAGGTCCCTTTTTAACATTATTTTGAAAATGTAGTCACGTTACAAAATGGCAAATTTCATATATAATGAGTGCTTCATATTTTTGTTATGGGAAAGCAATGTATTATGTGGCCAATCTTTAGAAATGTCCAAATCCTGCTTTACTGATTCAGATCAGTATAGTTTCTAAAGGAAGAATAGTTGAAAATATCATAAATAGGGGTTTCTAGGTTTTTATGGATTGCTTTTCTTTTAAAAGTAGTTGTCTCAACCTCTAACTCAAAAATTTAAACATGTAAACTAATGTGATTTGGTTTGTAGTTAACCTAATATAAATTCAATATAAAAAGTTATATGCTTCAGTAGAGCATTTTTATCATATTGACAACATATTTATTTATTTATTTTTATTTATTTATTTTTTAAGTAGGCTCCATGCCCAGCATGGAGCCGAACACGGGGCTTGAACTCACGACCCTGAGATCAAGACCTGAGCTGAGGTCGAGAGTCGGACACTTCACTGACTGAGCCGCCCAGGTACCCCTCGGCAACATATTTTAAATGAAAATATTAAAACTAATTCTAAGTATGACACACAAAACTATAAGGAAAAGAGTTTGCTATCTTGATACAGTAACATAACATACCAAACACATAAAGTTATAAGTTGAAAGTTTACAATTTTACTTATTCATATCTCGGTTCGTATCAGTCGGAAGTGGTGGCGGCTGTCTCTGTCTCCTGGAACCGCCCGGCTTCTAGTATGTCTTCCTGCACTGCCCGATAAGATCCAAATAGAGGAAAATTCCGGGGCATTTGTGCCCTCTTTCTCAACTTAAAAATTGACATGTATAATTTGCTAATGGAGAAGAGTAGAGATTGTATCTTTTTTTATATTGAAAATAACAGAAGGAAATTTTGCCAAATGGAAAAATGACCCATAATCCTCACCATCCTGATACAGTGACCTCAGAGCTTTAATTTTATGTTCCGGTTTTCCCGTTTTTTTGTTGACATGATTACAGTCTTGACACCTAGATTTTCTAATTGACTGTTTTTTCATTTCATGATGTCAGACTCTATTTTGTATTTAGTTTTGGTAGTTATTTTAATCATATTATTTCATATTCAGTTTATTTAAGCCAGTTCCTTATTGCTGAACACTTAAGTTATTTTCAGTTTTATTAGGATCAGTTCCTGGGGGTGGGATTATTAAATGGAATAATAAGAACAGTTTTATGGCTCTTAATATGTTTGCCTTATTACTTTCCCAAAGAGTTACAACATTTTACACTGGCACCATTTGAGTTCATTAAGTTTACAGCTTTGGGTGGGGGTTTTATATGTTGTTGCAATTTAGTAAGTATAAGAGTTCAAAATTGCTCTTATTTGCTTTTGTGTGACTTTTTCGTATACTTTGTTCATTTATAGAAATAAATGTCTTAATGGTTTCTTTATACATTTGTATGAGTTATTTATGTAGTAAGTATTTGGTAGAAGTATTTTCATGGCCTGTTGTGTTTTTAATTTTCATTTCATTTTTCATTTTTGCTACATTTGCAAATTAATTTTAGTAACTATTCCCCTTTTATAGTTGTCAGATTTATGAATATGAATAGTTAAAATTTTTTAACTTTAAAATATTCTTAACTGTCATAAATAGCTGAAACTGATCAGGATGCTCTGAAAGGTTCAAGACTCATCGATAAAACAAATTCGTTTTCTTCCAAGAGTCTAGTATTTAAGTACCAAATGTTTTGTTTTTTTCATTATGTAGTTCTAGGCCTAAAGTTTAATCATATGATAAAGTTGTTTTGCTTGTAAGAAAAATAACTTCCTGAAAATGTGTCAACCTGGAACATACCAAATTACTTAAGTTTTACCGTTTAGGTTTTTTTATTTCTGAAAAATATTTTTGTCTTAAAAGTCATCAAGAGTGGTCCTAGGATTATTTTACTTATGATTTTAGAATTCACGAGCATTAAAATAATACAGATTTTCTCTCTGCTAATTCAAAATTATAAAATTTGAATAAGGGCTAAACTCACATTTTCCTATACTGACTGGATCTTTTCTTCTTAAATACTTGAATTAATACAGGCTACTAATCCATCGTCAGAAATGATTAATTTTGTAAAATAAAATAAAGAATGCTTTATATCAGGTCTTCAGTACATTTTATACTCCTGACCAGTTTGAAATTTGTATCAGACTTACAGTGGGCACTTAGAGGTTCATTTCGATAGTGAGTTTTATTTTAAAGGAAGAAAGTAATTTACCTTCTGTCATTATGTATATAATAGAGAAAATGTAATTCAAAAAGCACTCTAAAATGTTGAAAAATTTAAATAGAGGAATATAATAGAAAGTTTATGTATTGAAATCATTATGATGGCCTTGTAGTCAAATCTGTAGAACACTTGTCTTAAAACTATTTCTTTACATTATGTGTGGGCAGCCCTAGTCTGCCCTGATCATTAAGTACCATTTGTTAAACACTTACTATGTGGCGTTTGAATCAGGAATGCCTTCATATTTTCAATTTGAATTAAATTCTATGAACAGGAATATTTCAGATTGCTGTTGTAAATGGTGATATCAGCAGGAAAGTTGAGGTCAGAAATAACTATTTTCTTCTTATCCGTAACTCTTAAAGTATAATATGTTAAGATCATTTTTGTCTCTACTATTAATCAGCTTTTTGATCCAGGCAAATCACTTCAATCTTTTGGGGCCTCAGTTTTCTTATCTTTGAAACAAAGGGGCGGACTAGTCTAAGAACTTTCCCAGCTCTGAAATAGTAGGCTTCTGAGTACAAAATAAATGTGTATTTATTCTGGTCAGAAACTTATACCTTGTAACCTGAATTTTCATGTTGTTCATCAAATTCTCATCCTTCGTCTCTTTGAATATTGCATCTCTTCCATCCAGTTGTCGTATTAGATTACATCTTATCTTCTCATTTTGTTTTATGTGTCTAATTACTCTTTCATATTTTCTCTCTATCCCTCTGTGCTGTAGCTTGGGGATTTCCTTGAATCTTTTCCAGATAATGAATTCCTTCTGCTATTTTAGTTTACTGTTTACCTATATATTCATTTTAATGCTTATTGTGTTTTTAGAAAAGTTCTAGAATATCACCTTTTTTTCAAAATCCCTCTTGTGTGTTGTCTTGTTCTTTCATCAGATTTTAGTTTAAATATACATATATATTTAAATATAGTTTCAATATGCATTTTTTTACTTTTACTGGTAATATCTATACAGAAAACTGCATATACCATAAATGTATAGCCTGATGAATTTTCACAAAGCAAACACATATGTAACCAGCAACCAAATCAAGAAACAGGACATTACTAGTCTACCAAAAGCCCTCCAAAGTTCTCTTCCAGTCACTAGCCACTGACCTTCACCCTGACACCAAGGGTAATCACTTCTAACATAGATTATTAATTTGCTTTCATGCTTTATATAAGTCGAAGTGTGCAATATATACTCTTTGATGTCTGACTTCTTTGGCTCAAAACTACATTTATGAGATTCTGCCACCTTGTAGCCTCTGGTTGTAAGTTACTCATTCTCATTATTGTTTAGTATCCCATTGTGTGAATATACCACCCTTTATTGATTCTACTGAATGATGGACACTTGATTAGCTTTCAGCTTTGGGTTTTTTTTTTTTGTTTTTTTTTTAGTATTACATTATATTTCACTCATTCTATCTCATTTTTGGCTTGTTCTAACTCTTTTAAAAATGTCTTAGTGTTTGCTGTAGGATTTATGATATACATCTTCAGTTTATCGCAAATTACCTTCATTGTATCACCTCATGTATTATGTAGAAACTTTATAATAGTATATTTCCATTTCCTATCTCCTATCTTTTGTGCTTTTTTCATATAACTTACTTTAACATATGATATAAACCCTATAATATATTGGGCTTTTGTTGTTGTTCTTTGTTTTTACTTTATTACTTTAAACCATGGTTCAGCAAATTTTTCTGTAAAAAACGCAATTGTAAATATTTTAGAGTTGGCAGGTATATGGTTTCTCTTGCAGCTACTCACTTTTGCCACTGTAACATGAAAGCAACCATAGACAATACATATAAGTGAATGGATGTGGTTACGTTCCAATAAAATACATTTACCCTCATGCTGTAGCTTGCTGACCCCTGCTTTAGACTGACAGTTATCTTTAAGAGATTAAAAATTGTAACAAAAAAAAAATCTTTCATATTTCTCTATATCCTAGTGTTCTTCATTTTTCTTATATAAAACCAAATATTTACAGGGCGCCTGGGTGGCTCAGTTGGTTAAGCGACTGCCTTCGGCTCAGGTCATGATCCTGGAGTCCCGGGATCGAGTCCCGCATCGGGCTCCCTGCTCCGCAGGGAGTCTGCTTCTCCCTCTGACCCTCCTCCCTCTCATGCTCTCTGTCTCTCATTCTCTCTGTCTGAAATAAATAAATAAAATCTTAAAAAAAAAAAAAAAAACCAAATATTTACTGCTATCATACTTCTTCCTCCTGAGTAACTTCCTTTAGTATCTCTTCTATTTTTTTTAAAGACTTTATTTATTTATTGAGAGAGAGAGAGCGCCTGAACAGAGGGAGGGGCCAAGGGAGAGGGAGAAAGAATCCCAAGCAGATTCCCCACTGAGTGTGGAGCCCAATGCAGGACTCAATCTCAGGACCCTGAGATCATGACCCTAGCTGAAATCAAGAGTCGGACACTTAAAAGACTGAGCCACCCAGACGCCCCTAATATCTCTTTTAGCACAGGTCCGACAGCAATGAATTCTCTCGGCTTTTGTCTGAAAAATGTTTATTTCACCTGCATTTTTGAAAGCTATTTTTGCTGGATATATAAATCTGGGTTGGTTAACCATTTTTTTTCATTCAGCACTTTAATGATGTCATTTAATTATCTTCTGACTTGTGTAGTTTCTCTGGCTGACTACAAGGTTTTATTTTTTGGTGTTTAGCAGTTTGACTCTGATGTGTCTAGGTGTGTTTTTCTGCGTATTTACCTTTTGGGCCTCTGAATTTCTTGCATTTTCAGTTTGTTTTCTTTCATCAGTTTTTTTTTTTTTTTTTAAGATTTTATTTATTTATTTGACACAGAGAGAGAGAGAGAGAGAGCACAAGCGGGGGAGTAGCAGGCAGGCAGAGGGAGAGGGAGAAGCAGGCTCTCCACCGAGCAGGGAGCCCAATGCGGGGCTCGATCCCAGGACCCCGGGATCATGACCCGAGCCGAAGGCAGCCGCTTAACCGACTGAGCCACTCAGGCACCCTTCTTCCATCAGTTTTGGAAAATTCTCAGCCATTATCTTTTCAAATATTTATTCTACTCCATGCTCTCTTTTTTTCTCCTGGGACTCAAATTATTATATTCAACCATTTGGTATTGGCACACAGGTATTGGATGCTCTGCTCTTTCTTTAAATTTATATTTCAGTTTGGGTAATTCCTAATGACCTATTTTTAAGTTCACAGATTGTTTCCTCAGTCCAGTGTGCTGATAGACCTGTTAAAGAAATTCTTCATCACTGGTATGTTTTTAATTCTAGCATTTCGATTTAATTCTTTTTTTCTGGTTTTTGTCTGTCTACTGAAATGCCCTATCCGTTCATGTATGTTGTCTACCTTTCCACTAGGTCCATTAACATATTAAAGTTACTTTAAAATCTTTGATAGTTCTAACATCTGGGCCATATCTAGTTCTGTTGATTGCTTTGTCACATAGTCTTTCCTCACTTGTGTATGTGTGTTTCATATTTCTTGATTGAATGCCAAATATTGTGCATAAAACAGACTGAGCTACATAGTATTTATATCTGGAAATGGGCACACATCTGCTCTCTAGCTGTTAGTGTGGGGCGTTGAGGCACTCTAGTCAGTAGTTGAGATAGGTTTGGGTTTGTTGTTAATCTTACTATCCACATCCTAGCCTTCTAATTGCCGCTGCTACTTTGTTTAGTGGATGTGTGGATTATGGAAGGATTTTTCTCAGTTTTTCCCTGCAGGCTCACATTTCAACAAGTCCTTCCTACCTATGCTACAGAAGGAAACTGGCCCACGCTTTTTCACCGCACACCCCCCGCAGGGGAAACTGCTGTTGCTTGTTACTCGGTGGGCTTCAAGGAAGTGGTTCTTGGTTTCTCACTCCAGCCTCACAGTCTTAGGCCTTGTGCTCCCGGACTTCGGGGGTGGAGTTTTTCAGCAGTTCTGCCCGTTCACCAGTGGTAGCAGATCTCTGCTTTGTATTAGTACAGGATCCTGAGCCAAGTTCATTTTTGACCCTTCCTGTAGAGGCAGGCAGCTTTTACTTCTGCCCTCCCCTCAAACGCAATGGATCTTTGTCTGGGCCTCTTCTCTCCCTGCAGAGTTTATGGCTTTTGCTTCACGTGAGGGAAGGGGTCATGTAGGGGGTGGGTTTCATGCCTTTGTGCCACCCACAGGGTCTCTCTCAGGTCTCTGCCCTGCCCCCAGTCTTGCTTATATATGGAGACCCATGGTAAAGAACTAGGAAGTGACTTCCTTTGTGTCAGGGACTCCCTATATTCCTAAGCTGTCACTCTTGGCCTTCAAGAATTTATTACAATTTCAGTTGTTTTTATCTTAACCTGCTTTTCTGATGACTGCCTCTTCTCTACTATGCCAAGAGTGAAGCAATTCATGTTTCCCATCTCTTGTCAGAGGAGCTTGTCACCCATTTGAATTCATTTTACCTCTCAGATGGGCTCAAAAAGTTATCCAGCTTTTTCTCACTCTTAGGGTGGGATTGACATTCTTTTGAAGTTATCTGTGTCCTAAGTGCAAGCAGAACCTTAAATGATGCTTTTATATTTTTCCCAGCATATGTAGTTGCAGGGGTTTTGAGGCTATCTTGTTCCCTGTTTTTGCTAGAAACAGAACTCCCCGTATCTAAAGAATAGTGAGGGAAATGTATCTGAGCTGCAATACTCTAACGTTATAGTTAATCTTATATGCTTAGAAAATAATCTGTCGATCCATTGACTCATGGCAAGGCATTTAATAAATTAGCATTCACGTGTAGAGGGTGCTTTGAAATTATTTGACTTTGGATTCTTCCATTGTAGGTGAGAAAATTAGGGCATAGAAAAGTAACTTTTCCCAACTCCAAATTAATGACTTAGTAAGAACAGAACTTAGAGGCCAGATATCTTAATTCATTAATAATCTTTTGGCTCTTGGAATTGGCCATATGATCTAAAGGTGACGAATAGGTATTTTGCTTTATATAATTTAAATACGTCACTTGTCAAATATGAGTACCTTTACATGGGGAAACAGTGTATAGCATACAGAAGAAGTCTTGAAGACATAATCTAGGCCTTTAAAAAGCTTTCACTTAATTACTCTGCTTACTGACTACATACAAAAAGATAAGTATGATACAAGACAATACATGAGTATCAGTGAGTGGTATTGCCAAAAAGTGCTAGTGATGTTTAATGGAGCAATAATTAATTCTGCAAACATCTGTTAAGCTCCTAATGAGAACAGAGGAGGGAGAACACAGGATGTCCAGTGATCAGGATAGGTGCATAGAGGATGAGAGCCTTAAACAATAGATAATTTTCAAAGAGTTAAGAAAGGTGAGGAATTCGGGGAGGAGAGTAGTTCCAGCAAAGGGGGCAGTGTACAAGGCATATGCAGTGAGCAAAGAGTCCGGTGGAGAGGAGCATTTGCGTGAAGATGTGGTTGGCATTACATCGTTTGGAACCTTGAAAGCCAGAAATGAGTAAAGCTTCAGAGGAGGGACTGGTTTATATGGAAGCTTTATTTTAAGGAGATTAATCTGGCCGTGATGTGTGGCAAGAACTGAAGAGGTTGAAACAGGAGGCAGAGAGCCCGATTAGAACTGAGTCTGGTGCACTGATCCAGGAGTGAGATAATAAAAATCTCCAAACCAGAGTATCATCAGATAATGGATGTTTGAGTGAATGGTTTAAAGGAAAATTGACATTATTCAATTTATTTATTAGATACTTGAGGGCCAGGGAATTAGAGGGCAAAATGATTAGCAATAGCCATCAAGTAGTTTATCTAAAGGGAATGAATCTGAATTTTTGTATAAGAGTAGTATTTTCTTGGGAGTTGAGTAATTGGTATAATTGCCTATGCTAACAACAACCATTGTGCCTTGTTCCTTTTTAATCAGCCATGAGCTCCTCTGTGAGCAAACAGCCTCCTGGAAGGAGCCATGCCTTCTCACTTCTCTCCAGTGTCTGGCACGTAGTAGGTTTGTTGAATTTCATCTATAGTTAAGGATTCGCAATAATTATGTGAAATATTTAATCATGGTCATGGTTGCAGGTTTTCCAAACTCTACTGCTTTTCACCAACTCTTAACTTTAGGCAAGTTAATTAGCTTTTCTGAACCCCAGTTTCCTCATCTGTGAAGTGGGGATGTTAATAGCGTCTACTTCATAGAATTGTGAAGTCTAAATTAGGCCATTCAGGTAAAGTGTTTAGCATGATTTAGAACTTAATAAACAGAAACAAATGCCATATACCTGATTTCTATGTAAGAGAAGGATAAACCTGAAATTCTCATGGCTTATGAATTCAAAGTATACATTCCAAAAAATGCTTTGTAAGATACTGTTTTGATAGGAAGAATTGAGCTGAAACAAAGAACTTCCAACAGTACAGATGATTAAATGGTGCAATAGGCTATTGATGCAAGTAGAAAAAGTCTTTGGAGAATGTAGGTGTTTACCTTTTGTATATTAAGTGTATATTAAATCTATATATTTACACATACATGCACAAACACACGTGCCATTCAAGTTAGTAAACCTTTTGCATTTGTATCATCTTATTGGACCCTCCAGCAATCCTGGGAAGTAGGAAGGATCAGTTTTTACTTGTCATTTAGGTGAAGAACTTGAAGTGGCGCTGAGGGTGAAGTGACTTGCCAAGAGTTGCATACCCAGCGTGGCAGAGCTGGGTCTCTGTACTCTTCTGGTTCCAAAATACTGTTTATATTACATCTGGAGAAAAGTGATCTGAAGCACAGATGTTTAGTGGGAGGAATGAAACACATGCTGTAATGCCAAAAAATAACTGGGCATGAAAGCAGAAAACAAGACATTTGTTTCTGTTATAATGTGACAGAAAATAAGGCTCTTGTGGTTTGGGATTGAGCATTCAGAGAAGAAATGGGGAGCAGTTTGATTTGGGTGACACTGCTCTTGGAGTGCTGCATCTGGTTCTGGGCTACTCATTACCAGGCTTATGGAAACCAGCTGGATGAGGTTCAAAGCAAAGCTCCAAAATGATTAAGAGGTTGATGGCATTGATTAATAAGGAAAGATTAAAAGAATTAAATATGTATAGCTCAGCTAAGTAAAGACTAAGGAAAAACAAGCTAAATGTATACAAATATCTGAAATGTGTAAACATTAAAAAGGAAGATTAATTACTTAGCGTGATACAGGAGTACAATATGCAGTAATAGGATGAAAATTTAAGATGAGTATAAAGAAAAATTGCTTGATAATCGATTAAGGCAATCTGTGGCACAGCCTTTCTCTAGAGAAGCAATAGAAATCTCAAGCCATATGACTTCTGAAACTTTCCTGGAAACTGGGAATTAGATGATGTGAGAATATTATTATTCATTTGGTCAGGTGTAATAATAGTGTTGTGGTTATACAAGAACATGTCGCTTTTTAGAATTATTCTGAAATATAAAGGTAGAATCACATGATGTAAGAGATATGCTTAAAAATACTACAGCAAAGAAAAGAGGAGGGAAGAAAACATGAAGGAAGGAAGAGAGGGGAGGGGAAAAAAAAGATTAAAGGAAAAGAGTTGAAGCAAGCGTGTCAAAGTGCTGATAGTGTTGAATCTAAAGGAAGGCAACGTGTGAGCTCATTTTACTTTTTTTCTTTGCTTTTATGTATGTTTGAAAACTTTCATAATAAAAAAAAATTATATTTTCCTGAACAAAACTCAGTAGCATATTAATCCCTGGCCTCCCTGAATAGAAAAGCCTTCCTGCCACACAGGCAGACTTCTGGTTTACCAGGACCTGCAACGTAGGGATAAATGCCTCTGTTCACCATCTTGCTCTGGCACTGGAGATTGAGCTGCGCTGAAGGACTCTGCAACTGTAAATAGAAATCCAAGAAAATTATTCTACTTGTAGGTCTCTAGTGGTAACTTCAGGAGGTAGAATTTCTAAGGCACAAGAACAGAGAGTAGGATTGTTGAACCATTAACAACTGACCTCTCTGATCCCTTGTTCATGGAAAATACTGGCCATTGAGCAGAGGTCTAGGTGCCTTGGAATGGACAAATCTTGTTCTCTTCAATGAAGAAACCCTTTTCCCTTTTGTTGGTTGAGTTTGAAAAATAAGAAGAGGGGTAATTCATAAAATGAAAGATTTCAAAACCTAGCAATCATCTATGAAGCTGAAGCATAAAAAAAAAAAAAAAATTTTTTTTTAAACCATCTTCTCTCCCGTAGCTTCTCCAGGCAGATCTGAATGTTTAGGGCAGGGAATTTAGGAAGCTTTTGGAATGTATGCCCTCACTCTGCTCTTTTGTTTATAGAGGAATATAAATATTTTATCTGAATTTCACTAGTAGCAATCAAGCATGAACACAGACCTGGCATTTGAGGACCTGTCATGTCTGAATTTTTCCAGAGTGCACAACTAGGCCAGCCCATGGCAGTTGGAATGAGGCTGATCCCAGCTCAGCCTAAAGATGGACCCTGTAACCACTGGGGCTGTCTGAAAATGGTGGACATGTTTGGTTGAGTCCATCCCATGACCAGACATCCTTTCTCTATCCCAGGGTCACTGTCTGGCCCTTATCATGTCTTACCGGGGCCATTGCAGTTGCCATAATTGGACTTCCTTACCTCCAGTCTCTTCCTTACACTTTTATCCTCCACCTTCCTATCCAGAGTGGCTGTTCTGAAACACAGCTGATTGTGTCGCTGCTCTGTTTAAACTCTTAGCACTTATAGGATAAAGTATGACAAGGACCATTTTTTAGTTTTTACTATTTGCCTGGTGCTTCACACCTTGCCTGGCATGTAGACATTCTTTAATGAAGATCTGATCCAATGCACGCAACCTCAATGCCTCTCCTCTCCCAGTTGCCTCTCTGTGCCTTTGTACTTAATCTCTGCCCAGAAGGTGGCTATTTCCCTTGTCCACCCAGCAATTTTAAGACTCAGCCTAAAGTTTATAATAATGAAGTCTTTTTTGATGGCCCGGTCAGAATGAATCCATCCTCATCTTGGTTGTCATAGCACCTCATATATACGTTAATTACCATACTTAGCACCCCATTTTAATCATACCCACTTTCCCCACCAGAACTGTGGGCCCTTTGAGGGCAAATACTATGTTTTCATCTCTATTTCCCCACTGCCTGGTACATTCTAGGCTCTCATTATCATCAGATAAACCTTGGGAGCTATGGTGTTCCAAGGATGGGAAGATGATGGGCACTCAACAAATTTGAGTGACTAAAGTAAGGGGCATTTATTCAGCACATATTTACTGACTGTTTACTTTTTATCCAGGCTGCTTTCCTGTCTGTAGTTCAAGGAGAGCATGATACACAGAACCAGAGATCTAGCTGACCTCTAAGTTAACCTTGAGCCTATTGCTGGTCCTTGAATGAAGAAATATTTCCCCCCCCTCCCCATTTCTGTGTCTTAGGGACAGAAGGATGATTAAGGATGAGCAGTGATACATGCTCGAGATATTTATTCCACTACCCTAAGCTGCCTCTCCTCTCAACTTTATGAATTTATGAAAGAAACAAGATGATATGTAAAAGTCCTTATCCTAATTGGTGGTAGCATTGTTTATTTGTTTCCTTTTTAAGGAGGAGGTGGAATTGGATTGTTTGTTTGGTTTATTCCTCAATAAGAGGCATCTTAATAAAACTAGTCTGGACATCTGTCCCATTTTCAAAAATTACAAGTTTTGATCATTGCTAAATTGTACAGATCCCAATCTGTCTGCTCTGCATACATTTGCATTTATAAAAGCAGAAACAGACTAAAAGTCCTTCTAATGCAGTTCCCTAAATGCATGAAGTATTAGATTGCCCCCATTGGTTCATGCATTGCTAAGGGCTTAAAAGGATCATTGATTTGAATTATTTAATGTGTACAGCAAGTTGAGTTTTTTTTTTTTTAAAGAAGCTTTAGGGACATTGCTTTAGTTTTTTAATGTTAAATCTCATTTTTCTTCGAAAATAAGAAGTTAAAGCTATATTCACATAAGCTCCCAAAGTGCCAGCTTTTCATTGTGTTTTTAAACCATCTAGGAAATGTTTGATTCTAATGAACATTTCTGCTGGAAATTGGACTGAAATTGCTGGGCTGAAAATATAGTTCTAACTCCATGTTATTTTAATGTTGTATTATTTTTCCTTTTCTGGAGCTGATGCAGATGAAATAAAAGAGGGAGAGATCCTGTGTCTGATAAAAAGCTCCCCCTGGATTTTGTTGTTTTAAAATTCTAAGCTGGTTTTGACTTAAATTCAGCCAGCAGAGACCTGCACTTCCAATGCTGAACATTTTTACTGTGTAATTGAAGTTTTAGTTCCTACTGTTTGGGGTGGTTTACTCTTTCCCTGTGGGAAGGCAGTCGTGGTGTCGGCACAACTCGGGATGGTTACATGTGGGGGAACGGATTTATTTTAGTTTGTGTTACGTTGGGAAAGCTTGCCAGAAATGGAGCCTTGTTTGTGATGTCTAGTGCGGCTCCCTCACAACCAGAGGGTGTTATTTCACCCATCTGTCAGGACATCACACAGATAAGAAAAATGGAAGTCCATCCACGTAAGGCAGTCCGGTGATGTGAAACGTTGAGGTGGAGAGATCAATAGGGTGACCATATAACTTACCATCTAAACCCAGGGAGTGAGAGGGGACCGCTAAATAATTAAGAGACATCACTTGATCTACAGTAGTTTGGAAACTGGGACCATCCAGGGCAAACCCGATGCCACTGTCACCCGAACTGGGAAGCTTGCCACTCCCATTAAATTAAGGTCTCGTTTACCATGATATACAGCACATTCTTCTGGGATTTCTGGGGGTTTGGGTAAGTCATTGATGCAGCTCTGCGTCAGGGAGTGATTCGGTAGGAATTCTAACACATCAGGCAATACAATACTTCCTGGATTTGTAGCAGGTGAGAGACATGTTAGGGCAGAAGACAAAGCAACTGGGACTTAACAAAAGGTGTAAACATAGTCTAATAAACCCGCTACAGCTGACGGTAAATTATTATTGGGTAACCATCTTTCTTAATAAATCAGATGCACTTAGTATGGAGGAGGGCACAGAAATTGACTGCCTCCTGGGAGAGCTGGGATTTGGGTTGCCTATGGCTTTGATTCCAGAATCAGAAACATTAGTCAAGGATGTCAGCAAATGAAATATGTTTTCACTGTTATATGCCACGAGATGCAGCCACTGTCCTATTTTCACTTACAGTAATTCCTTCTGAATTCATATACCTTAAAATAGCTGCAGCTCCTCAAATCTGTAAGAATGGTATGTGCTGCTTGCCACAAGTTCCTTTTTCCTGAAGGTTTCTAAGGTCTTTCAAGAACACAATTCAACTCAGCAAATATTCGGGGGACCTAACGTGTGTAAGTCACTGCGTAAGGTGCTTCTAAAATGCAAAGGGGAGAATGACCCCTGCCCTCAAGGTACTTTTCTATAATACAAGGAAATAAAGTGAATAAATAAAAGCATGGTACTACATAGCAGGTACCATTAAAAATGAACATACATTAAAGCCGGGTGTAGGAATAAAGATACCTATAACATTAGTCTATAATAATTAACTGCATGTTTGAAATACCTTATAATTTAAAAACATCTTGGGGGTGCCTGGCTGGCTCATTTGGAAGAGCACAGGACTCTTGATCTGGGGCTCATGAGTTTGAGCCCCATGTTGGGTATAGAGACTACTCAAAAAAAAAAAAAATCTCAAAAGGGATCTATGTCTATATAGTACCATGAAGATTTAGAGAACTGGGAGATCACATCTGGTTACAAGGATCTGTGATGACTTTCCCCTTTCTGCCACCTTCCCTGTAACTTGGCTTTCTTAAAACCTGTCTTACGAAAAGAGACTTCTTTCTCACACACCTATTCAATCATAGGCAGCCAAACACACATTCTTTGGGGCCCCCAGGACATTCCCTGTTGTTTTGTCCTTAACAGCCTTTGATGTCCTCTGCCTTTCTCTCTTAACCTTGCCTGTGTCACGTGCATTGTGTTTTGGCACTCGGCTCCGGGAGACCTTCCTCCTCACTCCATCACTTGCTAGGAGGATATGGGGATATGCCCACTGCTCATCTTTCCTTTGCACAACTCAGTCCAAGCCACACATGCCTCTTGACTCCTGCAATGGGTTCCTTTCTCTCTCTTGTGCAAATCTGCTCTCCGCACAACTGGCAGAGAGGAGACTGGAGGAGAAACAGGTGTGAAAATGTAGAGGAGAGCAAGACTGTTGTGCATAAGCTGGTTTGAGAAGTGTTAGACAGAAGTGTTAGATATCCATGAGTTGGCAGTCAGATGAGTCTCAAGGGAGTGATGGGGGCTGAAGAGCTGAGATTCTGGTGTATGACAGGTGTTTAAACCATGGGATAGGATCAGGTTGTCAGTCTTGGGAGCGCATAGATGGAGAGGCTCAACCGCTTCTGAGTCCTTAGTCATTCCAAGTCAGTCCGATGCAGTAGGAGGAAAGCCCATGGACAATGGAATCCTGAGACTGGAGGGGTAAAGTTCTTCAAGGGGGGACTGGTCACCACTGCTGTGGGAACTAGTAAGACCGGACAGAGAGGTGGTCGTTGGACCTGGAGAACTTGAGTTTGTTAGCAATCTTGAAAACCCCTTAAAATTATATGCAAGATTTGTTGGGTGTGTGCAAGAGAGACCAGAAAACCAACAAGTCCTTACTGAGCAGTTCCTACTTGCCTGGCACTGTATTACTCCCACTGAAGTTTCACAGAAACCCTCTGAGTTCAGTACCATCGTCCCCAGCTTACAGATGACGACACTGAGGCCCAGAAATTAAGTAGTTGGCCTAAGGTTACACCAGCTGATTAGTGCAGAGCTGGGATTTGAACCCAGGGAGCCTGACTCCAGAGCCCATGCTCTTAATTACTAGACTGACACAGAAGACAATGTCAGAGTGTACGCATGCCTCTGGACTGGAGAATTAGGATTTGTTCACATGGGAGTAAAAGTGAAAGCTGTCAGAGCAGGTGAAATCAGAAAGTAAGAGTGAGGAAAACACCCCCCCCACCACCACAGCAGAAGTAGTGAACTTTTCACTGGCTGGGGGTTAAACCTTAAAATTATATACAAACAGAGACAGGTTTCTTAGACTCTTGAAAACTCACCTCCCCTTTGATGAGCACAAGACTTAATATCCTCCCTTGAATATTATTTATAATCCAAGTCATATTAAAGATTGTGACTGAAATCAAGGAAAGGGGACAAAGTCCTGCTTTGGTTTCAAATTCTATGTCCATTCCCAGATTCTGACATGTATCTATACACAGACTGAAAACACACACACACGAGTGTCTCTGATGTGACCGGTGGGAGGAGAAAGTCAAACAGAATGAGCCATTAAAGAGAGAGGCAATCAGAGATGGAGAGAGACGAATGGGGAACAGGGATAGGACTTTGTCAGCAAAGCACCAGAGGTGAGATGTCTTATCCAAGGAGAGAGTGGCCACACTGTTGGGAGGCGGCAGGACGCGATTCCTTTGGGGGCTGCTAAGCCCATGCTCCCCTTACTACCACCACCAGGGCATATGCAGCAGTGTCAGGAAAAGAGTATTGTGACAAGCAGAAAACTTGGTGGGGGAAGCACATTTTCCATCCTCTAACAGATGATAGAACAACAACAAACCTCAACCCCCAAATCCATTTTCTTGCTTTCCCGAGAGAACTGATCATTAGAATTGCAGGTAACCTTGAGGAAGGAAGGGAAAAAGCTCCCCTGAAGCCAGGCTCATTTTCAGCTGTCAGCGGAAAGATACAGTTCTGCACTAGGCTCCGCCAAACCTCTCAGGCTTGGCCCGTAGTTGTTTTCCAACTCCTTTCTGTTACCTTTGTAATCCAAACATTTTTCGATCCATGGTTTTCTGCTGTGTCAGCACTGATCAAGCTAAGTGCGAGAGTTTGCACCATCAAGATGCCACAATTACTCACTGTGTCCCTGTCTGTGCAGGTGGGGAATGTGCATGGCTACTGTAGACATTGGACCAGAGGGGGGCTTTTGGAGGGATGTGATAATAGCCGCATTAAGTTGATCTGGCCTTAAACTAATGGGCAAAAAGAGGCATCTGACCCTCTACTTGTAAGGGATAGTAACAATATAATAAATCACCTTTTTTCTGTGTCAGTTTCCCACCTTGCCCTAATTTCATAGATGAAATCACATGTGTAGAGCCGACTTTGCAATTTAGCTCTGAAGTCCAGAATGGCTACACGGGAGAGCACCATGCCTTTTTATATACTCGTTTCCCTGATGTGTTAAATCACCCAGAAAGCTGGAGGGAAATGCTCCCCTGCCTGAGCAAGTTCAAGAAGGGTGCCATCTGAAGGATATTCCAACATTTTACAGTTGAAAGGATGTGGAAGATCTAGGGGTATTATTAATAATAACTATTATCATCTTTTATTTTTAAGCTCAGATACAGGAAGTTGCATTAATTACACTCCTCAGTTCGTGGCACATTTGTACTGTTATGTTTTCCAGTCCCTGCTCTGCTTTCATGTATTTATTCCTCATGCCTGCTCTCTCACTGACTGTTCCCCTTGCTACCCTGTCTCCCCACAGGTAATTGTTCTAATGCACACGTATTTAGTTATTTGCATGTATTCTTACAAATTGTGCCAACCTGTATGATCAATCTATATAATAGCATTGCACTATAGATCTTTCTCTTTCTTTCTTCACTCAGCTAGGTTTTTAAGATTTATCCTTGTTGCTCTGTGTATTTCTAATCTATTGTTTCTACTTGCTGCAGAATGTTCCATGATTTTTCTCTCTTCGCTGGGTGCTTATGACATGCCGGGTTTAGTATGCAGCGCTTTAGGTGCATTATCTCATTTGATCTTACCAACAACCCAGGAGCAGGGGAGCAGGGTACTGTAGTTTTGTCAGTAATCCCAAACTGAGTGAAACGAGTCAGAATGACAACAGGGGATTCAACAGAGTGATATACGGAGGTGCCAATAGCCAGGCAGTCTTCGCTCAGCATACTCAGGCTGTGCTGGTGGCTTCTTGCAGGTCTTTAAACACTGCTGATCTCAGCTCAATGGTAGTTCTTTTCTTCCCTCAGGCAGTCATATTGCTTTGAGTCAAACAGCAAATGATTCTTTGGAATCACCTAGTACCCAAAGACAAAGGAGCTACAAGGCGCTGGGCATCTGTGTCCATTCTCTCTGAAGAGACATTTTATGGAAGGCTTCAGTGCCTCTTGAACATTGTATGCTCAGCCCAGGCCCAAGCCTCGTGGTTCCAACAGGACATCAGAGGAACTCTGAGCCTCAGAGCAGGATCCACGTCTTCAGTGGCCTAGGTGGGATGGAGAGACGCTGGGATTGTCAGTGAGCGCTGCCCACCCAAGCCTGCACCAGAGGCTGGAAGCTCTGACTGTGGATCACAACTGTGCAAAACTTGATTCCTCTTCGTGCAGAATATAAACCCCTGTGTGGATATAGCTCAAGCGCTGGACTTTGTGTCTCTAATCTTGCATGAATCTGGTAGAATAAATGTGCTCTTGTTCTTAAAACTTTCTGTCAACAATTGCACTCATAGCACTATTTCCGGGGAAACTTCCAAATCATACTGCATGAAAATGCTCCAAAACCCAACATAGGGAGATTTTTTTTTTCCATGTGTGACAAGAGAGCTTGCTTCAGTGTTGATATTCTTTAGAGAATTATTTGATTATGTTTTCTCAGATCTTATATTTTGTTTCTCAAGCCTTCATTTCTATCTATTCATTTTGGAAGTAGTACATTTAAGTAAGATTTTCAGCAATTGAGTATCTTCAAAATATTCTCTGGTTCCTTTCTTATTCTTGCAAAAATACATTCAGTACAGCTGATACTGTGTTTCTTTCAAGTTACTCATTTTTCTAACTTGGAATTTAGAGCCACAGATCTAATTTTTATTGACCAGTCTTCACTTCTTGTCATCAAGCTTCTGGTCTCCTATTACCTTGTAGGTCTATTGGCTATTCTAATAAAGAGCTTCTTTTTTTTTTTTTTTT
>NC_138374.1:14083400-14152049 GCF_054177405.1 Leptonychotes weddellii | reverse complement strand
GTGGAGTTCCTTTCCTTCCAGAAGGCCCCTGTATTCATTTCCTAGGGCTGCTATAACAAAGTACTACAAACTGGGGGGCTTAAAACAACTGACACGTATTCTCTCACAGTTCTGGAAGCTGGAAGTCCAAAATCAATGTGTTGGCAGGGCCACGCTCTCTCTGAAATCTGTAGAGAGGAATCCTTCCCAGCCTCTTCCTAGCTTCTGGTGGTTGTGGCCAAGCTTGGAAGTCATTGGATTGCAACACTTTGGTCTCAGCCTCCACCATCTCCCCTTCTGTGTCCGTGTCTTTGTGTCTTATAAGGACACCAGTTATATTTGATTGAAGGCCCACCCTACTCCACTCTGACCTCATCTTAACTAATTATATCTGCAATGATCTATTTCCAGATAAAGTCACATTCTGAGGTCCTGGGAGTTAGGACTTCAATGTATCTTTTGGAGGGACACAGTGTACCCCCAAAACAGCTCCTATACTTGCTTACAAATAAGTACACCTCCCCTTCCCAAAGTTCTGCACAGCTGGAGGCAACTCTTTAACAAGACGCAAAGTACCATGTTACTAATAGGTCCCCACTTGCCTACATTTTTGTAAGCTACAGAACCCCCAGGAAACTCATTAACAAGACAAAAAAAAAAAAGTCTTCTCCAAGGAGACTTTGTGTTACTGCCTATACAGGATTTCTCTTGGGAGAAAACAAACTAAAGCCTATCATATTAGATTTGGTTGACCAAAGAAATTAGCTACATGAAGGCAAGAACTTTGTGCTCCCATGTCATATGGGAGCTTTTCTGTTCCAAAAGAATCGAGGGAAATTGTCACAACTCTTGTTTTTAATTAAGATTTAGAGAAGTGAAGTGGCTGTCCAGTTTACTCAAATGGTAAGTGACAGAACTGTGATTAAGAATCTTCACATCTACATAGCTCTACCAGACCAAGCTGAATTCCATCCATCTTTCAAGACTCAGCTGTAGACCCACAACTTTGAAGACAGTATTTTTTTCCTTCCACTGATGGACCATTAATCTGGGAAAGTGAGATTAGAATGAGATCATACAAGCCTTGAATGAGAGCCAGAGGAGTTTAAATCTTATTTATCAGGCAGCAAAGACTTTTTTAAAAAGAAAAATGGCACAATCCGGATTGAACTTTTGGAAGATTAATCTGTAAGGTATATTCAAGGATGATAGAGGAGAATTGGGGACCCAGCAGGAAACCAGTAGGAAAGTCCAGGAGAGGATACAGCATGAGACAAGAACATTGGCAGAAGGCAAAGATGGTTCCAAGGTTTGAGCCTTTAGAAGATAGCACTTCTTTAAAAATAGGGGACACAAAAGGGGCTCATCTGGGAGGGAGGGTGAATTCAGCACTAGAAATACAGAGCGTGACACCCTGGTTAGGTGTTCTAAAGGAGATGTCCCATTTATGCTATATGCCTTTTAAAATGAGAGGATTAGTTTCTAAGTTTGGTCATTCTTTAAAATGCAAAGCTGGTAGCATGTGTCCTATGGCGCATATACTCTTGTCAGATCTCTCTTGTGTTGGGATCTCTCCACTCATTGAGTAGCAGTTCATCAATTTTCAGGAGCTGGGGATTCAGAAATGACTGATAGCATCCTGGGTTTCAAAATAATTATAGACCATCTCCTGGCATGAGGGCAATGACAGATAAAACAGGAAGTGATGGAGATGGAGAGAAGGTGGTGGGACAAGGAGATCCAGAAGGCTTTCAGCGAGGCATCTGTGAACTAGATTGTAAAGGAGGACTCAGAGTTGTGTTGGAGGAGAAATGAGTGAGGGTTTTCCCCAGTAAGGTCACAGCAAGAGCAAAAGCAGAGAGGGAAAGGATATGGATGCCTGGGTAATTGTAAGTGGGCCCACAAGTGTTCAGCACAGGGGATAGGGAGGAGGTGGAAAGGCCATTTTCACAATGAGAAAAAAACAAAACAAAACAAAACTGCTCCAGTCAGAGTGAGGAAGTGGGAGACCAGGAAGGAGGAGCGGGGATCAAAAATAGAATTTCAATCTTAGAGAATATGAAGTTTTCAGGCTTGTAGGAACCATCAGAGACCATTCTGCACCAGCCACCTCAATTTATGGATAAATAAATAAAGCCCAGAAAGCTTCGATGGCTTGCTCAAGGTCACACAGATAAGCTAGGACTTAAGCTCCCAGATCAATGTCCTGGCTCCTGTCTCCTCAGTGAAGACTCAGAAAGGGAAAGTGGCTGCTCAAACCCAGACACAGCAATGCCAAGGCTTTGGATTCTTACGCCAGCACTCCTTCCTCCACCCCAGAGATCACTGCTGTGGACTCTGTCCCTCCAAACTTCATACGTTGACACCAAATCCCCAAAGCGATGGTATTTGGAGGTGGGGCACTCAGGAGGTGATTAGGACCTGAGGGAAGGGCCCTCGTGAGTGGATTAGCACCCTTACTGAGCACTCCTCAAGCTCCCTTGCCCCTTCCGTCACGTAAGGACACAGGGAGAAGACACTCTTCCATGAACCAGGAAGTAGGCTCTCGTCAGGCGCCGAATTTGCAGGTACCTTGATCTTAAGGCTTTTGAGCCTCCAGAACGGCGAGGAATAAATTTCTTTTGTTTATAAGCCATCTAGTCTAGGTATCGTTGTAACAGCTGGAACAGACTAACACAATCACAGAGGTGAGGCGGCTGTGAGAAGCCACGAGAGCCATGCTGTCATCATGGCAGTGATGTGACTGACAGGAGGCCAAGATAAAGGTGGTGAAAAGTGAAGAGTTTGACCCACTGTGAGCCAGGGTGTGGGAAACATGATTAGCAGGGATGCTGGAAGTCTTCCAAGGCACCAGCAGCGGAAAAGGCCAGGACCCAGGGTCTAGAATCATCCAAGAGGATGAGGTGTTCCAGAGGCAGAAGAGAGTGGGGGCTGGGTGGAACACGCTGACGATGAGGACTCACTCTCCAAGAGCAGTTGTTATTGCAAAACAGAGGTGGAAGCAGAGCCTGAGGGGGTGGCGAAAGTGCGTTCCCCTAGGGTCCCCTCTTCCCCTACAGGGGTTTTGACAAAGTGGTCATGGACAGGAATTAGAAATCACAGTGATGGAAAAAGTGAATTCCTCAGGACATAGAGTATGAGATTAGAAGTTCTACCTAGGGTAGTGTGAGGGAAGGTGCTGTTGAGCCAAAAAGGAAGGAGAATGTGGGTGGCAGGGACAGGAGATGGGGGTTTGAGGGCAGGTTGGTGATTTTCTAATGTACAGTTGAGGGAGCAGAATTTGGGGAGCCCCTGGAGGCCTGTGCTTATGGCCAGTGAGACATGATTAAGCACCTATTATAGGCCAGGCACTGGGCTAAGTGCCTGGGATGCCTGTCTGCCAACCCTTACCCGATCCCTCTGAGGTAAGTAGAGTTGTCCTCATTTTATTTTATTCTTTTATTTATTTATTTTTATTTTTTATTATCTTTTTTTTTTTTTTTTTAGAGAGAGAGGGTGTGTGTGCACACACGTGCAAGCAGGGTAGGGGGCAGATAGATAGGGACAGAGAGAATCTTAAGCAGGCTCCACACCCAGCACAGAGCCCAACTCAGGGCTCAGTGTCCCGACCCTGAGAGCATGACCTGAGCCAAAATCAAGAGTCAGATGCTCAACTGACTGAGCCAACTAGGCGCCCCTGTCCTCATTTTATTTTATTTTTATTTTTTTAAGTTTTTATTCAAATTCCAGTTAGTTAACACCAAGTGAGTTGTCCTCGTTTTATAGATGAGGAAATTGGGGCACAGAAAGTTAAGTGACATACCCAAGGTCATGTAGCTGATGAGTGATAAAGGCAGAATTTGAAGTCCATCTGGCTCCAGAGTCCAACTATGCCTTACATCCTCCACAAAAGGGGACAGCAGCATAAGAGGAACTGGGGTAAGGGCCCCTTCCAGCCCTGAAGTTATGGTAGGGTGTGGTTTCTGTAAAACTCATTCTCTTAGAAAAAGGTATCTTGAAAAAGATAATGTGGGTTTGCATCCCGTCTCTGCCACTAGGAGCTTAGTGACTTAGGATAAATTACTTAACCTTACTGAGCCGACCTTTGCTTTTTATAGAGATGCTATAATGAAAGTAATAATCAAGGTACCAATTTTAGCAGAGCATCCAGGGTGTTCCTATTAAAACATAAATCATGTCCTGTCATCGCTCGGCTCAAACCCATCCAATAGCTTCTGAATCTATGGTAAAAACTGGTCTTTACAGTGGCCTGCATATCCCTAGACCATCTGGTCTTTGAACTCACCTGCTGTTCCTGGCTCCGTCCCTCCCTAGCTCCAGTGACAATCAGGTCTCCTGCTGTTCCTTGAAGACACCAGGCACACCTGCACCCCAGATATCTTAGTTCACTCCCTCACTCCCCTAATTTGTTAATCAAAACTCTCCGTGAGGACTTCTTTCTCCCTTACGTAAAATTGTTCTATTCTGCTTCTCCACTGCCCCAGTTATCTGTTGCTGTGTAACAAATCTCCCCCAAAACTTAGTGGGCTAAAACATCAACAAACATTTTATTTCTCATAGTCCCTGAGGGTCAGGAATTCTGCAAGGGCTCAGCTGGAAGGTTCTGGCTTCTGGATCTCTCTCATCTGGTCATAGTCAGATGGTGGCTAGAACTGAAGAGAATGAAGGTTTCAAGAAGCTGGGGCTGGCGGGGTCTCTCTTTCTCTCTTCACAGTCTCAGGTCCCTGCAGGTGAACTCTCCATGTGGGCTCATTTGAACTACCTTACAGCATGGGGGCCTCAGGGCAGTGGACTGTTAATATGGTGGCTGAGGCTTCACAGGTGAACATTCCAGCAAGTGAGGTGGGAGCTGCATCTCATACAAGCCACATATTCTATTGGTTGAAGTCACAAAACTATCCCATTTCAAGGGAAGGAAACAAAGAACCCACCTCTTAATTGGAGAAAGGTCAAAGCCAAATTGTAACAAGAGCCCATGGGATGGGAGATATTGTTGCCACCATATACGAACAATTCAACCTGCCGTACCTCCTTCACTTCTTCCTCACCTCACGTGCCACTCACCTGACATTTCTTTTCTTTTCTTTTTTAAGACTTTATTTATTTATTTCTTAGAGAGAGTGCATGCATGAGCAGGGGGAGGGGCAAGGGGGAGGGACAGAAGGAGGGAGAGGGACAGGTAGACTGTGCTTGAGTGCAGAGCCCAACACAGGGCTGCTTCATCCCATGACCCTGAGATCATAGTCTGAGCTGAAACAGAGTTGGACGCTTAACCTACCGAGCCACTGACATTTATTTTCTATGTTGTCTGTCTTCCTGCACTAAAATGTCAGTCTGATTTGTTCACTGCTGTGTTCCTAGGGCCTAGAACAGAGTCTGGCACACGGTATTCAATAAGTACTTGTCAAATGAATGAATTATGTCTTTTAATCCTAACTGTAGGTCTCGAAGTTAGATATTAATATAACCGTCTTACAGATGAGGAAAGCGAGGCCCAGGAGGGTTTGGTAACTTATGCGGGATCCTCAGCTGCAGAGTGGAAGAGCTGGGATTTTGATGTGTGTCTTGCCTTTTCCACCATTCCAGGCTGCTCACCATCAGCAGCCCCTCTCTGGACTCCCCTCTGCTCGGTACTCCCAGCCCTGCCCAGAGATACACACTGCCCCGCGCAGACCACAGTTCAATTTTGCCCCTAAGCCGAGAGCAAAGCAATTACACTTTAAATCCCCTTACGGCAGATATTTCTGAGCATGTTCAGGGGTAACCAGCACATTTTGCGTTCAGATTTTATTTCTAATTTGCTGGGAAAAGGCAATTAAATGAAAGGTTATGCAGCTTTTTTAAATGGCCAACTCAAACTTTTGGCTTATTTTTTGCCCTGCTGTCTTTATAGGCATTTTACCAATATTTATCACTACCTCCCTCAGGGAGCCCTCAGATCTGTGATATTTGAAATAACAAAGCCTCTCCGTTGTGGGCCCTTTAAAAGGTTCGCGGTAAAACTGCACCATTAACATTCACAGTTCCTCATTTATGAGGCCGGATTGCACTTATTTCCATATTCCTCACTGTTTTGCCAATGAGGATTTCATATGATAGTGTTTGAAGGCTAAAGACTTCAAAGCAAATTCTTTACCATCTTTATCTTGAAAAATATTCAATATTTGTATAATTAAAGTGAAGTCTTCCTAGAGAAAATGACAATTCAAATAATCTTAAATGTACCTCCAAGAAAGAAGCTGTCAAAATGACATTTAGCTGTATGGTCACATTCTCCAAGACGGCTGCTTCTCCTCCTGATTTCTTGTAATCTTTGAAGGTTATGTCATGGCTGACTTCAGATCACTTTTTAAATTATTACAGTCTCCCTTCAGTGTGAGTTCTGAGGGTGAGGGGCTCTGTCTTCCCTTTGCTCCACATTTTTAAATGTTTTAAAACATTTAAAAATGTTTTAAAACAGAAGCCAAAACAACAAAATCTTCCTTGACCCAGGTTTTGCCCCTAGTTACTATCCTATTACTCTTTTCCCCTGTACCAAAGCTTTTCAGTAAATTCACGTACCTGTCTTCATTTTCTCATCTCCTAAATACATGGCAAGGATTTGACAGTGACCTCCAAGCTCATTAGCAATTAATCTAAGGGAATTTCTCGAGTTCTTTTTTTAATTGACTGCCCCCCGTCTGCCTCTCGGGTTTTCACTTCACACTCCTCACTTGGCGCCCTACTCAGTGTTCAAGCATCCCTTCATCTAGGATGTCTTCAGAGTAGCTCAAGAGTTGGTATCATAATCCATACATCCTTGTGCCTGGGGCTGGCGGGGACATTCAAGAAGAAGAGGAGGAAGCTGGAAGGAGCTCAGGAGAGGGCTGGGGAACTGGATCCATCTTGGGGGGAGGGGTCCCAGCTTTAAACTTGGTGTTCAGAGGGCCTTGGAGAACCTGACCTGGGCCAAAACTAATTCTTGGGGTCCAGTCCAGTGGTCAGTAGGGATTTCCAGACAGTGCCTCTACTCAATGAAAATTCACCAAGTGTCAATTCTGCGTTACGCATTGTGCTAGGCGCGGGAGATGCTAAGGTCCTTAAGTTGCTCACTGGGGAAGCAGACAGACAGAAAAGTAAACCCACAAGTATGAAAAGAAGAGTATAATTCAGCAATGGTGTTCATATCAATGGTCATAGAAACAAATGTCATTGTCTTTATTTTATCAATGCTCTTTCGAGAGTTTGATATGGGACGTAGTATATTGGAGAAGCATGATAGTGATTGCTTCTCACAATCAGGCACATGAATAAATAAATAAGATGCTTTGGTATTTTTATAAATAGCTGTTAAGAGCCACCAGAAAACCTGGAAACTCTTAAAGCTTTGCCATGCTACTTCCTCTAGAATCTTGCATTTTACACATTCTTTCCCCACGCAAACACCTGTTTTCTTCATTGCTTAGTCTGTTTAAACCTCACATCCCTCCACCATCTCTTATTTAGTCCCATCCATTAATTCTCCTGTCCCAAATGAAACAAAAATGACAGACTGCCTAACCAAGGAGAGTAGATTTTCAACAGGCAGTATTTCACAAGTAGGAGGAAAGAGTCAAGACAGGTATGATAAACAAAATAAGCTAATAATGTTGTAGTGTAACAACTTTCAGCCATACATTCCAAAAAAATTTAAGACCTTAAGAGACAAGTCTGCCATGGAAGAAATAAAAACTTTAAGAGACGATGTAGAAAATAAAAGAAAGAGTGAATTTTTCAACTTATGGTATGTGGTCAAAGCTTGCTCATTGCCAAATTCATCATCATAAATGCTTTCTATTATTTAAAGCATAGGTTTTAGGTTTAGTTAGACCTGATCTAAATCCCGATGCTGCCACTTGCTGAATGACCTTCAATGACCTTGCCTCTCAGCATCTGTTTTTCTATAGGTAAGGTGGAATACTGATGCCTTGCAGTGAGGAATAAACGTACGGAAAATGTCAAGAATAGCATCTGGTATTGGAGTAGGTACTTGACAAGTCGTAGCTGCAAGTGAAGATTTATTTAAGAGTTCTAGTTTTGTCCTACAACTATTCAATGAATTTTTAAAAAAGGAATACATAGATTTTCTCAGCTATTCAAGAGCTTTGAAGTGATAGAAATGTGTCATACCTGTCTTCATCTAAGAAAGTCATCTTTGTTCACTTATTTTGACTTGCTGTGAGTGTTTTGGGCAATTTTTAATTAAGCCCTCACAGATTTTATACCATTAGTTATGTGGTAAGCCAATTATTTGTGAAAATAATATTCTTGCTTCCTTTGGGGGAATTTCCTCCATAGAAATATACAGCATCCAATTTGATGTGCTACAATTTCAGATATTGAAAAAGGACTTTAATTTGAGACGGGGTCCGTTTGGATTATTGAGATTCTACGACCTGAAACTGTTCTGTTGGTTCTGTTTTTCTGGCTTCTGGGAGAGGAGGAGATATGAATTCAATTAGCACCTTGGTGTTTTCTTTATCCCTCATTTCAGTATGGGAGATGCTTCATATGCACAGTGGTGTCAGGTTACATCAAAAGAGGGGGAAACAGTTTCTTGATTTTTAATTTGCTACCAAAAAGGAAAGGCACCCATTTTGTTCCGCTCTAATTAGTATGGAAGCTGGTGCATGACTTTGAGGGCAGGCAGATGCTTCAAAGGCGGTGTAACCGAGATCTTTATTAATTTCCGTGCAGGGTTTTTGCTTCTGCCGCGTCTAGGCCAAAGGTAACAGCCCAGGAAGACGAGCAATGCAGAGTGCTAACCAACCTAAGGCAGGTGTTATCAAGAACAAGTCACGGTGGTGAGAAAATGGCATGTTCACAGTCTCCCACTTCCTTTTCCATCAGAAACACAACGTTCATTATTTTATTTAGGGATTCGAAAAATTATTTTAAAGTCAGTAACAAGTCTAATTATAAAGACATTTGCTGTGAAGGTGCTGGGATTAAGGCCAGTTTGCCACGTCCTCTTTCGGAGAAAGCCAGAATGGAATCATGCAGAATGTTCACTCTGCCACCAAGTCCTGCTTTTCTAATGAGGAAACAGAGGCCCATGTGGCAAACTAAGGATTAAATGACTAGTTAGCGCTCTGGTCCTTTCATTAAGCACTGAAATCTTGATCCAGTAATAGATTCGTCCGGTAAAAGGAGCTTCCCTAACTAACTGGTTCTCACTCACGTTCTTCAAAGGGCCTCTGCGGTCCTCTACACACCTCCAGAGGGGACTTCGCCTCCACTGCTGAGAGACCAAAGCGTAACCTGTTACAAGTGACATTCTGCAGCTCATGTCCCAGAAACACTAGCATGCCTGAGCTCCAGCAAGGCTGCCTGGGTGGTCAATCCATTTAATTCAGTGAGCACATCGTTCTAGTTAGCTGAGCATCTACTTTGTGGCAGGCACTGTGGAGGTTCATAGATGAGAGAAACACTGAGACCCTACCCTAGCCTATAAAAACATCATGTAAGGAAATGTTTAAAATGTAGGTAAGCTCCGGGGCTTCCTTTAGGCTAGATGTCAAACTGAAATGCCTGCAGAGGCCCAGCTGACAACATAAATGAGTGATTTTGGCTGGATGTGAAACAATTTGGGTTTGGGGGGGTGCAGTGCTGTGGGCTGTTTCCAGCTAGAGAGTGCACTCCTGTTTTAAAGGGACAGCCAATTGTGTTCCCATGCAGAAATGCAGGGCCAGTCTGGCCAATACTGAAGATTTCTCAGGAAAAGCCAGAAAGCTCAGTTTTTGGGTAAAATCCCTCAAAAGGACTGTGCAGGCCAAATGGACCCAGCCCAGTTTGCTGTCTCCCACTTAGCCATGTGCAGAGCTGTCCCAGAGAGCAGGGCGCAGTGCCCTTCAGAATCATTCTTTTTCATCCTCTGCCACAGCTTTCCTCGTCCTTTCTTCTCCCCCAGCCCCCTCTGGCCCAGGCTCGGGTTCAGCAGATGTTCCAGAGGAACACAGAGCATCGGTCATGGGCTCAGTATAAACAACCTTGAGCAACACTACTCTGGGGTAAGCACCTCACTGTAGACTTGCAATTTTTTTAAAAAGGCAATATTTATGATTTTCTTCTTTCAGGGGAGAGCTGTATCCATTTGGTAAGCACTTGGAGGCTGGCATGGGTTAGCGCTGTATGAAGATGCACAGTAGAGAACTCCATTCTGCAATGAGTGAAAACAGCGTCAAATGCCATGTGAAAGTCACTGCCAGAAACATTACATTAGTGTTAAAACTGGGTTAAAAAATTCTAAAGGAACCAGTGGGCCAGCCATTAAAAGACCTGCGTGTGACCCCTCTATCTTTCTCTCCTCTCTTTTTTTAAAGATTTTATTTAATTAAGGGTGCTTGGGTGGCTCAGATGGTTAAACATCTGCCTTAGGCTCAGGTGATCTCCTGGTCCTGGGATTGAGCTCCAGGAGTCCCATGTCTGGCTCCCGGCTCAGCAGGGAGCCTGCTTATCTCTCTCCCTCTGCCCCTCCCCCCCGACTCATTCTCACTCTGTCTCAAATGAATAAATAAAATCTTTCTTTTTTTTAAGATTTTATTTATTCATTTGACAGAGAAAGAAAGAGAGCAAAAGTAGGGGGAGCGGCAAGGAGAGGGCAGGGGAGAAGCAGGCTCCCCGCTGAGCAAGGAGCCATGCAGGGCTGGGGCTTGATCCCAGGACTCAAATGATTGAGCCACCCAGGCACCCCTTCTCTCCTTCTCTTAAAGAGATAATGTGAATATCAGAACAATAAATGCAGACAGACAGTGCCTTACCATATTTAAAACACTGCCTATGATGTAGGCGTCAGGAGCTGAAGGTTAAGAATGTCAGCCGAGGGGAGCACATGAGGAGTTAATGAGAGATGGGTAACAGAAGGAATGAATGGGATCCGAGGAGAAGGTTCGAGTTACCCCCAAGGAGAGTCTAGAAAAGGGAAGGAACAGACCATCAGAGGACATGGCATGTGTTTTGGAAGAGATGACCCTGGAATGCAAAATAGGAAAGTCAAAAGTCAATAGGGGATGATGGACAACAATGAGGTGGGAAAGGATCCGGGGTTATGCTATAGATATATGTAAACATGCACAATGTTATACTGGAAAATGGCTAACCACTGGCCCTCCTGGGGTGGGGGGGAAGCCTTGATTTGTAGCATTTGCTTATCATGCGATATAAATACTCCCACAGTGACTAGTTTCAAGCTATCGACGTGAAGGCGTTGAAAGCAGAGCCGGGAAGGGATGTGCACGGTTGGGCCCCCGCAAGGTGGAAGGTAAGGAAGGGGACATAACGAGGTCCAAGGAAACTCAAGATCCAGGAGTGCCTCAGCTATGAGGGGTAGCGACGTCTAAAGAGTGGCTCGAGGAGTGATGGCAGAGGTCCTGAAGCCGGAGAGGTGCACACAGAGATTAGAAGGAGCCCTCCAGCTAGGAGGGCGACTGTGGAGAAGGGGTTGGAGGATAGAGTTTATGATCTAGGTCCTGAAGCCATGGAGGGCAGTGTGACATTGGCTCAAGGTCAGTAATAAAAGTCACGGGATGTTATGCTCCATCGTCCATTGCCAGTTATTGAGCATCTTCTATGGGCATGATGCTGTGTGGACTCTAAAGACAGATAAGACAACATTCCTATCCATTTAGTAGGGAGATGAGGCCTGGACACACGAAATACAGTGTCATGTGACTGGTACATGTGAGGGACGCTATAGATTAAAAGATGAGGCTCTTAATATTAATAATAGATACCACCTATCTGAGCCCTTACAATGTCCCCAGCATTGTTAGGTACTTTACCTACATTCCTTTTAATCTTCAGAACAATACATTTAATAGACGAAGAAATGGAATTAGAAATTTTAAATAACTTATTCAAGTTCACACATCTGGCAAGTGGCAGAGTCAGGCTTGAAACCCACATCTTTCTGATGCCAAAAAGCCTGTCCCCCAACCACTGTGCATACTAGCCCCCCCCCTTAAAGACAAGGCTCTGATGGAGATGAAGGAGAGTGTAATAGGAGATTTGGAGTTTCTTTTTAAAAAATTACTCAGCTTGCATATTCCTAAAGAGTCAATTCATGTTAAGAAATAATTTCCCTTGTGCTCGCATGTGACATGTATTTTTAGGATCTGCTGTTAGCAAGTGTATTTTTGTGTGATTGAGTGGGAGAGTGGGAAAGTTTTGCAGAGCTGTTTAAACCAGAATGCAGGGGGCACAGCAGAGACTTTAAAATCTCTGTCATCTAACGTCTTGGAAAAACCACAAAGAGACGTGTTCTCAATTTATTATTCTATGTACATCCCCAGATGAATGACTAGTTAAAGGTATTGTTAAAGCATTTTAAATGACCCACTTCCAGCAGCGAACAAAATCACTTACTGTGCCAAGCCAACTGGCGTTTCTGAGATTATAAAACCACAAAGTGAGGAAAACGTTAAAACTGCTAAAGAAAAATGATACACAATAATGGAGAAGGATAAAAACTGAGCTTTATTGTCTGCATAGGCAGATGGCTGACCACTAGGTGGGCCTCAGTGTAATGTCCAGGGTAATTGGCTGCTGGGGTTTTTCTGGCGAGGAAGCTTCAGACTTCAGCTTGGTACACAAAATCCTGGCGCATTTCTTTCCTATGTCCTGCTCCCTGCCTTCTCCTCATGACTAGATCTGACAGTTGATCCCAGCAGGCAATTGAAAACAGAAAGTTACCTTTATCTTAAAATGCTATTCTGGAAATAACGACATGAAAAGTAATTAAGGACCGGATTTCCTATCCACCATTCTCTTCTGCATGTACAATTACCCGCAGATATAAAATTGCCTGCTTTGATAATTATACCCTCCAAATGAGGGGCAAGTGGCTAATTATGCCCACATGTGGCCGATTGCACTCTCCATTAGCCAATTATGTGCACGATTATTTGTGCACATAAATAATTGTACTCATGGAAAATAGCCGACCGCCTTTCAAATGCTCCTGCTTTGAGTGGCTGATGGAGCGACTGTCACACTGGAAATGTGTGTGAAAGAGTTGGGAGTGAAAGAGTATCAGATACCAGGAAACGCACAAAGGACCAGAGCTTGCGGGTGACGCTGAAGCAAATGGCAGTGGGAGTCCAGGAGAGCAGGAAGGACCACAGGACGGAAGGGTGAGCCTGTGGGTGATGAAGGTGCTTCCGACGTTGGCTGAGTGGCTCACGTGTGGTGACCTTGGGCAAGTCATTAACCTTCCCTCCTTCCTACTGGTTCTGCATACACAATGAGGATGATAATAATGCCCAAGTCCCAGCTCTATTGTAGGATGGATCCGACAATTCAAAAGGATTTGCAGTCTACTTCGGATAAAAGCATTACGTAATATGAGGCATTACGATGTGGATCAGCACGTTTCCAGTTGCCAAGGAAAGGTAATGACCCTCCTTAGCAAACCAGGACCTCTGGCTTGGAGGGAAAGGAGGTGTGATAAGGACAGGAAGCTTGATCCCCCAGGGCACTGATGAGACACCAGAGAATGACGTAGTCATACAGAATTCATTCATTCATTCATTCATTCACTCCTTCAACAGACAAGAGTCAGCCTTTCACATGGAGCTGCTCTGATTAGTAAATGAGGGGAACTTTTACTTCACGCCTAGGAAATCTGGCATGGGTTTTTGCAGTTTGATTGGCAGGCAAACTCAATGCCAATGAATGCTGTGAGGTAGGGTCACTTTTAACAACGCAAGAACTGCGGTTTTCATGCCAATACTAACAAGCAGTAGATGTCACAGTGTCAAGGGTAAGGCCAAGAGGTAAGATAGCAGCTTTGCTACCTGCCTGTGCTCCCATCTTCCCTTTCACACACAGTAGGAGAGTGTATTCTGCCTCGTGGGGGGAAGGAAAAAGATTCCCAGAGGCAAAAATGCTGTTAGTTTTGAAAGAAGAGGTGTTTGCCAGATAGGTGGGACATAGGGGGATGTGGTCATATTGTAGGAAACCAAGGTATAAAATTGCCTGGTCTAGGGTTAAATGTGTGGACTCTGAAACCAGACTCTGCCTGGGTTTGAATCCTGACTGTGTGATTTGAGCAACTTACTTAACCTCTCTGTGTTTCTGTTCACTCTTATAAGATGGGGATTATAATAGACTATGTCATAAAGTTCTGTAAGGGTCCAATTAATACATATATAAATAGAAGTATTTAGAGCAATGACTAACACAGAAGAAGCACTATCTGGCATTATTTTAATTACTAGACTAAAAATAGACCAAAAAGTCCATCCAAGAAAAGCAATACTAGTGGTTCTCAATCTTTAGTATGTCTAAAAATCACATGCATAACAGCAGATAAAGCAAATTCCTGGGTTCCATCCTCAGAGATTCTCACTCACTAGGTTGGGCTAGAATCCAGGATATCTTCACTTCAAACAAACATCTCCCGAATCCCACTCCATGTGATTCTGATGCAGGTGATCTGCAGACCAGGCTTTGAGAAATAGAATCACACAGAAGTGGCTCTGACCACATCCCATTTCTTACCTGGCATATCTAACACGTGAGAAGGAGATTCTAAGGCCTTGTGTTGAAGGTCTTTTTCTGGGATTTCTGCTTATAAGAGCCTCTTCAGGAACAGGCAGTGAGAACCCAGAATGGCAATAACAAGTCTCCTCCAAAGCAGAACTGTGTCTGCGCTGTATGGTCAGATGGGCACACCGGCAGCTTCCTCCTCTAACTCTTCTGTGTTTTCAGGAGACGGGATTTAAAAAAAAAAAAAAATTAGTGTTTTTATTATGAGATGAATCTCATGTCTCTAATTCTATAAATAAGGAAACCAAAGCATAAACATCTGCACTTAGGGGAACAAGTTACCAAAGCCAGATTGCTCCCATCTCTGGGTGATTCCCAGCAGTGGGAATGAAGGTGGACTTGCCCACAGTGCAAAATATTGACCTGTGGCTGGAGGCTCTGCATTTGCCAGAAAGAACTCGTTCTGCCTGCGGTGCGTCAATGCTTAAGGTAAGCGGTTCTTCAAAATGCTGGTTTTGAAAGCCTGGCTTCCCTAAATAGGAACATTCTAATGGTAGCAAAAATGAAAACGTCTTCTGAGTTGAAAAGGGACCCGCGGCATAATGATTATCACACACTCCTCCCCCTGGGCGATGAGCAGATGGCTGGCTGGCCTCCACCCCCAGGGGCCGAATGTTGAAGCAATCGTAGACAAGATACCAGGCATACGGGACACTTTTCAGAAATATGTTGTTGGCATAAAAAGAAATAATTGATTCATGATAATAAAAATGTTGTACTTAAATACTATCCCCCAAAAAGAAATTTGCTCTCCCCATATCTACATATTGAATCTTCATGAAGACACGTTCCCCTAAAAACCCACTAGTGCCAGAATGTGTGTTATACTTTGTGATGTATTCACACAGATCTCATAGACCTGGTCAGGAATCATAGATAGTAAAGGTCATCTGCTCCCTGCCTAAAGCCTGAACCCTCTGCATTTCATCCCTAAGAACAGCCTCTCCCCTCTGCTGGAGGGTGGATTTAGCGGCCTGCTGTCCTCAGCCCTGCTCTAGCTGACATTTTCATCCCCGGCTTCCAGATGAAAACATCAGAGGCATGCTTATCTGGAAAGAGCCAGTCAGGCCGGAGGGAGGGACTGAATCTAACAAGATGATATGTGATAAGGATAATCGTGAAGCCGAACTCCAGACCGGAGGAATCGAGTAGCACATTTTTGAGAACAGTGGAGATGAACTCTGGTGGCTGGGCACTTCTCTGTCTCTCTGTCTGCCAGAGAAGCCCATTCCATCTGGATGGCTCAAACTGTTGGAAAGTTCTTCTCCACATGGTGCTCATGTACCTTCAATCCATTCTTGCGGTGGTGGGGGGTTTGCTCGCCCCGGCTTCCCCTATCTCTCCCTTATGTGTTCCCCTTCTGCCTTACCCCCCTCCTCCTGACTAATGAGTGCCAGCCACCCCGGGGCCTTTTCTCTGGTCCTTAATGGACCAAACCCATTCCTGCCTCCAAGTCCTTACACCTGCTGTCCCACCTCTTGGCAAAGCTGCCTCCTTCCCGTCCTTCAGGACTCAGCCCAGATGTCTCCTCGCCCAGGGTCAAGTGAGGCCCCCCCTTCGTCTCACTCTCTGTACCCTGTTAACTCCCTTCTAGCACTCACCAACATTTATATTTGCTTAAAAATGTAGCTATTTGTACACTCTCTCTCCTGTCCCCCTCGTTCACTGCAAGTCTTCATAAGCTGGTAATTTGGGCGCCTGGGTGGCTCCGTTGGTTAAACGACTGCCTTCGGCTCAGGTCATGATCCTGGAGTCCCAGGATCGAGTCCCGCATCGGGCTCCCTGCTCAGCAGGGAGTCTGCTTCTCCCTCTGACCCTCCCCCCTCTCATGTGCTCTCTCTTGTTCTCTCTCTCTCAAATAATAAAAAAAAAATCTTTAACATAAGCTGGTAATTTAAACTCAGTTCATAGATACCAGACCTGTTACTCCAGATAATTATATATCATTTATGGTCCATCCTGTGTTGATGAGTTTATTTTAATTGTATTAGGTATGAAGAGAGCAAGGGTATTTGTTCACTTGTTCTTACCTAGGGATATATCTAAAAAAGATTTAAAGTAGACATTTTGAGGGCCAAATATGTGTGATGACAAGGCGATCTTCTGTTCCTAGATATCTAGCCCTTCCAGCTCACTGTCCCGGCCTGGGCATGTCAGGCCTCGGGTCCCCTTCAGACCATGTGGTCTCTGGAGCTGTGGCTCTCCATGGTTGGCAGGTGGCACCTGAGTCGGCCACAGGGATGGGATGCCGGTTGCACGGGACCGGGTCAGTCCTGACCTGGTCAGCGGGTCGGAGCTGTCGGGAGCCGAGGAGGTGGGTAGCTGCTGCTGTGAACTCCCTTCTCCCGAGACTGCCAAATGGCCATCAGACAGTGTTAATGACTTTTGATTTAGGTTTGAACAGAGCAGTCCCTTGGGCCATTTACTGTGCTGTATCATCCTTTCTGGAAAGTGCTCTCTAAGTAACTGCCCAGCAGACTGAGGAAATAAAATGCTCACAGAGGGGGAAAGAAAAAAACAAAACACAGAAAGCCTGACTTTTCGTAACACGGTGTTTAGGTCTAGAACTGGATCATGAAAGGGGCTTAAATTTTCTGTAATCATTGCAGAGAACACTCATTTATCCCCTCCCTACCCCTCACACCTGCCTGCCTCTGTCTCTCCATCACACACACACACACACACACACACACACACACACACACACACACACAGAGTCATTGCCAATAGTAATAGAGTTGCTTCTTTACCTCTTGGAAAGAAACCTCATTTTGATGAAGACCGTGCTGACTAGCCTGGCTCGTAATTGTGGAGACAATGCTTTATGCCGATATCTTTGCACAGCTGAAGGGCCTGGTGGAAGCTGTCCTCTAAACAAAATAAGATAGAAAGATTCCTGCCAAGGGTTGGCAAAACTGCAGTCTTCTCTCCTCTCCCCAATGCTCACAGCTTCGGCGGGGGGCAGGGTGGGGTGGTGACGAGCACGCGTGGGCAGGGTCCCCTGAAGGGAAGATGGGGGAAGAAATATATGTGGAAGTCAGGCTGGCTGACAGAAAGAATCTACCCCCGCTTTGGTAACTGCTCTGAAATAACTTGGCAGAAGTTCATAAGGACCTACTGCAGGGACTAGAGGAAGCCCTTAAGGCTGAGACATTTATCCCTACACAGACTCTTGAGAATGTACCCTGCACAGTGGTCCGTATTCTTACTCTGACAATGCTAAAGAGAAGGACTGCAGGTCATGTCTCTCCTCCCACGATTATGACAGAAGGTGACATCTTCTGAGGGTTCACCATGTGCCAAGGGCTGATCGAAGCGCTTTACTGTATAATCACATCTAGTCCTCACAGTTATCAGAAGGGAGTGGGTATGGAGCAAAAACCAATAAGGGTGTCCAGGAATTGCTACCCTCTCTGGGCCCCTGTAAACATAGTAATTGTGTTTTCTTCTCCAAATGCTATGCATTGCTTCTATTGCTGAGGTATTCACTGTAGAAAGAAGACATAATAGTAATGATGTAAAAGGGTGCTGGTCAAGACAGCATCCAACTGCGGTGCTCACTGAAGGCTGAACCCAAAACTCCAGCTTCTCGATCATCCCAGGATGAAGATCGCTTGGTTCAAGGACAAGCCAGGTAAATGGCTACTCTTCCTTATGTAAATGAGCAGCCTTCCAGAAAAGTGTGAAGAGATCTTTGTATTTTCTGGGATACAAAAATCTGCCTCACTCTTTGGGTAAAGGGTGGTGGGTAAAGGTCACCCAGATAAGGGAGCCCAGTACATCTGGTTCTGTAAGGTAGCAGACACTGAAATGAGATCCACACTTGGAGCCCATATGCCCCTGGCTCTGTGCATGAACTGCAAGAGCTAATCACGAACAGCTGTAACTTTGGAACAAGTGAAACATCCTTGGCTAAGGTTGGCCCCAACAGAGAGGGCTCTCGTCCTGTAAACCCATTGCATGTGTGCTTTCCTCTAGGCTGGAAAAGGCATGAGCAGACGAGTAAAAAGGCATCATGAAAGGGACTGTGACCTCTTGTGGAAATGGCGGTCTAGGTAGCCTCCGTTTCCATTTGGCATTGGAAGAAAAAGGACCCATCTTTGTGCTCAGCAAAGCCTCAAAGTTCTTGGGAGAAGGAAGCCTTACAGAGGAATGGACTGCACTTTCTGGGGTGTTGACGAGGGAGAGAGGAAGGGCAAGTGCTGCTTCAGGCAGTCATTCAGGAACCTGGCTGATAGCTCATCTGCCATTTTTAACATTTGGTTTCCAAGGTTATTCCGGTCATTGAAGTCTCTACTCCAGTCCACGTGAAAGAGGATGGCTTGGAGGAGCGCAGATGGGAATTTTTATGGGCCAGACATGAAATGTGCATATACCATTTCTGATCATACCTAACTAGAACGGGGGCTGAGAAATAGAGCCCCAGGAAGCAGATTTTGTGGATAGCTAGCAGTTTCTGCCACCTAAGACAAGGGGGATCCAAAGCAATTAATTAGAAAAATATAATAAAAAATGGTGATGGCTCACATTTATTCAAAACTGACTATATACCAGGTAGCTCTCTAAGCGTTTGCATGGATCAACTCATTTAACCCTGACAATGGCCCCGTGAAGTCAGTGCTGTTATCATCCCCATTTTATAGATAAGGAAACTGAAGTCCGGAGGGGGTTGAGTAGAGAAGTGGTCATAATTGTGCCCTCAGGCTTTGAGCAGTTCCCACAAGTATCACCTGGCATCTGATGTGAGAAATGCTCAAACAAGGTGGGAACAAGGAGCAGAAGGGCACTGAGACTCAGTTGCCCGGTTGGGGATGGATGGATGAATGGGTTGGTCTTGAAGTTTGATAGAGAAGCTGATGCTTGACAACTTTTGTGGAGCCTTGAAGGGTAAGAGGGACATCACTGGAGAAACTGGTGGGTATGGCAGGCAGGAGGCAGAGGAAACCATACCACCCCCACAGAGACATGGGAGATACCATAGCATGTTTAGGGTCTTAAAGGATAATTCTTTTAAAGGTAAAATCATGGCCTCATGCAAATATGAAATGAACACATGTCAAGATTTTTTAAATTTATTAATTAATGAGGGAACCAGTAAGATGTTACAACTAGTTCAAAGGAGAACTCAAAGAACCACGCAGGAGGCAATGAGGAATGCCGAAGTGAGCTTACAAGTAGATGCAAAACGGGTTTATCCACAGAGTGAGAATCAGCTATATTCCACTAGACATGATTCCGGTGCATTTCCATGCATCATTATCAATTTTATAAAACAGGCAGAGTTGTAAAAGAGCTCAATGACAATGAGAGGCATGACTAACCCACAGGGTGTGCTAGACAAGATGCCCCCGATTTATTTTTTTTTCTCATTTCAAAGTCTTTCACAGTTTTTTTTCTGATAGGGACTATCAGTGATTCCGTGTGGCAGGAGGCGAGACTGTAAAGACAGTGGAGCCCAATTTTAAGGGGTAATAAAAGTCATGCAAAGGCATATGGACACCATCCTGCTGGTCAGTAAGTCTCACACTATTAATAGGGTGGATGAGACACCTGTCGAGCTTGTTCTCATGCAGTTCTCAGGCCCAGCTCCTAAAGGGTCTGATACACTAGGTTTCAGGTGAAGCCTGATAATGTCAGGTGTATAAAAAGCCACCCAGGTGATTCTAATGCACTTTGAGAAACATTCATGGAACTAGTGGAGAGCCATTGAAGGTTTCTAAGCAGGGTAGAAACCTGAAGACATCTATGTTGGAGCAGAGGAAATTTGATTAGGAGGAAGAGAAACTTGATGGTCCTAAAAGACTGCAAAGCAATAGCAAGAACAATTCACATTTGAGTGCTGATGGTGGCCCCTGAATGTATAAGGCACGTGGCATGTTTTAGATATGAGAGCAGACTGAACTAATTCAGTGTCAAGGGGAAGAAAGGAGGGAGCAGAATTAAGAGAGATTTTCACTACAGCCTGACAACTCCACCTCCTCCCAAATTCAGACCCAATGCTGCACCCGTGGATATGCATCCAGCCTCTTCCTGGGCCCACAGGGACTGGCCTAGGTGCCTGATAGATAGGGAGACTTCCCACCAGTATAAAGTCTGGACTTCAGAACCCTCTGGATGTGATTCATGCTTTCTAATAATAATGAAGATCTGGGCCATAAAAAGAATCCAAGTTCCTCAACTCATATAGCCGCTCATCATTTGGAAGGGGTAAAACACTGTCACTACTTTCAGTCATCCGTGAAATGAACATTCTGGGGAAATACAGTGAGTTGATGCACCACCCTTGAGCAGGGGGCAAAATGAATGCTCAGCGGAGATACTTGGTATTTTAAGAGGATGGCAAAGGGAAGAATAGTGGGGGTGGGGCAAAAACTGAAATAGATTTCCCCCAATCATCTATTACAATAGAAGATAATTAAATTATAATCTTAATTGAGTATGCATTCGTGGGTCCCCTATTATTTGAATTGCCTCCCAACTGTTCATGTACAAATATGATACTTTGAACCGAAGCTATTTTAATAAAACATCCATTTTCAGAAGCTGTAATAGGTTCTCCCAGGTCAGATTTGATAAGCTATAAAGAATAAATGCCAACTCATATTTTTCTGTGGTAATGGGAAATAAAGAGAAATGAGTGGTTCAAACCAGTAGTTTAATTTTAGACAAGAGTTTGACTCCTTCTCTCCTGTCCTTTCACCGAAGCTGTTACCAAGTAACCAAGCTGGTTGGCTTGAGTCTCCCTGTTCAGCGTTCACCCTTCCTCCCCCCGACCCTCTGTGCAGACACTTTTCATCTGTTAAATGAAAGAGTGGTTGTATAAGGGGCTATCCTGAGCTAGGATTCCTGAGGCCTACGTTCTGATTCTCTCTTGACTGCTAAATCTGTGAATGACCTTCAGCAAGACGCCTAAGGTCTGTGTAGGACCGCAGGCTTGTCATCTCAAAGGTGGAGTTGATGATCCCGTCTCTTTCTTGAGCTCACACTGAGAAAAAGATTACATGACAGCAGTTATTGGAGAGCCTCATGGAAAGATGTCTTATAAATATTATAATTAATGTTATCATGAAGTATTGCTTTAGTGCAGATCTCCCAAGTATAAATATCAGTGGAGTAAGAAGTCAGTTTTCCCCGAAGCAAAACTGAAATTTGAAAATGCAAGTTAGAGGAGCTTATTTTGCGATGGATGATTCCAGAGGTTCTGCAACACGTGTGATTTTTTTTCTACATGACTACTGATGACAAATTTTGACTTAAAATTTCTTGTTTCTAGGTCTGTCCAGAACCTTAATAATAAAGCCCCATGGGAGGGTTCTAAAATATTTCATATAACAGTTTTCCTGACCACTGAATTTTCCAGATAATATCAGTCTATACAAAAGCTCAGCACCACTATGTGTTTGTCAATTGATTAGAAGAAAATATACATTAATTATTATAAATGAGAACATTAATTTATTATATGTAATAAACATTTACAAATATATACACAGTATCATCCTTCGGCTAGTTTAGAGGTTAGAAGAAACTAGTGCAATGTATTGCAGTGGACAGAGGACAGGACTAGGAGTCAGGACACCCGGGTTCCTAGGAAGCACTTAATAAGGCTGCATGGTACAGCTTAGGGCTATTCCAACAGCGGACCAGCCTGGCATCATGGGTACCTGCCCAAGGAGCTTGTTAGAAATACAAAATCTTGGGTCTGACCCTAAATCTACTGAATCAGAATCCCTGAGTGTGGGCTGTAAAATCTGTATTTTAGCAGGCTCCTGTGGCATTCTGATGTACAGTAGAGTTTGAGAAGTACTGTGTAGTTGATCCTGACTTAGACTTACCAGGGATGTGACCTTGAATAGTTACATAATCTCACTGAGTTCGATTTTTCTCATATTTAAAATCTGCTCAAAAATGTCTACATTATAGGTTTGATTAGAGGATTAAACAAGAGGTTGATGTCTGGTCTAAGGCTGACATTTAATAAATGGTAGTTTCCTTGCTTCTCTGCTCTTCTGTAGACTAGCTGGTTAGGTGTGAGCAAATAATGAAGCTGTTCTCTGTTTAGTTTCTTCATTTGTAAAATGAGGGAGACATCCATTATATTCTGTTCACGAAGTGGTTACAAAAATCATTTGAAATTATGTGTATGACAGCTCTTTGTACACTTTTTTTTTTTAAGACTTTATTTATTTGACAGAGAGAGACACAGCGAGAGAGGGAACACAAGCAGGGGGAGTGGGAGAGGGAGAAGCAGGCTTCCCGCCGAGCAGGGAGCCCTATGTGGGGCTCGATCCCAAGACCCTGGGATCATGACCTGAGCTGAAGGCAGACGCTTAACGACTGAGCCACCCAGGCGCCCCTCTTTGTACACTTTAAAAGGATTAGACACATCTAAGAGATTAATGGGCCTGGGTTGGTGATTTTTAAGCTCAAGAGGGTAATAAGATTGACCCTGTTTTGTGTCCACATAGAAACTCTAAAGAATATGCACATTTGCAACAGAGGTGTCATCCAGGGAAGGTGATCTGTTCATCCAAACTAGTCCCCACAGATTGGGCTTCCAGTGGTATGCTGGAGCTGGCCCATACCAGCTCATGAGGGCCAACTGTTAAACCTTCAGGAATCTTGTAAATTGGTTGTTTAAACCAGTCACTGTTTAAAATTAAGTTATATAAATGAACTTGTAATAATATTAAATAAATTTAAAACAAAGGTAATAATTACTCCACACTCTTCCCTTCATAATTATTTTACCACCTATACCTTGAGTTTATTCACGTTGCTTGTATACATATGCAACAATACTTCATAATGTGTGCTGTCTCCTCACTCCAGAGAGACTGACACTGGGCCAGTAGCTTGAAATTGGCCATGGTGGAAGTGTATTTGCACCATGGAGATAGGCCAATGCTACAAATCCAGGTTGTTGGTTTTTTCTTTTTTTCTTTTTCTGGAGAGCTGTCAAAAATTTACCAACACACCCACTGGTCTTACCTTTGTTAATTTACCACAGCTCAAGTTCTGACTCCAGCCTTAGAAACTGAGATTTGTCAGCATGCTGAGAATAGAACCATTTCTATGGGAAGGACTCATTACCCAGGCTCACAGACTGATATATATGCAATCAGAATATCCATTTATTAATTTACAGCAAGGAGAGTTGCCATAGGACATACCCCAGGGAAGGCAAGAAGAGCTAGTTACACATTTTCAATGTTTAATGACTTTAGGCCAAGATGCCGTAGAACATCCTTCTCCACAACAGGGACACCGGTTGACTTAAGGGAGGGACAAGCTGAGTCCTTGGGCAGGGTCATTCTCTCCTTTGGACTTTAGATGGGCACTATCCTCTTTGCCCAGGGACTCTCCTTCCTTGACATGATTATAGTTGACTTTGCCTTTCTGCCCTTACTGACGAATTCATCCTTTCTTAACACATGGCAATGATTCCAATCAGATCATAGTCAACACCTGGCAGCTATTTTTCAATCTTCAAGGCACTGTCTTTCAAAGACAAGTCAGGGACCATATGCATCAGGATCATTTGAATGTGTCTTAAAAATGCAGATACTCAGGCCTTCCCTACAGCGGCTACATCAGAATCTCTGCCAGCGGGGCCTAAGAATCTGTATTGTCAACAAGCTACTAGGCGATCTCTATACACACTACAAGTGTGACAACCACTCCTTGAAGTTTCTTTGCACATTTCCACTCAATACATAAAAATACTAATTTCTGAATTTTACTCCCAAGACACTTGTAGCTTCAAGTTCCTGGGGGCACCACATTGCAGTCCCCCATACCACTCCTACCACATCCGTCATGAGAGAGACTGCACCAGACAGTGTGGCTATATTAATACAAATTCACCCCCATTCAGGAAAACTAAGTTCTAATCCTGACTTCTGGCCAGTAGCCACCTTTTCAGTCCCTTTCATTAAGGCGCACCCATTATTATTACCTCCTGATGGCAGAGTGAGCAGTGCAGGAATGGAATTTGTTCTATGTGAAATCTAAATGGATACAGATGGAGGTGCATGGGTTTTGCTATCATCTCTAAGAAGCAAAAGGAATAAACTTTGGTGAGTAGCACATGATCAGAATCATTCTAGCTCAGTGGTTCTTAACCAGGAGTGAATTGGACTCCAGGCAACAGTGGCAATGTTTGGAGACACTTTTGGGTGTCACAACCCGGGTTGGGGGTGGGTGAGGGGCTGCTACTGGCATCTAGTAGGTGGAGACCAGGGATGCTGATAAACATCCTACAAAGCACCGAACGGTCCCCCCAACAAAAAATTATCCAGCCCCGGATGTCAATAGCTCTAAAGTTGAAAAATCCTGCTCAAGCTTCCTTTTCTCTTTTACATTCTAGTCAATTGTTGTCCTTTCAGCTTTAGGATTCATCCAACAGCTTCTTGCCCCTGCAGTTTCTGGAGAAGTTTTAAAGGGCTGAATCATTTTAATGTCACAAGAAAAAAATAAATTCACAGTAAAGGATGGGTCATTTTGTTTAATGCTGTTTTGCCTTTCACCTAGCAGGAGCTCAATAAATATTTTTTTTAATTAAATGGATGAATAAATTAAAACATTACTTTCACATGTGTTTTAATAAATAACAGGAAGATGGCTTCATATACATATATAACTTGTCCTGGTATTTGAGTGCATCATCAAATGCAGGCTACATGCTTTTCCCCTTTGAATGAATCCATAATAATGCTCTTTAAAAAAGAAAGCAAAGTGGCTGTGATTTCCTGAGAGTGTAATGCGATTAAAAGCCAGCCCTGAATCCAACCCCCTAGATCTATTTAAGGAATTCAAAGAATGTCAGAAAGGCATGTGGCTTCAAGGTTAATGTGTAAAATTCACAGAAACTTGAAAAATCACTATGACTAAAAAGAAAGTATGAGCACTCTGCATGTCTTTAAATTAGAATGACAGCCAAAGCCAGTTAATTATAAAAACAGCTAATTTAACAAGTTTTTAAATTTCCCTCCTGCCCCACCTCACATTTAATCAATATGCCTTAAAGAGAAATAATGAAGAAAGGGGAGCTCTGAACCAAATTTGCTTGATTGTACACACCCAGGTCAAACACTGGGTTTTCTATCTGCAACTTGGGTGCGTCCGTAGTTCACTTAGTCAGGAAGAAATGCAAAGAGAGGAAGAGCTATAACCCCAGAGTCGGACTTTGTTACAGAGCCTGACAACAGCAGTGAGTGATCTGGGAACTAGAGCAAGACGGTAAAGGAAGAGCTAAAGGAACCTCATCATTGTCACACTATAAAATCATGGACTCCTGGAAGTTGACAGCCGATGTGATTAGAAATTTAGAAATACAGTTTTTTTAGTTTTCATCTGAAAAAACAGATGGCCAGAGAGGCTAAATAATTTGTTCAAGAACACAGCACACAGACCACCCTAGAATATAAACCCCTTAGCAGAGCATGCCAGGCCTTTGATCTCCCCAGTCAGAATTAACTAGTATTTTCCAGGGTCTCATGCCTGCCTCTCTTTAGCACATTTGCCAGTCTGACTAGTTTGGGAGTTGTTTCAGTATCTATCCCTTCTAGTGTACCATCATGTCCCCATTCCTCTTCATTTCACAATGCCTTGGACTCAATATATGTTGGTTAAATCAAACTGAGTTGAGCCCAGGTCTGCTGATCAGTCTGGTGCACCGGGAACTGGGATAGCATGTGATTTGTCTTATTTTTTCTTTCTTTTTTTTTGCTCATTTGCTTTTTCCACATGCAGACTTTCTACAAATGTTATTAAAGTCTGATACAATGCTACATCTGGACTCTTGTGATTAGATTTCTCAAATATAGCTTGGTAATCTCTACACATCAAGTTGTTTTGAATTTTTTTTTTCATTCATTAATTTTTAAAGTAATCTCTACACCCAACATGGGGCTTGAACTCATGACCCAAAGATCAAGAGTTGGATGCTCCATGCACTAAGCCAGCCAAGTGTCCCTGTTTTGAATTTTAAAATATAATTGGGTGAAGCTTGGGGGTAGATAAGACCCCCAAATGTATTTTTGTTAATTTTTAATTTTTTTCTTTTGTTCTTTTTAAATAACTTTCTTCTTATTATAATTATAATTCCTGTTCATTATAGAAACCTGAGAAAATAGTAGATAAAGAAAGAAATAAGATAAAAATTACCCATAATTGTACCAGACATTTTTTTTAAGCCCTAGGTAAATGTTAGGAATACAGTATAGCCTCAAAGGTTAAAGTTTGGGGGAGCATAATTGACTTAAGAAATTATCTAGGCTGGACAATTCTTGCTGGGGTAATTTTACAGATGACATTATTGAGAGAATAAGTGACTAGCCCATCTCAGACAGCGAGGATGGGGCTTAGGAGGATATTGGAACTGAGATTTCTAGTTTCCAAGGATAGTCAAGGGGGAAGTGCTAGAAATCTAACAATATCCCTCCGGACGGACATTTATTCTATTACCTCAATAAGCCACATGGTAAGTCATAAGGGGCATTTCATACTTCTAATCTGTCTCTACTGTATTTAGAATCTGATAATACCACTATTAGAATTCATCTCTTTAAGAATAAAAGGAACCGAGGAACTAAAGAGAGGGTTGCAATAATCCATTAATTATATCCGTTAAGCTTCAGTTACAGCTAATAAGGAAGATCACATGATCACGATGCGTGCTTGTTCTGAACAATAAAGAACATGAGGAAAGATACGATTCAGGACAGAAATGTCCTTCAGCGCTATGTAGGTAGTGGCAATGAAAGTCATTAAAAGAAATGATTGAGGTATTTTTAGTAAACAAAAGAATTCACTGCTTACCGATCAGGAAGTGTATTATTAAGATAGTGCCGTTCAGCCTGTTGGAAGAAAATGTTTCTTCATGCTTCTCTCTTTAGCCTAATTCTTATCCTGTCACATTTCAGGCAAAAAAATAAAAGACAAGATTGAAAATGATGGCCCTATTTTATTTGCTTCAAAAGAAACAGGCTGTTGCATTGTGTTTGGAACAGTTTACTCTTGGCCTTGACATGTGAAAGGAAGACCATGTAATTGACTAGGCTGTCTCTGGGGAGGCAGCAAATATAGTGTTAAGAGGAACAGGCGTGAAAACAATGACTGTTTGATAAAAGTAAATAATTTCTGCAGCGAACATGTTCCCAACATATTTTCTTTGATACTGATTTGCTTAATAGGACAATAACAGAACCGTAAGTAACTTGTGGGCATTGCCTTTCTGATATTTTTCTTTTGCATTCTTGAATTTATAATGACTCACATTTGTATTACCTTTGGGTTATACTGAGGACCTGTAACTTTTATTAAAATCTGGAGCCTCCAATACCTGACATATATCTTTATTTCTTTGAAATCTTAGGATTGAACTAGAACATTCTTGTGAACATTGATAGATTAAAATAGGAGTTTTTGTCAACTGAAGACATGAATGGCAGACCACCATACGGGATTAAAAAACAGGTGTTGGGGGGGTTGGGGAGAGGAGGGGGGAAAAACCCTTAAGTAATTCACCCATGATAAGAGTATATAAGGGTGGAAGTTGGAAATCAGGAAGAGAGCATTTTTGGAGAGGGGTGTTGGTTTGCTATGAATGAACCCTGCCCCTCCCCTAGTGGAGATAGCCTAGGGGAGGTCTGTCTATCCCTTTATGCGTGGTTGGAAAGGGCCCTCCACAAAACCACTTCAAGAACCTGCTATGGGAAAACTGTTGCCTGGGGGGCATAGTCCTCAGGACCTTGACTCTCAGCTAAACGGGGAGAGACAGTTGGGCTGGCTGCTTTGATGGTGGAGTCAAGATTACCCGCACTGGACAGCCTTGTGGGGGTCACCGTAAGTCTTGTCTGAGAGGTGCCCCTGGAAGAAAAGAACACAGAGCTACTGAGAAGATGGGGGTCGCTTTGGAGCTGAAGGAGAAGTAACCAACCAATTGGGACTCATTCATCCTGTGGAGAGAATGACACGGCAAGATCCCCAGTGATGGGGGTTGGGGATGTCTCTATAAATGACAACCCTCTGCCCCATAAACACCCCAAAAGCAGACAGTTTTAAACACATGCTGAGTCTTAGAAAACTCATATACTAAATCACCACCAGGATATCTGGCAAGTAAGAACTTCCCCGCTCCCCTTATCTCTCCTTCCTCCTTGTCCTCTAACCCTGGGGACCCCAGCAAGATGAGCGGGAGAGGAGCAGAACCCCTGGGCGGGAAACCAGACCAGAAGTTTGCCCCCCTTCTGCAATTGCAGGTTCTCCCTTGCCACTGGCCCAAGCTGGGGGATGGAAGGAAATGTTCCTTTTAAATTGAGAATATAACGTTATTTCATTTAAAAGCATTTATATATTGGGACTGGATATTTTAATTATTAAACCAAGACTGTGTTTGGTAGCTTAAAGTGATAAGAAGACTTCTTTTTATTACCTAAGAGCATCCAGAAAAGTCGGGGGCCTGCCTGAGTGTTCATGCAGTGACAGGGGAAGAATGAGGTCCTAGGGCAGATTTTATGAGGGTAACCAGAGCTGTATGGACTTGTTTAATGTAGTGCTTCCATATGCAGGTTTGTGTACCATTGGTTGTGCAAGGGGGAGAAAAAAGGGCTGTCTTATATTTTTCCCATTCCTTTTTAGAGAGGAGAGCTCTGCAAGCGTAAAAGCCCAATTCAAAACCCGACGGGTTTATTTGCATATTCAAGTCTAAGACAAATCACGTAAGAACTGAATTATGGCATTCATTATTTCAAGTGACAAGCCCTGTTTTTTTTTTTTTTTCCTTCTAATTTAACAAATTAATTTTCCTTGGAACCTTTTGGTTCACGAAAAGATGACAGCATTGAAGATTAAAGTATGTGGTTCTTCCCAAGATGTTCTCAGCCCCGCAAAGAACTCTGTGCATATTCAGGCTTCCTTCCTCTCCCATAACCTGTATTTCTTGATATTCTCTTTACATTCTGGAAGATTTTTTTAAAAGAAAAAATCTTCTGTGGCTGAAGGACATTTCAAAGAATAGAGGATACAGTTTTAAATCAAAGGAAGTTTCATGATATGACTTCAGTAGCTCATTTGACTTACAGTGCATCCTTTCCTCATGAAAGTGTTAAATAGTTCTGCACAGTGAGGCTGGTAATCTTTCTGCAAAATACAGCGTTGTTTTCTTTTTTTCCTGCCCTACAGAATGTATATTTCAAAATATGAATATCAACAGTTAGAAAATAGTATGTTATATATATAATATATATATAATATGTATGTATTTTTTTTTACTACTTTTTCAAGGTCCTTGAAAACCTATAATCATGAATATTTTCTCTCCTCAGTATTTTTCCCCTCCCAGAAATTTTGAAGTTTCTTTGCATGACAAATGTCTTTTTAAAAATTATTATTATTTTATAGACATGAAAGAGGGTGCTATATCCCCAACCAGGTATAGGAAATTCTGAAGCCCCCTCTTTTTTACTCTGTTTTGCAAAGAGGCCCTTCTCTTTAAGAAAAGTAATTTGTTATTCACAGTTTCCTTGTCCTCATATTATCAAGGGAAAAATTGTAGAAATTTTAAGGAAAGCTCTAGGCAATGTTTTCATCCCTGAATCTTTGGGGAGTTATAAAAACAAACAGATTACTGAACCTACAAGAGAAACAATTGTGAAGTCATTACTTTTAAGCATAAGCAAAATCTCCTCCTGGATCATTAAGTTATAGAAGAATAGAGAGATTGCATTTTGAGATTCTGATAAAGCTAGGTAACTTGTAAGTCAAACAAGTAAAATTTTACAATTCAGAAATATTGACAAAAGTTGAGTATAATATACTTCTCACATTCCAAACATAAAGCTTCCTTCACTGAGCTAATAGAGGTACTGCCACAGTAGATATTTAAGAAAAAATAAATAGAGTGAGTCAACAATTTAAGACTAAGATGTGTTTTTTATTCATTCTCATTCACATAAAATTTTTAAATCATCATAAGAACTTTGAAAGAAGGAGGGGGCGGAGAAATCACCCACTTTCCTTCTCCCCAACTGTCTCCTTCAAATGTGTGCCTTTTCCTCTGATTGAGGCACCCCAAAGAGGGAAGTCTGGGCAGCTCAGTACTGATCAGACCAAAACCACTGATCCTCCAGCTTCCTCAGCTCCAACCTGTTCTCAGCCCTTGACTTTTGGCTTTGTTTTGGTTCAAGTCCTATGACATGATTTGGCTTATCAGACTGAACAGCTTAATGCTCCTCCTTCCCTCGTAATTGGTCTAGCCCTGTGGTGGGCCCAGATCATTCAGAAAACATAGCCATTCACAAGGACCTTGGTAAATTTCCTTCCAATGTTTTTCCAATATCTTTTTCTCCTTCGTAGAGTAGTACACCCACGCACGTATTTGAATATCTTGTGTTTTTCTTTAAATTACTTTTTAAACATTTTATGTCGTGTCTGTAATTGTCACTTTTAAGATAATAAAATACTCTCCAATTGATATATAATAATTTATTTGGTCATTCTGCCACAGTAGTAGACATCTGTTTTTCTTCCTGCTCAGCATCATTCTTTCCTTTCAGGAAATGAATGCCACTCGCCCTTTCTGTGGGATCTGGATGAGACTGCTGATCACAGTGTTTTCATTCTGCATTTTATCTCAGCAAGGGGCAAGCAGATGACCCAAGCCAGGCCAGTTAGATATGACCTCCATATCATCTGCTTAGAGAGTCTTAAGCATGGTGTCACCCCGCTCAAAGTTTGGTTGATAAGCAGAAGGTGACTGAAGCTGGGTCATTCTAACACAGTACCCCAAAGAAAGACTATCCATGTGACCATTATATGAAAGTCCCTGGAGTTACCCTGGTTCCCATCCTTCCTGATGTCATTGATTTGAAGAACTACCCAATCTTTCCAATGTTCTCTTTTGCTAGAGACAGTCAAAATTGCCATCTGTTCTTTGCAACTAAGGAACTCTAAATGATAGACTTGTTGCTAGACATTTTGGTTATTTTTATTATTTTGGATACTTCTGTGATAAACATCTTTGTGTGTGTGCTTGTGTGTGTATAATGGCTTTTTATATATTTTAAATAATTTCCCAGAAGCATAATTACTTAGTCAAAGGATATGAACATTTTTCTGATTCTTAATATAAATTGCTCAAATGTTTTAAAGAGGATTATGTGAATTTACATTTTCTATATTACAGAAAGCATTTATACTAAAAAATACTACAAAAACTGCCTCTCCGTTCCGAAGGACCTTGTAATAGATGCTGTGTTGAATGTACTTGATATAGGAACAGAGTGCTTTCAGTTTAGCTTTAAAATAATTTCACTGGGCTGTTCATAAGATCTTATGGAGTTACGGCAAAACAGGCATATTAACAGAGGTTAATTTGCACCAGACCTAGGCTAGTAAAGAGATTGTGTATTCAACAGCCTTAAATCTGTAATAAAAAGCTGATACTCAGTGGATATTGAATAAACACGTTGCTAGTGTGTTTGCATTATTCCATGAAATCCTCAAAATGACCCTACTGTTATCCCTATCTTATAGGGAAGGAAAAGAAGACTTCGAGAACTTGATTAACTTTCCCAAAGGCTATACTGGGACTAGAACCCAAATCCACGTGCCCCTTAACCCTCATTGTAAAACTATATCCTAGTCATCTGTTCCTACAGAACTTGGGGTCAGAAAGCCAAGTTGGACTCCTGACTCCACCACGTAGTAATTGGATAACCTTGGAAAATCCACTTAATTTCCTTGAGAATTAGTTTTCTAATCTATAAAACTAAAATAATAATACCTACTCTACCTGCCTCATAGGACTTTGTGAAACACGTAGAGATAATGTGGGAAAGTGCTATACAAATGTAAAGTATTAGCATGATGACTTAGAGTTAGTGAACCCCATGGGTAAATACCCCTGACCTCTGTAAGAGGTCATAAAGAACACTGGGGCCTTCGGATACCCATTCCTCTCTTTCTGCCTTGAGTTCTGTCTGAGGCATTTGAGATACACACACAAGCCCAACAGATGAGCATGAAATATATCAGCTGGATTGGGAATGTGGTTTAAGTGTGTGGCCACAATGGGCTTCCTAATACTTCATGACTGAATAAGGAGATTAGAGTTACCCACCCCTCGCTGACCGAGCTGGACCCTTAACGTCTCTCCCATAGGGCAATCTTTTAGTGCCTGACAGTGGAGGAGAAAGTTGGCTGAAGACAGGCTACTCCAAAACACAAGCATGAATGGTGCTGAGCCCACATGGTCAGGTCCTCCTTCCTAAGTAAACAATCACATCATTTGTCCTAGACAAAGGTACTGCGGTGGCATGGAGAAAAGGTCACAAGACTCCCAAGGTTTACTTTTCTGAGAATCTTTATGGGAATATGGAAATATGAGGTTTGAGAGAGTAAAGTTTCCCTAAGCAGTGAAGAAGCTCTATTGGTAACAGGAAAACAAGGACCACAGGGAGTCATTCTTCAACTCTACTGCCTCCCACTTGGCTGAACTGAAGGGAGTCATCTGTGGCCACTACATACAGTTTTGTCAACTTTGTAATTCCACACCCACTCTTTAATTTCTCACCATGTGGCCATAAAACTCCCTCCATATTATTCATTTAAAAAATAAAATGTGTTTCCTCTCCTATAAAATACAGCTCATTGTCAGCACTCTTGCATTGTTTGCTGTCTGATGTAACCCTTTCCCACCACTTGGGCTGCGTGCTCTCTGTGTCTCTGTGGGTTCTATCCAGGTCCAAGTGTGTGCCAGCCTCATTTGGGCAGCAGAAGCCCCATGGAAGGGCACCAGGAGACAAGAGCTAATTGGAGTTTTGTGATTAGCTGCCATGGATGCCTGGTCCTGTCAATAGTGCTCAATAAAGCCACAAGACCAAACATTTCCTTCTGCATACTGATTGCTGAGTTGGATTTCTCTGTGCAGAAGCACTTTCCAGGCAGTCAATTTTAGAAAATTAGTCTTGGTTCTTAAGTGGTTAAAATCCAAGTCTGGAGAATTATTAATTATGGCTGAGAGTCTGCTATGATATTTTTGTCTTAAAACCTTTCCCCAGTTTCTTAGATCCCTGAACCTTATATCTGATTAACTATCTCGTTCCAGGCTCCAAGAGTGATAAGTGCATATTCTACCAGACTTAGGGGATAGGACTTTTAAATGTCTTTCTCCTTGTCCCCTTTTCCTTATTGCCTCCCTGCTAGTCCAGGCCCTTATTCTTCATCTATGCTATTATGATGACCATGAAGGAGGTTTTCTGGGGCTACCCTAATTCCTGTCCATCCAGAGTTCTGTTGGTCAATTCTTTCTTCAGTCCAGTGAACTGCCTTGTCACTATATTTCTATTTTGACATAAGTTGGCCAGAGTCTCCTTGTAACCAAAGGACAAATAAAACACCAGCTTGCAATGATCTGTGTTGGTTTCAAACTTCTCCAGTATTTCCTGTCTAATCCACCTACTGATTTTTAGTAGTTTCTTCCTTTTATTGGGTAATTATCTATTTGCGCGCACATCTTATCTCTTCAAATAAAATGTGGTCTTCTTAAGGGTGTTGGACCATGTTCTCTCCATCTGTAGATGCCTTATAGCACCTAGTGGTGCCTTTCACAAAGAAAGTCCACCATAGATATTGATTGATTAATTACTCCATTTTCTTCTTCTTTATCTCCAGCTCCTCCTTAGTCATATCAATCATCTTCATGGGGGTACCAGAGGAAGCACTTTGCTTTACCTGCAGCTATGGGGTTCTATCCCCACAGTAGCTATAAGAGGACCCAGAGAGGCAAATGTAACCCTGCCCTGGTATCACATCCTCGGCCTTCTGGGGCCCATGGCAAATAGCAGAATGTAGGGGCTTACCGCTTGATCAGCTGCTCTCCATGGAGACTAAGTCCCTAAAGTAAAGGGGCCTGATTAGAGAAAATCATTATTTTATTAAATAGTACCAGTATAAATACTGAGTATTCTGGTGTGTGTTTTTGATAAACACATCTTTGTGTGTGAGAAAAAGAAGAGTAAAAACTAGATTATCATTATTATTATTATGTATGAGTTGTAACACATTAATGTATTATTCAGAACTCTTTGATTGCAAATGACGGACACTCAATTCAAACCAACCTGAGTCAAAAAGGAAAGTATATTGGCTTATGTAATCTTATCACAAACGTGTCAGGGTAGGTGGACTCTCAGGGACAAAGGAATGGGATATGAGGATTAATCCAGTGTGAGTCAACTGCCCATCCCAGAGGTGGTAGTGGTGATACGGAGTCTTAGTAGAGGAAGGGTGTGTGTTAGGGAGGGGGGAGTGCTGAGCAGATAAAGATAAGGGCCAAAAACCATTTTAAAAATGGTTTCCTTTGATGTTTTCCTAAATTTTGCAAATGCTTTCAACCAACAGGGGAAAGAACATGGAGACTACACTAGTGGGTGCTCTTCTTGTATCATGAGCCCCATGCCTGCCTTGAAGAGCTTCCTCATGCCTGTACCCGAGGCTGTAGGTGCCCTGTGAAAAGCTTCTACAAGGCTGCTCCCAAGCTGGGCTCCTCAAGTGGTTCTGTTCCTTCCCTGGTGCTCCACACCGGTGATCTCCCTCCTCTCCTGACCTCTGGGACTGACGGCTTGTTTGCATGGACTGCCTAGATTTTATTTATTTATTTGAGAGAGTGCACCTGCACACATGAGTGGGGGGAGGGGCAGAGGGAGAAGCAGACTCGCCCCTGAGCAGGGAGCCAGATGTGGGGCTTGATCCCAGGACCCTGAGATCATGACCCAAGCCAAAGGCAGGTGCTTAACGCTTAACTGGGGCTGAGCCACCCAGGTGCCCCGTTGCTTTTGTTTTCATTCTGGATGACAAAGTCTTCAGATTATCCTAAACCTGATAAACTGTAGCCTACTGTAGCCAATTGGAGGAGGGGCCAGTTTCCCCCTCCTCCAACTGGGCCATGCTCCTTCACCTTAGCTTAGGTCAAGCACTCCTGGAAAAAGAAAAGGCATGGTTCACGATAGACTTTCTAGAAATGGATTGTTTTTGACATGTTGTGAAATTTATTCACACTTTGGAACCAAAGCATTTCCCACTGAAAGCAACACCAACCAGGCTGCCCCTGGAATGTAAGGAGGCCCAAATATGGGATATTCTGGAGAGCTGTATTTGGGGCATTTAACATATTCTCCAAGAGATTTGCTTAGGGTACAGCGCTGAAATTACCACCACTAGGTCTGTCATGTCCATGGAGTTGATCTCACGGAATGCAGCCTCAGAAGAGAAGCCAGCTCTTTGGTGTGGCCAGCCTTCCTTCCCTCAGAAGTCAGCTGTGTTTTCTGCTGATTCTCCCCAGGAAAGGCAGTGCCTGAATCCTCACACCATCACCAGGCGTAGTAAGTACTCCTGACAGTCCCAGAAAACATCCAGCGCTGGAGCCCCAAAGCTTGCGATAGATTATGAGAGAGAAATGAGAAAGTGGAGTTCTTCAGGTAAACCTTTCTTTTTACAAGTCCCCCAATTTTACTGCATAATTATTTTGAATCCACGGATAATTTGTACAATTGTCCTATAAGTCATTCACACACAATTCCCGCTCATGCCACACTTGCCTTTGTTAATACATACCTATTAATGAGAGCTGGGCTTCTCCAGTGCAAATGCTTTATAGATCTTACGGCTCTCAGCTTACATATAAAGGGATACTGAGTACCACAGTACCAAGATCTTTTATTTACGTATGTAAAGAATTCACCGGATTGGCTGAAATAAACTCATCTGTCAGTTTCTGTACACACTTGTAACAAAGAAGTCATTAGCTAAGGAAAAAAAAATACAATCCGTGCAATTAAAAAAACAGACCGACTTTGCCCAACACAAAAATAAGACAAAAGAAACTGCGTGAAAGACAGTATTTCTTTAATCAGGTCATTGAGAGTCTATTACAAAGTATTTTTTTCTTTACGGCGAGCACTCTCTTGACTCAAGTGAGCAGTGATGAGCTCTTTGGCCTTTTGTGTCTACATAGGACGGGGGCATTGCCATAAAACTCTCACCTGGCACAAGTACTGAGAAAGCGCTCAGGCTTGCTTTTCAAAGCACTCCAGATTGCGCTTTAGTCCTTCAGTGAACGAAAGGGAGTTAAAAAAAAAAAAAAAAAAATCCCTCTGTTAGAACACCTCCTCCATTTTAGGGGAAGTCATTCTGCCAGGATTCTATCTGGTAGTTACCTTTTCCAGTTCATTTAAAGCTGTCCAAGACCCCAAAACTGCTAATTTTTCTCTCATTTGTGATCAGTTTAAGCACGGGGAATTACATATTCAACTTCTTGCCCTTCGGGAGATACTCAGCCTTATTGCGAAGACATCCTAGGGAAGGAACTTAGATTTTTGCGGAATCTGTATCCTCCCTGCCGTCACTCAAGTCCATTCAATTGTTCATTCTGTCCACGGACTCTGGGAAACGGGCGTGAGGAAGGTGCAGCATCCTCCTCCATTCTCCGTGTGGGAGAAAAAGCATGTGTGGCCAGGCTGACCTTACAAAGGCACATTAACCCTCGATGACAATGAGGACCTTCTCTAGGTCATTCCTCTTAAGACAAACTACACACATGCGCACACACTCACACAACATCACTGCAAAGCAACTGCGATTGCAGTTTGCGTGCTGAAGCCGCTGTGCCCCTAGACTGTTTTATCCAGCTTCCGCTCCCGACAGTGGATGCGGAAGACTTAGGTTGGAAAAGTGCATTAGCTTTTGATTAAAGGTTGGAGGAGGGCCAGTTAAATTTTTAAATCTGAATGAGCTTGCTGACTCAGACTCCTTAGCAGCGTAATGGACAGACAGTCCTCAAAGCTTTCATTAAAAGGGTTTCTGGTAACTGATGTCTAGAGAAATGAGTTGAAATATAACTCACTGAATGACTCTGCTTTCATCTGAAACGGAATATGTAATCTCAGAGAATCCAACTGGTCTCTTGAAATTTTCAGGTAAAATTAAATTGAAAGAAGCGTGAGCATAAATTTTTTGAAGAAAAGAAACCTCCAGCAGCTTTGGGACTAAATCATTTTATCCTTTAGCATCCTGTATTTAATTCTGTTTATTGCATTTTAAGCACTGCTGTAATCACCAATCTGCTGATAATAAAGTCTGGAATGGTTTGTGGGAGGTTCTCAGGATGTATCAGAGACGGATTTGATTTGAGTTTTATTTTTAATTTTGGGTCCTCTCTGAACTCTGCCTTCTCATTTTTCTCTTTTTCTCCTTAGTGGTAGGAACAAACTGTATCTTTGCAGAAATCTCCCAGGAAGCCTGGCTATAAAAAGGCCACAGAAACTACCCTGACCTTGGAGGCAGTCTCATCAGGACCAATCACTCTCAACCTTTAGGCTGTGGCCCAAGATATGCCCACTGTCCTTTCGCAACGACCCTAGAGGTGAAGGTGCTCTCTCTCCTGTTTCTCATGAAAGGATGTAAATTATAGATTTTAGTTTCCTTTCCCAGTCCAGTAATACCTTGTTCAACGTATGAGATTGTATCAGCCCCTCCAGAAGGGGGCAGCAACAATGGCTACTTTAAAAAAATGGGTGCCGTCTTTGCAGTCAACTCTGGGTTGAATGCTTCATGTGTAACTTGTCTTGCCAATGAGATTGTAAGCTCCTTAAGGCAGGAATTCTATCTTTTATTCCTCCCAGATCTCCCCAGCCACTCCCATGCCACAAGATTCCAATAATCAGTTGCCAAGCCATTTGAATTCTTTTTTTGACATGTGTAGTAGACACCTTTTAGAGTGTCTGCCTCATTCCCAAAGACCACTGTCCTCTCTTGAAATCAGCCCCAGCAGCCATATTTGTGCGATATGACTCTTTCAGGGATAGTAGCTGAACGGAATGGTGATAGACAATTGCCACTAGCTGGACCAATCATATTCTCTTTATCTCTTTCTCTACCTCTCTCTCTGGAATTTCAAATTGAGATTCAGAAACAGCCATTTTAGTCTCTGCATGTGGCTAGAACTGTAATGTATGAATTAAGGCTGTAGGGATGCAATATTCTACCAAGTAAAGAGAGACTCAGAGGAAGCCAGCCTGAACAGAGAATGGAAGAGCAGAGAAAAGCAGACATGAATTTAGAGAAGCCTGACACCTCTCTAGTTAGATTCCAGTCAGTTCAGAGGCCCAGATGCATTCCTATCCAGGAGCATCATGACCATCTTTTGTAAATCCATAATAAACCCCTTCCTACCCTTTTGCTAGCTTAAGTTCTTTTGCTCTTGAAACCAAAAGAGTTCTAAGTGATATAAAATGGCTGTCATACAGAAAGTAAAATGGTGGTTGCCAGAGGCTGTGGGGTGGGGGTCATGGGAGTTGTTTAATGGGTATAGTTTCTGTTTTTCAAGTTGAAAAAGTTCTGGAGATTGGCTTTACACTAATGTGAATGTTCTTAACACTACTGAACTATATGCTTAAATATGCTTAAGATGGTAAAATTGATGTGGTATGTATTTTACCACGATTTTAAAAAGAAAAAAGGAAACAAAAAGTATCTGTTACGGTAGACTTCCTATAGTTTCCACTGCCCTATTCAGGTTCCATTGCCCCAGGTGTAGACAACTGTAGTTACCAAACTGGTCTTCCCACTTCCATCTCCTTGGAAGTTGGTCCCCAACTACCAAGCAATCTGCCTTGCATACATGGAGCCATTCATATTACTAGCATACAAACCTTTCTGTAGCATACAAACTTTCATGCCACCCACTGAATTCAGAATCAAGTACCACTCCCCAGCCTGGTATACAGAACCTAATAAACCTTTCCAACCTTCTGATCTACTGATTCCCAAAAGGAAGAAGACCCTGAAGAAGACCCTAGCCAGATTGTTCTACCTCATACCCAGAAGAGTACTTACTAATGCTATTCTCCTACTTTGGATAACTTCCTTTTGCTCACCATATCTCATCTCTCTTTCAAAGTCCAGTTCTAGATCCACCTCTCCCAAGGAATATTTTCTGACCACTCTAGTTCTCTAGAGACATTTATTATTTGAATTACACTTGTTGACATTTAAATATACACAGTTTCCTATGCAACTATTTCTTATTTTGCTAGTTTACAAATTGCTTGATGATAGGGACCAGGTCTTATATTCTTTGATTTTTTTTCCCCCTAAATTGCCTACTAAGATACTATACTCTGAGGAGGCTCTTATTAATCCTTGTTGAATGAAATCAGAAACAAGGAGGGGTTGCTTCATCAGCTTGCCTCTTCAAGACAAACCCTTGCAGAGAAGTAACAGAAACATATATTGAACACTTAGTATTTGCCAGCTACCATGCCAAGTGTTTTACATGGACTATATACCTCATTTAATCACCCCAACAGCCCTATTAAGTAGATATGACTATTACCCTCATTTTACAGATGAAGAAATTCAGGTACATACAGTTAAATAACTGGCCCAATGTCATCTTGACAATAGGAGGTAGAGTCATAATTTTGAGCTATCTCTATTTGGCTCCCAAACCTTTGTGTTTTCTATTGTTTATCACCACACATTCCCTACTCTATTGATACTGCTGGCTTTCTTGCCTGGTTTTCCTGTGAATTCTAACTTCCCCAAGGGCAGGAATCTTGTCTTAATATGTGGTAGAGGCTCACTAAATATCTATTAAAGAAAGGGAAGACAAGCTGTCTTTCTGTCTCAAAAAGGAAGGGAAGGAAAAAAGGAGGGAGGGTGGGTGGGTGGGATAGGTAGAAGAGACTTTGGGGCAGAGCTTGTCCCGCTCCGAAGCTTGGCACGGTTCAATCCTGCAAGGGGCTTGGCTAGAAAACACTGGCTCATCTTTTGGAACCACATTCCCAATGTCATTGATCCCTTTCCTCTGGGGAGTTATTTAGTCACGTGTTCACTGTGTGGAGGAGAGTTGATGATGAATATTCTCTTGCTCCAGTCTCTTCTGGCCAGTGTTCCTTGGCTCCCAGCCTGCTTCTTGCTTGTTTTGAACAGATAGTACATAACCTTCTTTTCTGTCTGGTAAATGCTGAACTCTGGCCTCTCTTAGCCATTAGGTCTCTAGATAAAAAAAAAAATATATGGGCCTCCCTGCCCAGCTCTACCTATTTTGTACCCCTGCCTGGTTATGCATGGGGAACTACAGAATATTAGGTGGTGACATAGGTTTAAGGTTGGATAGACAGATAACCCCTTACTACAGTTCTTGAAATTATACTATTGGGGATTATTTCTTTGTGTTAAAGAGTTTCCTCCTTCTCCTTTCCCACTGCCACCCTCCCCACCCCCATATCTCAGTTTCCTACCTATAAAATAGAGATATTAGGGTTGTTGTAGTAAATGAGTTAACACATGTATGTGCTTAGCACAGTACCCAACCCCATGAATAGTAGCTATTGTTGTTGTAATTATTATTAGTAGTAGCAATAGTATTAAGATGGATGATAACCTGGGAAAAGCAGCTCATTAAGCCAGGATTAGTCACGAACTACCTCAAGGGAATTAGTTTACTAGCATTTTTATGCTACTTCCCAAAAGAATGGTTCATTGAGATGAGAAACGTGTAGAGATAACTCCCTACAGATTTGGAGTCTGGAAATGAGGAATGCTGTGTATTCAGGTGCAGTGTGAGAAGATAGGAGGGAACTGGGGCAGGACACGGTAGTGTTTAGTGAAAACTCTTTGGTTTGCCAGGAACAGAAAGCTGACTCAAACTAGTTTAAGCTATAAGAGAACTTCTCAGAAGGGTACTGGGTAACTGCAGGGACCAGGAAGCAGGGTCCCCCGCCCCACCTCCGTTCACTCCCAATTTTCCTGAATTCTACAAGGCTTTAAATTTTTTTTTATTTTTTAAAGATTTTCTTTTTATTTATTTGAGAGAGAAGAGCGAGCGAGCACACACACGTACACACACACACACACACAAGCGGGGGTGGGTGGAGGAGGGGCAGAGGAAGAGGGATAAGCAGACCCTTGGCTGAGCAGGGAGCCTGACAGGGGGCTCCATCCCAGGACCTCAATCCCAGGAGCCTGGGATCATGACCTGAGCCAAAGGCAGACACTTAACCAACTGAGCCACCCAGGCGCCCCTGAATTCTACAAGGCTTTATTCTCTCTTTCTACAAACAGATTTTCTCTCCATGGTGGTGATAGTAACTGACATTATCTCTTAGGTCTCTTTTCAGCTCTGTAACCAAAACTGCAAAGCTTCTTCCCCTCCAGCTTCAAATTTTTAAGAGAATCCCAGGGCAGAGCGTGTATTAGCTAGGCCTGGGTTACATGTCTACCCCTGGTCTTCAAGTCGAGAATCAGAAGTAGCATTGGTCTCTGCACAAAACTCACAAGAATGGAGCAAAGTAGAAACTAGTCAAACAGAAAACAACAGATGTCCACTGATTTTATAGTATATGGGTCTGAGAAAATAGACATCCTGAGACTAGATGGCCTGAACATTTTCTTCCAGCTAAAATTTTTCCATTCTCTTTGTGAGGAGTTTCCATGGAGAGGCTAGCTTCATGGGATAGAGTTAGCAAGAAAACAGCTCATGCTGTTTCTCACTGGAGTACATCCTTATTGCTACTTCAGTCCAGTCCTTCCCACGGCTCACACGTTAGTCCATACTCTTGTGGCTTATGGGCTTTTTCTTTTTTCTTTACGTGCTGCTCATATTCCCTTCCCTAAAAGCTACTCTATTAAGAGGGAGATTAGCCAAGTGGGCTGGTTTGATTATGTGCTGATTTAACTCGTAATCAAAGACCTGGAAAAGAAAATGTCAGACACATTTTAATAGCTCAGGATATAAAACACAGAGTACAAAGCAAACTGCAGGCTTTCTCGTCGCTGGAACTGTGATTCTACTGGAGCAGGCAAGGAAAGAACATAGTGAAGAATAATATTTAACATCAATTGTGGCAATGTCCAGTTTTTGTTTGGGAAGACCATGGCAGTGGAGGATGGAAGGGGATGACATTAAGTCTTCAGAACAGTGAATATATGCTTAGAGCTAAGGTTAAATGATGAGAAAAAACAAATGAAATACAGTTTCATTGGCTATCTGCTTAGGCCTAGCACGAACTGTATCTGTTGCGGTGCTATTAATTTGGAAACATCGGACATTGTTCTTCCCTACTTGGTAAGGACCTGACTGAGATGGAGAGAAACAATCATGCTTTTGCAGTTTACAAAGCACTTTCCTATAAAATACACCATTTTAGGGCACCTGGGTGGCTCAGTTGGTTAAGTATCTGCCTTCAGCTCAGGTCATGATCCCAGGGTCCTGGGACCGAGTCCTGCATCGGGCTCCCTGCTCAGTGGGGGGCCTGCTTCTCCCTCTCCCTCTGCCTGCCGCTCTGCCTACTTGTGCTCTCTCTCTCTCTGTCAAATAAATAAATAAATTCTTTTAAAAAAATAAAATAAAATATACCATTTTAATCCAACTAGGCTGGGGGAAGTAAAGTTATTCCCATTTCACAGAGTGAGAAACTTGGGCTGGAGCCCAGAAACTTGGCTGATGAGTTTGAAAAGTTGAGCATCAGTGGTTTTTAATTTTAGGGCACAGAAACACCTAGTGAGCTTCTAAAATGCATGTTCCTGGTTCTCTACAGCCAGCATCTGGTTGAGTCAGTTTGAGGAAGGGCCCTGGAAACTGAATTTCTATCACACACCTCAGGGGATTTTGAACTATGTATATTTATGAAACACTGTCCTCCGCACTACCCAGGGGGCTATGTGAGAAACTAAAGCACACAAACTGTGTGACCACATCATTTATCCTTTCTGAGCCTTGGTTTCCTCATCTGAAAAATGAATGATGATCATAAAAATAGCTAGGAGCCACACCAAGTGGTTTCCATATGCTGCCTCCACGAACCCTTTCGATAAGCCTAGGAGGGTGGTTCTATTGTTGTTCCCATGTTATAGGACTCAGACGCAAACCATTTCTACCCTCTCCATCTTTGCATAACTGCCAGGAAGAACAGAAGCAATAGGAAGTATCTAGCACATACTCCTGACGTCAAATAAATGGCAGCATCTGTTTTTGTTTTTGTTTTTTAAGATTTTATTTATTCATTTGAGACACAGAGACACAGAGAGAGAGAGAGAAAGCATGAGCAGGGAGAGAGGCAGAGGGAGAGGGAGAAGCAGGCTCCCCGCTGAGCCAGGAGCCCGATGTGGGGCTCGATCCCAGGACCCTGGGATCATGACCTGAGCCGAAGGCAGACGCTTAACCATCTGAGCCACCCAGGCGCCCTAAATGGCAGCATCTGTTATAACTAACTGCTAAGACTGACAATATGGACAATACAGCCACCATCAAGATGCAGGGCCTGAACCAGATCATCTTCAAGGCCCCTTCCAGCTCCACCATGCTGTGATTTCAGCACATCAAGTTTTCTCTACTTAAAGGGGTTCCTACAAAGAGTGTGGCAGTAACTTAATTGAACTATAATGAGTGATCCAATTCTTCCTTTATTGAAATTCATTGATTTTTTTTTTTTTAAGAGTGAGCCTATGCAAAGACTAGACAGATTAGGAGAAAAATGAGAAGAACTGTTGTGCTTTGATTGTATGGTTATGGATGATTTTTTGGCTTAAGCAGTTTACTTTTACATATTTTTTTAAAAAAGATTTTTATTTTTTTATTTCAGAGTGAGAGAGAGAGAGAGAGTGAGAGAGAGAGCACAAGCCAGTGGGGAGAGGGAGAAGCACACTGCTTACTGAGCAGGGAGCCTGATGCAGGGCTCCATCCCAAGACCCTGGGATCATGACCTGAGCTGAAGGCAGATACTTAACCAACTGAGCCACCCAGGCGCCCCTACTTTTACATATGTTAATGTAGTTTCTATAAGAAATAAAAATTTGGAAGAAAAGCAGGATATCCAATTTGTCTTGTGCTGCCAATTTACTGTATATTTCCTAAATGTATTTTTTATCACAGTCAGCAACTGAAAGTTCTCTATTAAAAAATAATCAACAAAAGAAAGGTATCAGGTATCAGCAAAGAAAGACTTCAGAGCTGATGGACCTAAATCTAGTTTACACGCTCATTAGCCTTGGCTTATCTCAAAATATTAGAAGTAAAATATGATCCAATCTGTATTTCCTGCACAATGTCATGTTCTTTAAATAGAAAGTTCTCGGAACAATATGTATCATCACTGAAACACTTCCTTCAGTTCTTGGGCATTAAATGTAATCTTCTGTTCCTGCCCCATATCATTGAACAGTGCTTTCAACTTCATTGCAAAAGCAACTACTAGAGCCTAATGCTGTACTTTTTACATTGGACATAAAGCATAAACATTTACAGTTATGAACCTAAGTTTACCTTGCCTTGGAAATAAGAGTTGTTGATGAAAGAGGAAATCCCTTAGATCCTGTGACCTTACCTGCAAGTATAAGAAAACAATCTATTTCATTTAATGCACTCTTCAGAGAAAGTAATCTGTATTTTCATTTGCTCCTTAATTATCCTTTAGCTTTAACAGAGTGAACTTGTAAATTGATATTTTGAGTTCAGAGAACATGGTCACTGTAGCAATGAGGGCAAGAGTCCATGTCCCAACGTCCTAGATGACACTGGCGTGCACTAGAGAACATGGGTTTGAAGATGAGGCAGCACAGTGGAGTGGGGAACAGCATGGACCACACGGATTCACTAATCTAGGGGGAGAGATGATGGTGATTTACACTTGGATGCCAGCAGCAGAGGAGATAAGAGGTGCGTTATGGATATGTCTGGCTGATTCACTTTTATATTCCCTATGCCTAGGTATAGAGCTTGGCACATAGTCGGGCCTCAATAAATATTTCTTGAGTGAATAAATGAGGGGAATTTGGGTAAATTTTCTTTTTTTTTTTTTTAAGATTTTATTTATTTATTTATTTTTAAAGATTTTTATTTATTTATTTGACAGAGAGATAGAGAGAGAGCACAAGTAGGCAGAGAGGCAGGCAGAGGGAAAGGGAGAAGCAGGCTCCCCGCTGAGCAGGGAGCTGGACGTGGGGCTCGATCCCAGGACCCTGGGATCATGACCTGAGCCGAAGGCAGACGCTTAACTGACTGAGCCACCCAGGCGCCCCTTTTTTAAAGATTTTATTTATCTGACAGAGAGAGACACAGTGAGTGAGAGAGGGAGCACAAGCAGGGGGAGTAGGAGAGGGAGAAGCAGGCTTCCCGCCCAGCAGGGAGCCCGATGCGGGGCTCGATCCCAGGACCGGGGGATCACGACCCCAGCCGAAGGCAGACGCTTAACGACTGAGCCACCCAGGCGCCCCAAATTTGGGTAAATTTTCTAAGGCTCGGTTTTCTCACCTCTGAAATGGGCGTGGGGGGATGGAGATACTGACAGTATCTCTCTCTGAGGGTTATTGGAGGGATTAAATGAGATAATTTCCATAAAGTGCTTAGCACAGTCACGGAAACATAATATAATGGTAAGATGTGTTTATGAAACACATAAATATAAAACGTTTTGCGAAGAGTTTATCTTTGGAGAGATGGGGGGTAGACTTTCACTCTTCACTTTTTTTTTAGAGCGGGGAGGGCCAGAGGCTCCACTCCCAACTTGGAGCCCCATGTGGGGCTCCATCTCACAACCCTGAGATCATGACCTGAGCCGAAATCGAGAGTCAGATGCTTAACCAACTGAGCTACCCAGGTGCCCCTTATTCTTCGTTTTATACTCTAAAAGTAAAGAAAAGAATGTTGGAAGTGTGAGTCATTTTTTTACTTCCTTTTTGTGCTTTTCACTGCTTTTTGAAATTTTTCTCTAATGAACTTGTGGAGTGAAGACAGAAATTAAAGGATAAGATCGCTCAGAATTTCAGGATTTTATAAAGCATCGGAAATGTGAGACTTTTTTCTGCTCTTTCAGCATGGCCCATTTCTCTGACTCTATGAATGTGGGTATTATGCTTATCATCCTCCTCTCCCCGTCTCTTTTAGGTTCAGAGTAAAGTAAGCTTTTGATGATATTACAAAACAAGAACAACAACCTAGTTCATCCCCAAGGTCCGGAGCCTCTTATTCCTTCAAAAGAATAAACACATCTATTTAGTGGTTAAGAGTCCCTTGAGCTGAAACCATTCATCAGAGTAACTATACTCCATCTGTCTGAGGTATAAAGAAATGGGGCTCCTTGTTGGGATTTACAAATTGTGTATCCAAAGAAGGGATCTGATGCTTTTTAAGTGGGGGCACCAAAAGGTAAAAGTAAGATGTGCAGTTGGAAGCATAGGGAAGGGCAGAGGTCACCAGGAGATTTGACTGTTAAGGCTAACCTTAGCGTCACCTCAAGAAATAACTATACTAGGATGAGCTCTAAGATGCAAGCTCTTTAGCATGTCTCCTCCTGCCAAACACGGAGAGGTCCTCCTTCTTCAATTTCTCTGGGTCTGCTAGTCCTCAGCACCTCCTTCGTTTGCCTTTCTAGTGCTGGTGTGCTTTTTTTTTTTTATTTTTATTTTTTTTTTATTTTTTTTTTAAAGATTTTATTTATTTATTCGACAGAGAGAGAGATAGTGAGAGCAGGAACACAAGCAGGGGGAGTGGGAGAGCGAGAAGCAGGCCTCCTGCCGAGCAGGGAGCCCGATGCGGGACTCGATCCCAGGACCCCGGGATCATGACCTGAGCCGAAGGCAGACGCTCAACCATCTGAGCCACCCAGGCGCCCCGTGCTGGTGTGCTTTTACCTAAGGTTTGCTCCCTGCTCACATTCAGCTGTTGTTGCTAAGATCAAGCGTTCAGTTGTTCTCAACCCTGGCTATACATTAGGAAACTCCTGGGGAACTTAAAAAAAAAAAAAAAGGGTGCCTGGGCCCTATTCAAGACCTGTTAATTTTAAATCTCTTCTTGATGGATCCTGGGCATTGCTTTTTTATTTTTATTTTTTCCCTTAAACTTTCCAGGTGATTCTAATGCACAGCCTGCATTGAAAACCACACAGAGAATTAAAGCTCAAGGAGAGACACTTCCCAGGGAAAATTTACTTTTCTTAGAAATCTAGGAGACCAGGAAACTGTTAACACACAAAGGCATGTAATAACACTATTCACAATAACAACAATAATAGTAATGATGTTATTAATATTGATAGCTATTATTCATTGAGCTATAAGTGTGTTAATTTAATTCTCAACAACTCTATGAGGTAGTTACTACTATTAATATGTCCATTTTACAGATGAGCAATCCAAGGTGCCAATAATTTGCCAAGCAAGGGAGTGCTCAAGCTGGGATTCAAGCCCAGGCAGTCCAGCTTAGTGCCCACAGTCTTCATGACCACACTCTACTGCCCACTTGCACTGTTGAAATCACAGAGGGGATGGTATTGCAGACACAGTGCTAGCATTCTATCTCCTCCTTCTTAGGTAAATCCATTCATGTTCCAGAGGACTATACTTTAAAAGCAGGATATGGATAATATATGCAACTTCTCTGATATAATTTGAACTAACCAAGAGACTCCATCCTGTTTTTATAGCAATGTAAATTATTAACCAGCCTTCTGTGATTCCATTTGGAATCACAACTGATTGGCATCAGTTACTATCATAAGTTTTCTATAAATTGCTCATCAATCAGTATGTGATATAAGATAAAGCAGTAAGAGTTTTCCTCCAAAGAGTGGTCTTTCTGTTTGTGACAAATTATTCTTGGCAATATAATTAGCCAGTGGGGTTATTGAAACAGATGGGAAATGTTTCTTCCAAAATTTGAGAACTGAAATGATTCTTATTCTATCTTGTGATAAATGCCAATTAAAATAGTTTTCCTTTCACAGGAAAAATTAAGAAAAAAATAGTTTAAGGAAATATCAACCCTGATTGCCAGGGGAAATTTGTTTTTGCAGTAAAACAAGCAAAACAAATCAAATCCCTTAAAATTAGGAACAGACTGTCTTCTGAAGTGAAGTTCACATCTGGAGATTTTTATAAAATTCATTGGAAAAGTTCCGGTTATCTCTATTTTTAACATAACAAAAAGATTCTTGTTTGTTGAATTTGATCTAAAATGTTACTTTTAAGGCAAGTCCTGACACAGCTTGTACATGGTTGGAAAATGTTCTCTGTGTGGACAAAGAGGCAAAGATCTTAGCTATTCAGGCCAAAGTGGATTGTTCATCAGCTGGATACTCAAATAGTCTTTCTAAATTATATCTAATGCCTATCACCAGCAGTGTGAGCAACAAGCAAAGAGCGACAGTAAGTAGCAAATTTAAAGAACTGTGTTTATTAATACTCTTCAAATACATGCATTTACAGGATGCTACTTATATTAGGCAGTTTGGCAAAGATGTTGTTTAACTATGGTATAGATTTTTAGAAATACTAGTTAGAATGTATTTAAAAGGACCCTGGTGGGGCCGTTCAGTCAGTTAAGCATCCTACTCTTGGTTTCGGCTCAGGTCATGATCTCATGGGTCATGAGCTTGAGCCCTCCATCGGGCTCTGTACTCAGCATGGTGTCTGCTTGAGATTCTCTCTCTCCCTCTGCCTCTCCCCCCACTAAATAAAATAAATAAATAAAATCTTAAAAAAAAAAAAAAAAGAAAGAAAATGACCCTGGAATGACTAAATACTCACCTGTGTAAATTCAAAGTTCAAAAAATTGAAATGTCATCCTAAGCACAAGATATCTTTTGGTCATATAGGAGTTTTCATGCTAAATTTTGATTTTTTAAAAATCCATGAAAAATCTGTTATTTCACAAGTAAATTGCCTTTTTTCTCTTCATCTTGTTCTCTTTGTTACAGTTGCTATTTATAATTTTTCTTCCTCATAATTTCAACCTTCTCATAAATTGAGCTCTACCTTTTTTGCCCCTTCTCTACCCAGTAGTCTCACTATCTCTTCTGCACAAATTTTCAACTTGAATTCCTGCTCTTGATTGCTTAATTCTTTCTATATTTCCTAATTCAAATTCCCAAAAGTGAGAATTTGATTGCCCTAGTTCATTCCTGTTTGATTAGAGCTTTTTGCGCCAAGTCACCTTGCAAAATTGTGGTGAGCCTAAGGTTTGGCTGCCCCCAGATTGGCATATGCCTCTGTGCTAATTATCTGTGGCAGAAGAGAGCAGAATCATGTGCTCTCACAAAACATGGCTGCCTAAGTAGGCTTTATCAGTGGAGAATATGGAAAGGATAATTTTCCTCAGAAGGAGTTACGGGCTTATCTCTCATAATTATGTAGTGCAGATGGTAAAGGGGTAGTGGATTATTCAAAATCCATAATCACAGAAATCTGTAAGTACTTAGACATTTTACTTAGGCATGTAGATGAACATACCAAAGGTAGAAATTTACCTTGAAATTCTATTATTTTATACACAAATAATGAATCATTGAACACTACATCAAAAGCTAATGATGTACTATACAGTGGCTAACTGAACATAATAAAAAAATAAATAAAATCAGAATTTTAAAAATCTCAAATAAAATAAAATAAAGTAGATAACTCCTAAAGACAAAAAAAAAAAAGAAATTCTATGATTCTAATGCATCTCAGAAAGAAAGAATTTAAACAATATACCGTGGGTATTGAATTAGGTCTAACTCTTTGGAAAATATGTAGACACCATCACAAATAGTTCAAAGAATACAGCTGAAAGAACAGTGGTAATCAATAATAAGAAACTAGCCTGGTTTGTCAAAAATACTGTGATAAATTTTTGTTCGTTTTTACAAAATGCACATTCTAATTTTGAATGGCATGTTCCATGTACCTTCTTCATCTCAAAAATGAGTCAGATAAACAATAATTTAGACAAGGTCAGATAAAATAATTATAGCCAATGGAGCAATCTAAAACCCAGGGGTGAATGAGTTTTTAGTTGGGGTAAAAAGAGTAGAAATCTGATAAGAGCTATAAAATAATACACGTTAAAGACAAGGATAATTGGACATTTTAATTTATATTTTCTAATAATTCAGGACTAAAAGGACACATGATAAAATGAAAAAGCAGAAAAAATTTAAACTAGTAAAAAAGAGTCTTTTCTTTTTAACTTAACAATTAACTTTAGAAACTTAAATCATAGGATAATTGCTACAGATAGTTTAAGATGATTCAGAGGGCGCTTGGGTGGCTCAGATGGTTAAGCGTCTGCCTTCGGCTCAGGTCATGATCCCAGAGTCCTGGGATCGAGTCCCGCATCGGGCTCTCTGCTCCTTGGGAGCCTGCTTCTCCCTCTGCCTCTCTCTCTCTGTCTCTCATGAATAAATAAATAAAATCTTTAAAAAAAAAAAAAAGATGATTCAGAAAGATTAGGTGTTCATATGAATGAGGATAGCAGTTGCAGCAACAGACTTAGAATAAAAATAATGAGCACTAGGAAGTCCTGAGGCTTTAGGGCATATACTGATCATAAGCCAGGGGAAATGTTCCCACCTGATAAAACATTGTAGACCCGCCAGAACTGTTGGGCATCTACAAACCTTGTGAGCGTGTAGGGGGTTAGCATTGGCTTCTTTGGTGGTTTCCCTTGAGTTACTGCACCCTCAATGGCATCATACCACAATATTGCTGCTTTGCTGTTTATTCATACATATTTTTGGTGTCTGGCTAGCTCAGAATTGCCCATATTTTTTCCCTTTTAATGAGGTTGATTTTTTTCTTATTTTGAGTGATCATTTCCAGTTTCACCCTTTCCAGTCTTTCTCTAATAAGTTTTCATTTTGACTAGTCTGCATGTTTAAAAGAAGATCAGTTGAGCCAAGAAGCTGTCAGTAATGATATTATTATTTATGAGAAGAGTCTTGGGGTGATCTTAGCGATAGACATTTCCCTAAGCATCCTCCTAGCCATTAAAAATAGTCAGGGCTGTTGCTGATGATTCCTGCCAGACTTGGGTTTGGGGACGGTGCTTCCTAGTGAAGACCTAACCTGTCATTCTAATTCTCCCCTTAAATTCATTCATCGTGTAGTCAGAGATGCCAAAGTCCCATTGTAGCCCAATCTCCACTTGGAAGTATGTAGCTATCCTCTATAATTGACTTGAGGTACATGTCAAATCTTTCATCCAGGAGCTACTCTATCTAAAATCTCCCCATCAGTATTTAATTCCTTTGTGTTTGTTCCTTCATTGGCCTTCTTTGAAAAATAAAAACATTTCTTCCGTGGACATTATATTCTACTAAATCACTAAAGGGTGTTAGGACTTCTAAGATTCATTTTCCTTTGAACAGGCCAGGTAGTAGTCAAGGAATATTCATATTAGGTGTGTGCTGTGTGTGTCCTGGGGTGGGGGGCAGGTTGTTGGGGATGGCAATGGAGGTGATATATCTTTATACTTTTCTTATATTCCTCATCGATCAAAACTATTCTCAGGAAATAGGTACAGTCATTCATGTTAAGATGTTAACGACTGGTACAAACTAAGTGTGTTAGCTCTTTAAAAACATTTGCAATATAACAAATCCTTAAATTAAAGGACAAAACCACTGAGTTCCAAGTTTTCCCCAGAGTGCGGTAGTAGTGTGTTTTGTTCTCTGGTCGCCGTGGTCCCCCCACACGTTGGTCACTAACCTCATCTGACATAAGGCAATGGGCTGTGAAGTTGCTGCCACCTGGGAAAAATGTGATGGGCATCAAGATGCAGAGGAATTACTAAGCTTGCTCTGTGGCTCTCTAGGATCACATGGCCCCTCTGGGTCCTACAACAGGGTTCTCCAGGAAGAAATAAAAGCAGGCACCATCAAGTAGAGCTTCACAGTTTTAAAAAATAACTTTAACATTTTACATCATTTGGCATTTTAATCCTCCCAACAGCATTCAAGGAGGGCCAATATTTTTTGCTATTTTACAAATGAAGGAACTGAGGGTGAGTGAGGCATATACTGTTTAGTTGTGGAGATTGGGTCTCCTGGCTCTGAGTTCTGTTCTCTTGGCACTGTCTTGTGCTACCTTCCTAAACTGAAGGACTATGTCCAGTGAGAAAAAACATGGCCATAAAATATTTAAAAAATGTCTGCTATCAAGTGGTTTAGGTAATTTAATAAACAAAATTCTTGCACATGCTTTCTTGTTGTGAATAAAACATTTTCTCTGTTTTTGGAAGAGCCAGTTTTCCTAGAAAAATAATATGTCCTCTTCATGTGCAAAAAGACTTTCAGACTACATTCTAATTTAAAAAAATGGAAAACTTGGGGGTCTTGCTTAAAATCAGCAATGTTCATGTTGACTTTTTTTCATTTAATTTAAAATTTCACATCAGCTTTGCAGAGGGACATGGGTGAGGGACTTACAATAAGAAGAATTGTAAGGCTGGTTTTAATTTACTTGTGTACATTTTCAAAATTACTGTGCCTGGAGTCTTCCAAGACTGATGTTTTTAATAAGTAGAATGTCGTGTTATCAGAATTTGTGGGGCCTGGCTATCATTTGTCAGATATTTTTCTTTTTCTATATATGTGCTGTTTTGCAGTTCTTCTTTGTCTCTGAGCTCTATTCAGGGAAACCTCGCTGCATCCTGATGCTTCGTTTCTCCTGATTAGAAGGTCCATAATTCTCTTTCATGCTCTTTTCCTTGTAAACATAAACATATTTTCCTGTGTCAGGACCCCAAGCAGCTTTCTAAAAGCTAGTATGTTGTTCTTATGAATTGTTTATTTTGCTCGGGAGCTTTTGTTTTTTAAGTACTTCCTGTTTCTCTTACTGTGCCTGCTTTTTCTTCAAACAGAGGGAACATGAAACAAACCTCAGCTTCACCAAAGGTTTACAGAGATTCTACCTGTTTTATCTGTACGTGGGCGATGCCTTAGGAGTGTGATTGTAGCAGCTGGATTTTTTTCACAACTAAAAGAATCCTTTCTGTTACTCAAAATCACAAGTACCTCCCTGTGTTCAATGACACTACTTTCCAGGGTAGGACCCCGTTTAAAGTTGGCTTGTCTGAATGTAAGATGCATGATGCAGTGTAGTGGAGTGATTACTAATATTAGAGTCATCTTGAGAAATTAGAATTACCTATTTAGGGAAAAATTATGACTTCTGAAAATAAAAGAGTGTGATACTTTCTTTTTTGTTATCTGATTCAAATTGGACTTTTGTTCATTTTTATTGATAGAATTGTATTTTTATTTTTTTTTAAAGATTTTTATTATTTATTGAGAGAGAGAGAGAATGATAGAGAGGGAGCATGAGAGGGAGGAGGTCAGAGGGAGAAGCAGACTCCCTGCTGAGCAGGGAGCCCAATGCGGGACTCGATCCTGGGACTCGATCCTGGGACTCGATCCTGGGACTCCAGGATCATGACCTGAGCCAAAGGCAGTTGCTTAACCAACTGAGCCACCCAGGCACCCCATCAGAATTGTATTTTTAAAAAGAGTTTTGTTCTCCCTTCTCATGAAGGAAAGTGACAAATGATTGCCTGGGTGTAGAAGAGAGAAAAGGTCTCTCACCTTTTTAATCTTCCGGGTGTCCTCATTCCTTTCAACATTACCCCAGTGAGGAGAGGATAGGGAAGCCTTGTAGGTGTCTTGCAATAGGTTGGAAAGTTCCAAATTTAGGCATCCCTTCTTGACACATTTTGTCAGGCATTAGGCCATGCCTTTTCTTCCTTTATTTTCTTTTTTCTTACATCCTCCTCCTGTTTGGTAAATCAAATTCTTACATCTCCATTTTCAAGAGGAATTTTGCTGCTGGTTTGGCTTGTCTAATTGCATTTTTTTTCAAAGTATGCTTATTTTCTTTTTGGCTTTTCTCTCCATACTCAGGCAGGAAATTTAGTCAAAAAGTTAACGGGTATTAATTGATAATTTTTATGTTGCAGACTCTGAGCTGAGCTTTCAGTATATGCCGTTAGCTCTGCCAGTTAACTTGCGCTTGGTTCCAGGTTTCAGGTTCAAGGTTCATTCTTTGGCTGTCTGTCCTTTTTTCAGTTTAGTTTTGCCTCTGCTGTCACTAACTTGTGTGACATTGGGCAAGTTACTTTGCAGAGCTTTTGAAGGTCTTTCTGGAACTAAGAATGGATGATAAATTAACCTGAACATGTCTCCCATTAGCCTGAATTATGAGGTATAGGACAAAGAAAACGGCATTGCATTCCAGAAGAACTAGGATTTTAGACTTAGCTCTGCCACTGTGTGAGTTTGGATAAGATACTTCAATTTTATGGGTCCCAGCATCTCATTTGTAAAATGGACTAGATCCATCTTCAAAATAATGAGACTTTCTTATAGCTCTGACTGTTTCTTTATGTTTTTGTATTTTTTATTTGTGTGTTGTATCAAACTTAAATCTCTTTCAATTCAATTCCATGAATTCAATCCATGGATTAGAATGAATTCTGTTCCTAAGAGTAGTTCTTGATGAATGTTAAATATCAAAGTTTGTATAGTGCTTTACCATTTATTGTGTGCTTTCATATTGTCTGTTTGGACCTTCATGTGAGCTTGGAAATGGACATTGATGGATAGTTTGATTTTCCCATCTTATAGGTGGGAAAACTGAGGCATAGAGGTTAATGGGTCATGTAAGAGTAATCTATATATAGGAGGCAGAATTAGAAATCAAATCCAAGTTTTTGTCTTAGGCCATATGCCACCTTTTAAATTTTTTATGAACCCACATTTTAAATTAATTTATTATTATTTTTTTAGAAGTAAATTTTAATTTTCAATCAAAGAGTACTAAAAGCCTTATAATAAAATGCTGCATCTTCTGCCCCTATTCCCTATTTCCTAAGACAAAGCAGCTTTCAACTCTTCAGTGTAGTATGATTATACTGGTAGTTCTAGATTGATCAGTGTTGGACATGCAATTACTTCTTATTAAGTAATTAAGGATTTAACCCCACCCATCTTTACCCTTCTACCATTTTTAAAATGTAGACATATTATAAATTTTTGGTAAATCAATAGTGTTTATATAGTAAATATTGTTTACTGATAAACCATCTTGTACAAGTTTCCTTTTTTTCTTAGTCAATGATTGCTTCATTTTGTTCATTTACTTGGTTTTCTGTGTGCTTATTCCATTTTCCTCCCAAATACTCCAAGAACTGTCACATATTATTAGTATTTTTTTTTTCCACAAAGCTCAAACAGTTCTAAGCACACATATCTATTATTTTCCTAGTTATACTTCCCTCTCCAGCTCTGTTCCAGGTTGGACTGGTTGCTCTGTTGGTTTGAGGCACAGCTGTCTGTCATTCTAGGATATCTTTTTACAATTCTTTTATGTTCAGTCTCTTCTCTCTTTACCATTCTCCAGGAATTTTCTAAAGAAGAGTACCCTACAAGGTAAGTTTTACAAATGTTTGTGTGTCTGAAAATGTCTTTATCCTCATACTTGATCGATAGCTTGGCTGGGTATAAAATTTTAGGTTGACAATAATTTCCCTTCTGTCTCTACTTACTTTAGCCTCTAATTTTGCTGTTGAGAATTTCAATGCTATATATAATTTCAATCTAATACATTCCATTTGCCTTTACCCCCTTTTTTTCCATTTTGAATCTTTAAATTCAATGTTTTAGGCTATAGTGGGTCTTTCATATGCAGGCTCAGTTCAGTTCTGGGAAATCTTATGTTGAAGTTGATACAAACAAATTTTGTTTTCTCCTACATAGGAGTTGTGCATTAATGTACTATCACATTAATAAATGTACTATATTATAATTCTTAATTTAAGATAGAGTCTATTATGCATAATCATTAGTGAATCTTTTTTTCCCCTAGTTTTTCCCTCTTTGATAAGAGGAGAAACTTTGTCTTTTTATTCTAATTTCTAGGAGATTTCCTAGACTTTATTTTCTAAACTTTCTTTTCTTGTATTTTAATTTTGGCTACCCTATTTTCATTTTTTACTTTTTGTTCTCTGAATGTCCTTTGCTTATTAAAGAGTATCCGGTTCTTTTTTTTTTTTTAAAGATTTTATTTATTTATTTGAGATAGAGAGAGGGAGAGAGAGAGAGCATGAGTTGGGGCAGGGGCAGAGGGAAAGGGAGAAACATGCTCCCCACTGAGCAGGGGTCGACCCCAGGAACCCCGAGATCATGACCTGAGCCAAAGGCAGATGCCCAACCATCTGAGCCACCTAGGTGCCCCTCAAGGTCTTGTTTTATGATTGCATAAATATTCCCTTGTCACTTGACTGTGTTTCCTCTAATTTCCTTTTCTGTTTTTTTTGGTTTCTTTTATATCTAATGATGAATCCTTACTGTTTGTATTTAAAAGAGAGTCATGAAACAAAAAAGATTGGGTGAGACTTATTGACTCAGCAGGCTTCACTATGGGGTGAGCTGGAGGTTGGCTTACCATTTGGCTTGGAGACCCCCAATTGACAATATATTTTCTCTTGGACTACTCAATTTCTGCAGATAAGTATCCTTCAATTTTCTGCCTGGGGTTTATTCGGTTGGCTGCAGGTATTCTGGGAACAGGTAGGAAAAGGTGGTAGGGAAATCCCCCATTCAATATATAGATTTTTACCTAATTTCCCCATTTTCAGCTGTGTACCTCACTCCCACTCCTTCCTTCCATTATGGCTGGTGCTCTAAGTCTGGAGCCTCTAGGATTCAATTTCTTAAGAGATTTAACCTCCTGTCAAGGTTGGGTCTGGGGTCATCTTTGGCTGATTGGGGTGAGGAAGGGGACCATGGGCCCTTATATTTCCCTCAACTATTCTCCCTGTTTTCATCCTTGAGCCCTACCTCTACTTTTTATGGTACCTCTTACCTCTGAGTCCTGGGCTCTTCAGGCTTTTTTCTTACTGTTATTCATCTCTGTAGGCATAAATGCACTGACACTTTCAAGTGCATTGACACCTCTTATCAACTAATTGGTTCTTTTCTCATTTTCTCATTTTCTTTGTTATTGTGAGTTTATATCTTTAAAATTAATTTTTAATTAAAAATAAAATTTTTAACTTAAAATTAAAAAAAAAAATCTTTCCTGTCAAGTTGGTAGAGTTTGGAGCAGAGGTAAATGCTCATACTTAGTCTACTATGTTTAACAGGAAGTCCTAGCCCATATTTTTATTGAATTAAATTTCATGAAAGACAAATTTCTGCAACTGACTACTAGCAATAATGTTTTTTGGGGTAATAAGTCTGAATATTTAGGATGAAAGTTGAAGTATGTTCATTTTATTTCCCAGTTTAAAAAAAATGTAATAGGGCACCTGGGTGGCTCAGTCGTTAAGTGTCTGCCTTCGGCACAGGTCATGATCCCAGGGTCCTGGGATTGAGTCCCATGTCAGGCTCCCCGCTCAGTGGGGAATCTGCTTCTCCCTCTGCCTCTGCCTGCCCCTCTGCCTACTTGTGCATGCTCTATCTCTCTGTCAAATAAATAAAATCTTAAAAAAAAAAATGTAATAGCCCTGCATTGTGAATTTAGAATCTTTGGAATTATTTCCTTGGATTTACTTATAACAATATGTTTGAAATGTGTTAAGTAGAAAAATTGGCAGGATCAGAGTGTATGTGTGTTTTTGCAAGTGTGACAGCAAGAGAAACTGATAGAATCCAAGAGAAAAGCAGAGTGTTAGGTTTTGGTGGGGAGAAGGTTGGTATTTCAGCACATAGCCACATGAATATTTTTAATACCATCAATAGTTTTTTAATGAGTACCTAAAGTTGATTTTTTCTTTACTGTTTAGTACCACAGACCATCCATGCTCTATCAGTGTCTTAAAAAAACTGTCCCAAGGGGCGCCTGGGTGGCCCAGTTGTTAAGCATCTGCCTTCGGCTCAGGTCATGGTCCCAGGGTCCTGGGATCAAGCCCCACATTGGACTCCCTGCTCGGCGGGAAGCCTGCTTCTCCCTCTCCCACTCCCCCTGCTTGTGTTCCCTCTCTCACTGTGTCTCTCTCTGTCAAACAAATAAATCAATCTTTAAAAAAAAATACTGTCCCAATTATACTAAGGATTCCTTTGAACGAATGCACTTCTGGCTCTTGTGGCCAGGCTATCTGCAGCTCTCATTATCTTGGCTGCTTTCAGAAGCCTCACATGAGCCAAATGGTGAACAATAGAGATCATTCTTCAGTCAAGCAACTGAGAAGGGGCTGCTTTGGTTCATTAGTCCAAATAGGATCTTTAACTTTTTGAGTTGCAATCAAAAGATCAGTGGAACTGTCATTTCTCTTGTTCTTATAAAATCATGTGAATTTCCTTCAATTTGGCAATGTGAAGTCTTAGCTTCTTGCCCATCATTTTATAGTACCATTGTTAGGTGGTATGAATGGAAATGAAACACATTCCCCAAATATCTAAAGGTCCTGATATAAGGCTAATTGTGGAGAAAACAAATATGTTTTTCTTATCTCTTCCCCTTGGAGAAATTGTAATAGGTGATTCCAATCTTAATAGTTTCATCCTACTTCAGTAAAACTGATTTTCCCTCCACTACCTCTTTGGAGTAAATTTTCACCTTTCTGATGGATTTATGATTGCTATTACCAATACTATGAATTATTATAGTGTCGGATAGCACTACTAGGATGCTGACTCTACTTTTTTAGAGAAAAGAGATAACCATGTTGGAGCTTTAAAATTTCTTGATCATAGAAGACACTGAAACATTAGTCCAGATTCTAGGCAAGCTTTATCATTGACTTTTTGTGTGACTGTTGTAAATCACTTAAGTTTTCTGTGTCTACATTTGTAAAATATGTGACCCTTAACTGTATAAGGAACTCCCAATCTACTGAGCCTAATAAGTAATAGATAAGCTTATCCAGGGGTGAACCTCATGTTTTATTCATCTTTGTTTTCTCTTCCTTAAGTTCATTAATAGTTACTCAGTAAATGTTGACTAAAAGAGTATATGAAAGAAAAAAAATAGGATATAGGGCAAGTGGTAATCCTGTGAGATCCTCATGAGAGTAATTTTATATAGATTTAGCATATTCAGCTTGATTCTAAAGGCAAAGTTGAGAGGAAGACTGTGGGGTTGCATGTTCTTCAGTGTAACGTGAAGTACTGAACTGATTATAGTGGTTACGAGATTAAAAGATACATATTTTTAATGGGCAAATCCTTTGCTCGAATATAGGCTACAGTCAGTATGTGGCTGAGCAGTGATCTTTCTTGTTAGAGGGGCTCCAGTGTACCCTTTGAATTACCTTCACACTCACTGACTGTTTTAAGAGCTTGGCTACCTTCCACATTTCTGAAAGCAACTGTACATTAGATGTGAGAAAGATGTGGCTCACTTTAAACTTTGGCTGGCATGAGAGAAGAATGGAGAAGGCAGTAGAAATTGTTATGTATGGCCACTACTAGAAAGTGTTCTGGATTTTATAGTCATGGAAATTAAAAGGTGTGATCCAGAACAACATCGTCTTTTAATTGTCCCCCCCCCCCGCCCCGAATGTTCTCTTCCTCTTCTTCCTTCATCCCAAGTAGTCTCTAAGGAACATCCTGATATAGAAAAGACGTGAAAGGAAGAAGGGGCTGTCCTCATTTTCAGGTTTGAGGATGACATTTCTAGTACTGATATTATGAGAAGGCAGCAGAAATTGTTCATGTATGGCCACTACTAGAAAGTGTTCTGGATTTTATAGTTATGGAAATTAAAAGGTGTGATCCAGAACAATATCGTCCTTTTGTTTTTTTTTCCCCCCCAGAATGTTCTCCTCCTCTTCTTCTTCATCCCAAGTAGTCTCTAAGGAACATCCTGATATAGAAAAGATGTGAAAGGAAGAAGGGGCTGTCCTCATTTTCAGGTTTGAGGATGACATTTCTAGTACTGATATTATGGGGGAATTGTGATTTGTTTGTTATATTAATGAAAATCATGTTTTTCTTTTTTTCCCCTTTTCCTTTCAAAGGAGCCACCTCTTTCTGGACCTTTGTTTTCCCTCCTTAAGTCACTGCTGAGGTATTTGCAAACCAAGCCAACACTTACATTTTATTCAACAAAGTAGAACAAAGCAACTGCTAATAGAAATAGCCTGGTAACTAGTGGAAAAAGACACAGGACTGACAGAAGTCACAGGATTTGTGTTTAAAGCTCCGTTCATTACTTACCCCCAACCTGCCATTGACAAATCTTTCAACATTTGAGTCTCTCTATCCTCATCTGCAAAATGGGGTTAATGGAGGATTTCATGGGCAAAGTGGGGATAAAAGAGATTAAAAGAGATGACGTGGGTACATTATGCCCAAAATAAACATGAGTTGAATCTTAATAATATGACTGTGTGATTACAACTAAAACTTTTTCTCCTTTTGCTGTCAGAAATGCCTTCGGTAGATTTCAAATTCTTTTTCATACTGTCTGCTCTTCTTTGGTGGGGATCCCATTACATTGCTTGTAACTCGAGTATACGTGGCTGCAATTTGTGTTCGGTTTCCTTTCTCAAGGGTTGAAATAGGCTTTTTAGAGAAGGCACAGAAGTACAAAGCAAAAATTTCAGCACATGCCATCAAATCTCGGAAAGTCATCTAAAGGAGGAAAGATTGCAGCTGAGAAAGGAAAACGGCTCTTTTCTGGGCATCATTTCTGCTCTTCTGAAAAAAAGCCCAGATGTTGCAATATTTTTCAAGGCAGAATATTGTCCCAGATGGAGGAGGAAACACTGACAAGCAGAAAAGGGAGAGATACCTGGGGTTCCGAGGCAGCACCGGGAAGGGGTGGTGTGCCCCAGGCTCAGAACCTCGTAGCTCTTTGTTGGGGGCGGCGGAGTCATCATTTCCGCGGAAGAAATGGCTCCCCCTTGGAGAAGTCCCTCCTCTGCCACGGCTCCGCGACCCTCGCGGCCCCTAACCCCCGCCCCTCCCAGTTCTTGCGGACCCCACAACGTGTCGGACTGCGGTGCCTTTAAGACTTTTGCCTGCTGCACATGCTCAGCTCTTTGTGTGTTGTTGGAGTTTTTCTAAGAAAAAAAGAAGAAATAGGCAGGAGGATGGGGCGGAGGAAGGGGAAACGCGGGGGGGAAAAGCGCTGCACTTTTGCAGCTGTAGACGGCCGACGGGAAAGGCTTCTTTTTTGCTGAAGCTGCGAAGCCGGCCGGGTCAGCTCTCGTTGGTGGGGCTCAGGGGGCGCGTGGTGCGAGGGGGGCCGCGTCCCCCCCGCGCGCCGAGGAGAAGGGCACCGTGGGTACGCGGGCCACACCTGGGGGGCCAGTTTCCCCTCAGTTCGCGGGCCGGGCCGGGAGGGCGCGCGCGGGGGAGTCCCCGGTCCCTGTCAGGGCGGGGCGAGACCACGGCGCTGGGCCTGTGGGGGGGGGAGCGTGGGCAACGCGCGAGTGGGGGCAGGCGGCCCAACACACCGCGGGCTCCAGCTGCAGCCCTTGTTGCCCGGCTGACGGCACGGGAGAGAAGATGGCTGCTGGGGGGCCGCTGGCCGCCTGCCGGGCCGTGCGGGGCTGAACCCCGCTTCCCGAATTCCCCTCCCGCGTTGGGCGCGCCCACCTCGGGGCTCCCGCGGGCCCCCGCCCTCCCTGGCGCGCGGGGCTGGAGCCGAGGCAGTTGGCGCGAGCCGCGGGCGAGGCGGGGCCGCGCGCGGGGTCCCCTCCCCCTCCCGCAAGTCCCCTCTGGAGCGCTCCGCGCCGCCCGCGCCGCCCGCGCCGCCCGCTCTCCGCCTCCGGCCCGGCCCGGGGCGCCGCGGCGGTGGGCTCGGCTCGCTGAGGACAAGGTCGAGAGATCGAGAGGCGATGCCCGAGTGCGACTGGAGGGAGCCGAACGGAGGCGACGGCGACCGGGATCTGTCCTTCCTGACCGGGGAGCGGGACTGGGGCAGGCGCCAGTGAGGAGGAGGAGGAGAAGCGGCGGCGGCGGCGAGGTTTTCTCCGGCCGAATACCGCCCCCCCGGAGCATCGCTGTCCGCGCTCACGAGCGCAGCCCGGCTGGGCAGGGGCGCCGGAGAAGATGGAGCCGGGGGGCCGGGCCCGCATTGGCCCCCCGCAGCCGGCGGCCCGCGGGCTGTGGAGGGCTCGGCCGGCGGGCGGCGGCGGCGGCGGCGCCTCCTCCTGGCTGCTGTACGGGAACAGCTGGCTGCTGTGCTATGGCTTCCTCTACCTGGCCCTCTACGCGCAGGTGTCCCAGTCCAAGCCGTGCGAGAGGACCGGCTCCTGCTTCTCTGGCCGCTGTGTCAACTCCACCTGCCTCTGCGACCCGGGCTGGGTGGGGGACCAGTGCCAGCACTGCCAGGGCAGGTTCAAGTAAGTGTCTTCGCCGGACCGCGCACCTCAGCCCTGCCCCGCACCCGTCGCGCCCCCTCCCGTCCTCCGCCCCCCCCCCGCCCTCACCCGCCCTCAACGCGGCCTCGGGTCTCCGGGGCTGGGAGCCGCCCGCAGCGCGCCACCCCCCCCGCCCTGCAGCCCCGGCGCGGGGAGCACTCGGCCCCGCGCGGAGCCGGGACCGCCGGGCACGCGAAGCCGTCGCGATGGTCCAGGTGTCCACAGCGGCTTCTGGTCCCCCGCTCTTGAGCATTTCCATACTCAGTTACGGTGCCAAACACCATTTTTGTTAGGTCATTGTTTTTTAATAAAAAATTATGCAAGTAACTCATGAAATACTGGAACATTGCAAAACATTCAAACAACGTAGAAGTGTAAAGGTTAAAAGTTACGGTCTACCAGTACCTCCTTCTACTCCCATCCTACTCCTCTCTCTAGAGGTAACCGCTGCGAACATTTTAGTTTATTTAGTATTATAATAGTGATCCTAAAAGTTTATGATGGGTTTACTCTGTGCCAAACCCTGTTAAGCGTCCGGCGTGGATTATCTCATTTGTTCCTCACAGCTCTGTGAGTTACTAGGCTTATTACGCTGGATTTACAGAGAGAACTCGAGGCAATGAATTTAAGTCATTTGCCCAAGATTACACAGTACTGAGGGCTGAGTTGTTATTCCAAATCAGCTAGCTTAACTCTAGAATGTTTACTTTTAGCCAATATACTATATTGAATTTCCTAGGACAGTTTTAATTGAGAGTACAAGAGTAACTTTGGGTAATGTAAAATGATGAAATATCTAGACTTTTTAATGCGGTGATGATAATGGATTTTTCGAACTGTTTATTTCACTATCATTTGTTGTGTGAGAGCATCACTTTGGTTTTTCTCTGAAGCTCAAGGCCCTGAGGAGTTTTCTTTACAACAGTAAATTTTAGATACTCTCCCCCTATTGGCTGATATTTATTACATTCCTGCCTGATATGAGAAGAAATGGGTGAGTTGAGGGGAGCAGCAAGTAAGATAGTTGAGGTAGCCATCTGACAACTTGCAGATAACAGTCATTAAGTAAGTCAACTTCTTAGATTTCTAGATAGTTACTGTGAAATTTGCTGGCTGTTTTGTGGCTCTGAAATTACACTACGTAGTTTACTGATAGTTATTGTCAGGATGATAGCAAAATCTAAGTGAAATGTCTCAGGCTCTAAGGCAAAGGTAGGAAGTATGGTTCACCTTATTAATGGATTATAGGAAAATGTCTGGGGAGTTTTAAATACAGCATATTTTCCTTTTATTTTTTTTTTAATGTTGCTAGTTTAAACCATATCCCTTAAAAATCATTGTGAAACTGGTTTTTTTAAAGGGTACTTTTTTGTTTTAGGTAGATCTTACTATTTAAATTAGTTTACAGCAGGTTTTTGGAAGTGAAATCTTACAATGAAGCTTCATGAAATTCATTTGTAGCAATAGATTGAAATGTTTTCTCGCTTCCTACTGTCACAAATTAGTATAATACTGTAGTTTCTTTGGATACTTTTTTTTTTTTAATTTGAAAGAGGTGCTAATTAAAAGTCTTAAAAAGTGTTTCAAGATAAGGAAAGATACCTTACTGAATTGTGCTTGTTAGTAGCTGTTTTTACTTAAGTGTTTTGCAACTTTGGCTATGCCAGTTGCAGCCAGCTTTTTTATCAAGCAAGAATTTTGACCATATAAACTGGCAGCCAACAATGAATAAAGCTGCATCACTTTTTTTTTTTACATCTTTCTATAAATAGGAAGATAACCCAATATATATGTGATTTAGGGATTTTGGCCTTTTTGTGGGTGGATTTGCTCCATTTATCTAAAGAGGACAGAGATTGCTATGGTCCTGAGAAGCTCCTATCTACATTTTATAGTGGTGGAACTTGTTAATCAGCTACATCAGCAGCCTGTAACCTCACTAGCAGATGTTGTCTCAGTTAGTAGGAAAGATCACAGATCAAGTTAAACTAACTTAAATAACATAGGGAGATGGTGTTCATAAACATAATACATTAGTGAGTAAAAGAGGAATAGCTTTTTTTTTTTTTTTTAAAGATTTTATTTATTTATTTGACAGAGAGAGAGAGACAGCGAGAGGGAACACAAGCAGGGGCAGAGGGCGAAGGAGAAGCAGGCTTCCCACTGAGCAGGGAGCCCGATGCGGGGCTTGATCCCAGGACCCTGGGATCATGACCAGAGCCAAATGCAGACACTTAACGACTGAGCCACCCAAGTGCCCCGAGGAATAGCTTCTTAAATATAGTTAAATAACAGTAAACCCTGAATTAATCATTGAATATAAATCATTTACTTGGAAACTGTTATTTCCTATGATTCATTGTACTCTATTGGTAAGTACTTTTTCATTTCACTATGGAATACAAGCTATTAATTGGAGTAAATATAACTGGTACTACTCTGTGTTTTATGTATACTCTAATGGGTAAAACGTGGTATTTAATGTTAAAGGGAAGAATCAATTTAGAAGAAAAGAATTCTTCCTGGTAAAGTATATGCTAAGCTAAAAAAGGTTTATTTGAAGATGGTGGCTTGTTTTATTCAGCAGTTGAAGTAATAACATGGTGGGAAAGACTAACTGGAAATTCTCACTTCATTAATTATCTTGAAAATCTTTTACTAAGCTAAAGAATAGCAACCTAGCAAACAGATATCAAAAATGATCAATCTTGGTAAGCAGGTGTCAAAATTAATTGGCTGGTTCCATGGTAACTTAGTTTTTTTCCTACTGTGGGGATTTCACTAGGGAATAAGAGAATTCTTCAAATGGTTCTTTAGAATGGAAGATTGATGGTGGGCGGGGGGATATGCAGAAGCAAATATGGTACCAAAGTGGTACTTTAGTTCTCTTAGCACTGATTCCAGCCTTCAGTTTCTATTTGAAAAGAATAAAACACTTAGAATTATAAACCATTTCTCACATAGGTAAAAATGAATACTTATCTTTGGCTAAAACTAGGTTGAAAGATTTGGGATTGAGAATCAGAAAGGACAGTGCCAATATGAAATATAATAATTAAGGATATAATATATGCTAATTTGAATTCTATTTACTTGCATTAGGCTAGTATAACATTAGGCTAGAAAACATTTTACTACAAACTTTATTTAAATGAATGACATTTTCTTTTAGAAACTAGTTCTTTAGATTATTTCCGTAGAGTAGTTGAGATATATATTTATATGAATTTATATTTTGTGTTCAGACTTGGACATTTTCTTGCTAATGTGACTTAGGAACCTATGACTTCTCATTTGTAAGCAAAATAAACTAAATTAATGCTCTGAGATTGGAAAATATCTCATATTGTGAATAATTTCTAAATGTAAGTTTATTAAAACATTTATTGAATATTTTTCTAAAATCATTTTTACATCTTATTATATGTTTAATGTATATAGATTTTTTTTTAACTTCTTAGGTTAGTCAAATGTGGGTACCAAAATTCTCACATTTGTAAAAGAAGTATTCTATTTCTGGTGACAGCAAAATGAGGATATAATAATCAGGAATTTTATTGCTATTTTAAACAAAAAGGGGCAGGGTTAAATATGTAAATATGTTTCCTTAGCTACTAGTAAAAAAGCACACATTATTAGGAATCCTTTCTATTAACAGTAGAAAAACTGTCAGTAACTATAAAGTTGCATTGAATGTTCCTGACCTAAAGTCTGTCTTTCTTTGATTTAATTTTTCAATGATTTTACCCATAAGTTTTTTTAAGTTTTTATTTAAATTCCAGTTCATTAACATACAGTGTAATATTAGTTTCAGGTATACAATATAGTGATTTAGCACTTCCATACAACACCTCGTGCTCATTGCAATAAGTGCACTGCTTAATCCCCATCACCTATTTAACCCACCCCCTTCTGGTAACAGTCTTCTTTATTTTATTTTAATTAATTTTTTTTTTTTTAGAGAGAGAGAAAGTACATGGGGGGGGCAGAGGGAGAGGGGGAGAGATAATTTTTTTTTGGAAGGTTTTATTTATTTGAGAGAGAGCGAGCATGAATGAGTGGGTATGGGGGTGGGTGGGGAGGGGCAGAGGGAGAGGTTCAAGCAGACTCCCTGCTGAGCAGGGAGCCTGACGCTGGGCTCCATCCTAGGACCCCAGGATCATGACCCAAGCAGAAGGCAGATGCTTAGTCAACTGAGCCACCCAGGCACCCTAAAATAGAGAATCTTAAGCAGGCTCCATGCCCAGTGAGGAGCCCATCTTGGGGCTTGATCTCATGATCCTGAGATCTTGACCTGAGCCGAAATCAAGAGTCTGCTGCTTAACCCACTGAGCCATCCAGGTGCCGCAATCTTTATTTTAAAATAGGATTATAATATGTAATTTATATCCATGGGTTCTTTTTATATTATTAAAACATAATTACACAGTAGAAATTTAAAATTAGAGTATTTCTTTTTTTTTTTTTTAAAGATTTTATTTGTCAGAGAGAGAGAGAGCATGAGTAGGGGGAGTGGCAGGCAGAGGGAGAAGCAGGCTCCCCACTGAGCAGGGAGTCCGATGAGGGGCTCGATCCCAGGACCCTGGGATCATGACCTGAGCCGAAGGCAGGCGCTTAACCAGCTGAGCCGCCCAGGCATCCCCAAATTAGAGTATTTCTAAGATCTTAAATTGATAAAGTAAGTTACTTTTAGTAGCATGGTTTTCAAAGATGTTATTTATTTGAGAGAGAGAGAATGAGCATGAGCAGGGGGAGGGGCAGAGGGAGAGGGAGAGGGACAAGCGGACTCCCCGCTGAGCATGGAGCCCATCCTGGGGCTTGAGATCCTGAGATCATGACCTGAGCTGAAATCAGACACTTAACTGAGCCACCCAAGCGCCCCAGTAGCATGGTTTTCAAGACCACCTATCCTTTAGCAGATTTGACTCTGCTCCTCCTTTTTTTCTGTACTGGTCTTTTAGGTTCTTGAAAGTGTCACATTTCTTTTGATTTTCAGGCATTTCATACATGCTGTACTTCCCTAAACCCTCTTTCCTATCTGGTCTTTTGCCTGACTGATTACTAAACATCTTTCAAATCTTTGCTTATACTAGTACCTAAAGGAGGCTTTTTTGACTTGTCGACTATGTTACCCCTTGTTATGTACTCTTACAGCACTTTTTTCCTTTTTAGTACTTTCAAAAGGAATTACTCAATCATTTTTTTTCATTATTTTTAAGACCTTTATTGAGGTATTGTTGACATGCAATAAACTAAATTTAAAACATTTTATTATACATATACACCTCTGAAACTATCACCACAATCAAGATCATAAAAATATCTATCACACCCAAAAGTTCCATGTGTCCCTTTGTAATTCCTCCCTTTCCTTCCTGCTCCTCTTCCTGTCCCTAGGCAAATACGAGCTGCTTTCTGTCACTATAGATTTGTTGGATTTTCTAGAATTTTATTTAAGTGGAATCATATTCTATGTACTCTTTTTTGTCTGGCTTTATTCACACAGTTTATTCATTTTGAGATTCATTAATGATGTATCATGAGTTTATTCCTTTTAATTGCTGCACAGTATTCCTGTGTATGGATATACCACAATTTGTTTTTCACCCAGTGATTGATATTTGGGTTGTTTCCAATTTTTGGTTATTCTTTGTGAAGTTGGTATGAACTTTTATGCGGAGGTCTTTATATGGACATATGCTTTTATTTATCTTGGGTAAATATGGAAGAATGGAATGGCTGGATCACATAGCGGATATATGTTTACCTTTTCAACAATCTGACAAACTGTTTTCCACAGTGGTTGTATTATTTACATTTCCACCAGCTGTGTATGAATGTTCTAGTTAATTCACATTCTCACCAACACTTGGTACGTTCAGTCTTTAATTTTGGCAGTTCTGAGTGGTATGTAGTAGTATCTTGTGGTTTTAATTTGCATTTCTCTAATGATTAATGATGTTGAGCATCTTGTC
>NC_138374.1:14059665-14082900 GCF_054177405.1 Leptonychotes weddellii | reverse complement strand
AAATAAAATAAAATAAAAGTGAACATACCCAGTATTTGCTACCCCATTTCCAATTGCTTATAGACATATGTAAGAGTCAGCAATTTTCTTTGACTTGAGGCACTACTGACAAGATTAATAAAATGTGAAAGGCCAACAAAAGCTAAAAAAATGAAAGATAACATTTGAGTCAGATATTATAAACTCCCAGAAAATAAAGCATTTTAAAGAACTAGTAAAAAAAAAAAAAAGTAAAGAATTAAAAAGGACAGAAATGTTCATAGAGAATAGCATACAAATGTATTCCTTTGCTTTCAAGACTGTTGAAATGAGATGGAGACTGAGAGCAGTTGAAGACCACTTTGAAAAACACTGTGTGTGTGAGCTATACTTCTATTTCTCAGGCCTTAATTTAAATAAATTTAAATATATTCCTGATGTACCATTCTCTCCATAGAAAAAGACATTATTTTAGTCTCAAGACTAAAATGAAAAAAAAAAAAAAAGGTGCATTGAGGTACTTTTTAGGAGAAGAAAGGTCACAAACTATTAAAATAGCCACTTGATAAAATACATGCCCCTATAATTAAAGAACACAGAGAAATCTGTCTCTGTCATAATCATAATAGGTAATCAAATTCAGTTCAATAAGAAATCACTGGTATTCTGTGTTAGAGTAATTTTTTTAATGAGATAACATGGGTTTAAGATGGGCATAATTTATACAAAGCCTAAAATAATTCCTCTAAACAAGTACTCAGCATACTTAGTGACATTTTTTTTAAAAGTCATCTAAAGAATGATGACTACAACCATATAAGGAGCGCGTTCTCTTTGGTTTTTACTTAGGTCTGACAGGACCTACTGCTGCTATCCTGTACAACAACATGTGACCGTGTGACTTCGGATTACCTACTTCTTGAGTCAACGCTACCTCAGTCAACAGGACTAGCATGCCCACAAAGCAACCTCTCAACATGTAAATACAATTAGCACAAAGTAAGCGCTGGATAGGTAAGTATATGGATAACTAGATGTTCCTCTTCATTTAATTCCACAATGACAAAATTTATGATTTTATAGCCAAATATTTAAGTAAGCTAAAACTGTTCAATGTAGTCTAAAATTAATATTTAATCACAGATACTTATAAAAACTGTTTAGAAATTCGTCCCCAGGAATCTTACTTTTGCAATAAGCAGCTGAAATCCTTAATACTAATCCTTAACAAAATCTTCTTTTAAATACTTTAAAAAATGTTCTTTTAAAAACAGCCACAAGAGGTCAGTCTTTCCTAAGACATAAGTTTAACATCCTGCAGTACCATGAAGACCAGCATTTTTGCAGTATACTATTAGCCATTACAAGTCAGATTGGAAAGCAACCTGCGTTAAATTCAGTCAAGTCATCAAATCTTTTAGGATTCAACAAAAAATTACAGAAGATCATACTGATCACAAATCCACAATTTAAAAAGACTGCCATATATAAACTTCACTCGATTCTCAAAACAGGGTGTAGACAACATCTTTACCAACTCTAGTTGGGAAGAAACAAACTTACCAAGAAGTTGATCATTCATCTGAAAATTCTAAAAATAAAATACATGAGATTTGGATGTGCAAACTGTAACAAAACAAATGGGTGTAGGATTTCTTTTAATCTCATTAGATATATGAATCGATGTTTCAAAAGCCATCATACCACACAAGCTTACCTTGCCAACTGTCATTGCAGACACACAATTTTTCTCCAGTGAGATCGCAGTAACCATGATCCGGACTGCCGCAGTTGGCTTTACAGTAAGGAATATCACAAGCTTCACCCTTCCAGTATTTATCACATTCACAGTACACTTGACTTGGAACAGAAATACTAGTTGTACACTTCCCATGACCAGAGCAATTGTTAGGACAAGAATTGATTCTGTAAAATATAATCCATATAGATTCAAATTCAAAGTAATTAAAAAAGAATTTTGGGTGATATTTTGTAAACTTTATCACTTTTATGTTGTGTTTGATATGCTCTGTTAAACACAATTTCACAGTGTGACTTCAATTCTTTACTCTGTACCCTTTTATCCCTAATGCAATTCAGTTAATATTTATTTGCAATTGACCTTCATTCATTCAGTGAGTTTACTTTGCTACCAAGGCTCCAAACTTCTGAGGACTACACACTCAACATTTGCAGGATCTATACAGTTCCAAACACAATGTTTTGTAAAGAATTAAGTACTCAAATGTTTTGAATGTACATTTTACAGAAAATAATTAAATTCATGAAGACCTGAAACTACACGAAAAGCCAAGACTTAACCTGGTCATATAATAAAATTTACATAGCACGCCATCACCTACACACTGTCACGGAAGAGAAAGGATGTTTACCAAATTTTATTTTAAAGCCCTTTAACCAATTATATTCTACTATATATTTATTCTTCCTTGCATACATACTTGAGATAAATCCTATAACAACTTGCTGATTTTAAATTCTAATAGTCTGAAGATATTTAGAATATTTTATTCATGGTGGAAAATTCTCCGGTTGTATCATACATTCCTGAAGAAAAGGAAGAAGAGAAGTGTATCGAGTTCCTCTGTGGCCATTCCTGCGAAAGCATCTGAAAGCATCTCTGGCTCCTTTACTTCACTGGAAGGGAGACTTCCAGCCATAAAAATTTATATAAAGTGTCAGACACATAATAGATCCTTAATTAAAATTATTTTTCTTATTTTAGAGGAGACAGTGGTATATCCACTTACCTTACCTTTAGCCTCAATTTCCTCCTATGTAAAATGGGAAAAATACCCATTTGACAGAATTGTAAAGAAAGTCAAGAACATAACGTACATAGAGCATCCAGTTCAGTCTCTGGAAAGCAGAGGGACTGCACAAACTTAGTTCACATACCCATCTTCAAATTAGGAGTTAAATACCTTCAAGTACAGACACAGATGAAGACTCCCTCAAATCCCACACCCCTGCTGCTACCAGTTTCTCTACTTTGTACTTGTTTCTTTAATCATTTACCAACAATTTTAAATTTCATAATTAATTGTCAACTAAACTTGCTACCATAATGTCCTGAGACTTCGAATACAAGCTCAAACAGTACTCTGAGGCATATGATTAAGATTTTGTGTCACCTAGGAAAAGATCCTATAATTTTGAAATTTAACACACTAGCCTGCTCCTCATATAGAAGACATTTATAAAAACAATAAATTATTTGAAGTTATAAGAATCATTATAATACAAATTTTTTTTAAAAAAATACTTACGAATAAAAAATGTTGAAACCAGTTAGATTATATGCAGCATCACTAAAAAAATGTAACAGTGCATAGCCAGACGTCGTGACGACTTCAGGCACAGTTTCATTTCCCCTGATTTCAGGGACTATCAAACCACTGTAAGAGAGCAAAATTGAATGTAATATATATTAATATGCATATGACTGTTAATCACATTAAGATTTACTCAAAAATATTCTTGTCAGAATCACTAAGTATCTATAACGGAATAAGCAACTAGAGGAAGGATAAGTCTAAAACAAGCACCTCTCCATTTTTCACCCAATTAGCCCTCGTACTGCTGCCAATGGGCAAACGTGCATTCTTATGCCACCACCCTCCTTTTCTTCCTTCACACCGTTTGGACTGCAGCGTCCATTTCTCCCTTTATCCTGTGATCCATCCTGTTATAATTACTATAGGGTGGTCTCTTAACTCATGTGTAAACCATCTCGTAAAGCCATCTTAGACCCTTGCTATCTCCCTCTGGTTGCAAATTCTGATGAAGCTAAAAGGAGAACACTCCACACCAGCAAAGTGACTACAGTGACAATTCTAGTTAAACCTGTACACTTCCAGGACACTAATCTAGGTATTTTAGGCCATCTAAAAATATATACTATTTCTATTTCTTTCAAATTTTGCATACTTATACAAATTATAGTAATATTCCAAAAGACATTTAAGCTCATATTCACACAAAAGAAAACTAACGGTGGGAGGGGGCAGATATAAATGTGCAAGAGTTCTGAGTCAGTAACCAGTTAGTAACTGGTACTTTTCCCTTTTTCAATTTCCTTATGCATGAGGAAAAATTACATATCTTCCTTTACTTATACCATACTACCCTCTCCAAATCTGTGAAAACATGCAATATGAGAAAAGAAGTTGCTGACAACAAATTATATTATTCGAAATAGTCCATTCCTTTAGGCAATGTTAAATTTATGTGTAGGCATCACCAGGAACTGAACTCTCTCATTCAAACCATACTTGACAGAACAAAATGAACTATAATAATCAAATAATTTACTTTACAAACATTCTCAAACCAAACAAATTAAAAAGTAATCGAACCTTAATGCTTTTCTAATTATTACTGCATCTACTAGCCTATGTTTGTGAAAGAACAAAAAATTTTAAAAGGGGACTGTCAAAAGAATTCTAATTCTATAATACCAGTCTTAGTTACATATATTTTTCACTATAGTGAGATTACATTGAAGTAAGTACATTGTTAAAAATAATATTCCCAGGTCTTTATAATAGATATAATTAATCTCTCTGAAACAAAGAACAGATATGTTTACTGGTTATTTTTAGGTTTTTTTTAAAAGAATAATTTATTTAAAAAATAAATAAGAGAAATTTAATTAAAATGTTTATTTTTAAAAATAAACTTTAAAAGAGAGGGTTTCCACATCAAGCAATTTGGACCAACTAACCCTTCCACTGAAGTCAACTAGAAAAATGACAAATTACATTAAAAAAAAAAAATCAGTTTGAAGGTACTGGAGAACTAAGAAGATGGTGAGCCCAGGAACTTGGTCTATTTCTCCTTATGGGCATTTGCTGATTTCAAAGTTGGAGGTGAGGTCTGAAGGGCTGAGAAACTGGGTTGTTTTACAGAGCTAGGAAAACAAAAAGTGGAACCCAGGGTACTTGCTTTGACCTGGGACGCCAAAGACTATGAGTAAAAGTGAACTAGTAAAAGATCAACCCTCCAGAAGATTGCACTGCAGCTTGGACATGAATCACCTCAATATCTAAATTCAGTTGACTGGATTGTTAGCGTTTCCAGGCACTCTCTATAGGAATATATTATCTTTCTAGGACTCAAATTATTACTACATGTGATTTTACAAACATGATGTCCAGCACACAATAAAAAAATAAAACTTCTCTATTACAATCCATTCTCCACATTCTAAAGTCTTGCCTATAGAATAAAGTCCAATTTCCTTAGTGTGGTATATAAGAAAGTAATACTAATGATTAAGGGATTATAAAACCAGAGTTATTATTCTGACTATATTACTTACTAGCTAGGCAACTTTGAACTACTCACTGAATCTCTTTGTGCCTCAATTCTCCATTTATGAATGGAGAATTTAAAAACTCCATGGCAATAATATAATCCCTAACTAAAGGGTTACTGTGAAGATTAAATGAGCTAATGTATATAAAGAACTCTTGCATACTGCCTGGCACATAATAAGCTTCAGTAGATGTACTAATTACTGTTTATTGGGTAATCTGGCTCCTACCAATCCCTTCACATTTCCTATGATCAAATTACCTGTAAGTACTTATATTAGCCCAAAACATAATGTTCTTTAATGTGTCTATGCCTTTGTACATATGTTTTTCTCTATCAAGAATGTCCCATCTGGCCCCCATACTTTGCCTATTAGGCTTCTGCCCATGATGAAATTCACCATGAAGAATTAGTTACTTCTAAAATCATACAGCACTCTTTTCATAACCTAATTAGAATACTGTGCTGGGTAAAAAAAAAATCTGTGTACATGCTGCCACCGGTGCTAACTGCTGTGTACTGATGTAGCCTCCAAATCCTTGGAATTTCCCAAGTGACAGGAGTGTCTCCATTACTCATGGGGAACTCTGATTGTTTATGCTAATGAGGTGACTCAGGATGGGAGCTGGCCACACCAGAAAGACCAACATGCAATTAAAGGGTTGAGGCTTTGAGCCACAAGAAATCAATCCAACTTCCAGAGAGAGGAGGAGGACTAGAGACAGTTCAACCTTGTGGCAAATGATTCAATCATGCCTATATAATGGAACCCCAACAAAAACTCTGGACACTTGTAGCTCAGGTAAGCTTCCTGGATGATGATACACACTGGTGTGCTGGGAACGTAACGCATCCCAAGGACAAAGAAGTTCTTTGTGATCCTCCCAGACCTCATTCTATATGTCTCTTCACTTGGCAGGTCCTGATTTTTATCCTTTATCATAAAACTATAATCATAAGTATAGTGTTTGCCTGAGTTCTATTAGTCATTCTAGTGAATTATTGAACCTGAAGGGGAGATGGGCACCCCTAAATCTGCAGCCAGCTGGTCAGAAGTGTGGGTGGGGCCTGAGGACCTCTGAACTTGCAGCTGGTGTCTGAACTAAGAGCAGTCCTATGGAGGGCTGTGCACTCAACCTATGAAGTTTGGCCCAACTCTAGGTAGCTGGTGTGTGAATTCATTGCAATGCCTGTATCTTATTCCTTACTATATCCTCCAGGCTTATGATGGTCTCTGGAACTGAGGAAGTTATCACATGTTTGTTAAATAATGTATATTTATAAAACTGGAATCACTGAAACACTTAGATTCTGAATTCATAGTATTATAGGCTTTTAAGTCAGGAGACTATCACTTCCTAATCCTGGCTCCACCATCCATTAGAAGTAAAACAATTTCTCTGAGTCTCAATTTTCTCAGCTATAAAATGGGGATAACAGCACTTCTTCCACAAGATCCTTGTGAGAATTAGATGATATTTAAACTGCCTACTACACTGATTAGCATCAAATTGATACTCAGTAAACATCTTTCCATCTCCTTCAAGACAGCTAATAGGAACACTTGCTTATGAAAAGTCAGTGGTTCCAGCTTCACAGTCATATACTAAATCCCATCCTACTAATTATCTTACAAAAGTTTCCTTTAGTATATCAAGAAAGCATTGGTAAGAGTGTTAATGGATCACTGTTAACACAGTCATTACAACTATGAAGAAAACAAATGGAAAGACACACATCTAAACGATGGTCAACAGTGTCATGAAAATACAATAATTATAGCTGAGTAAAATCTAAATTGCTAAAAATTAATGTATGAACCCAGAATCTTAGTTAATTATCACAATGAATTATCTTACAATATAATTATTCATAAGACTCTCTTCCATTTTCTATCTATTGTCCTTGGATAAAGGGCCATTTGTAGCAATCCTTTAAATAATTTTCAAACAACTCAAAAATCAAATTCTAGAATTATATAGAGCAACAGCAATATTATAGACTGTGTCTAAGATCCTAAAGAGTCACTGTGAAATATTCATTCAGAAATACAAGTCCTTACATGCCTATCTAAAAAAATAATAGTTTACATTCCTGGTAAACAGAATATTTGCAACACAAATAGTAAAAAGAAAAAAGAAAATTTTTTAAATTTGAAGGTAACAATAAGCTTTTATCTTTATTCAAATTTTTAACAATGACAGAACATGTAAGCAGTATTACGGAAATAAGAAATATAAGGAAAATTTAATCAGTAACTCTGGTCAACAATCATCTTAGTTAAATTGTATATAAAATCAACATTACATGATCCTAATATTTCCTTTGTCTGATATATCTTCTCCTATTCATAAAACATTTTATAATAATTTGCATTACATACATAAAAAAGATTTTTAAATTGATAGTGAAAATGCTGTAATTTTAAAAATAAGTCTACTAACAGTAAATATTTTGAAACAACCAAAACTCCCAAATTTTGAGAACTGAAAGAAACACATTTGTTATTAAACCATTACATAAAGTATAATGTAACCTTTTTTTACAGAATTGGAAATTTTATCATTTCACCAAAATAAAAAGACAACTATAAAAGACATATACATATGTCTATTATTTCCTTGTCACCTAGAACTCACATTAATCTATCCAATAGGTAGCTCTGAAAACATATTCAAATCACTTTAAAAGAATAAACTATATGCGGAAAGAAAGGACACTTATCAAGAAATCTACCTTTCTGAAAGAATACTTACTTATCTTTACTAAATCAAAATTTACACTATTATATATACACTAAAGTTGACAGTCACAGTATGCAACATTGTATTATAACCATCTTAGAAATTAAGCAATCAATATCTCTGCTAAATTTATTTTAAAGCACAGAGCAGTATATATTTAAAAATAATAAATCACAGTTACTCTTCTACAACTGACTGTAAGTTCACCAATTAAATGCAATTACTCACCTAAGAACCGCTATTAAAGGTGCATATATTGAATCTCCATCATAAACATACATATGATCCCAGCTACATTCTGTTGCAAAATGATTGAATCTTAATCTTAACACTGCATTTGGACTGAAAAAAATATTAAAATATGTTTAAATTAATATGTAACATTCAAAGCACAGTCTGAAAAATTTTAGGAACACTATATTAAAAACCTATTTATAGAAAATTTTCTATATATTCTTAAGATATCATTGTAAAAGACTGATAAAGAGTCTTCTCTAAATTGTAAAAATGAGGGACGCCTCACTGGCTCAATCAGAAGAGCATGCAACTCTTGATCTCAGCCCCATATGGGGCTTGTGAGTTCGAGCCCCTTGTGGGTATAGAGATTACTTAAATAAATAAAACTTTAAAAATAAATAAATGAATTGTAAAAACGACATACAACTTCAAAATCTATTAACAGACTGTATATATAAATCACCATTTTCTAAAAATTTAGTCAGCAGTAAATGTTCTATGTTTTGATTAAGGTGGACATTACACAGATTGTATACATTATTAAAGCCATGTTGAACGGTACACTTAATATGCATTTTATTGTATGCATATTATACTTGAATAAAGCTGATTTTTAAAATTCAAACTCAAAAAGTAACAACTCTTATTTCTACAAAACGTTTATTAACTAAAGGCCCTAATATGGTCTTGAAATTTTAATCAAAAGGTCTCAATAGTATATATTATTAATAAATAAACAAAATGAAAAAAAGGGGGGGCGCCTGGCTGGCTCAGTCAGTGGAGCATGGAGCTCAGGGTCATGAGTTCAAGCCCCACACTGGGCACAGAGATTACTTAAAAAACAATAAACACACACAAAAAAACAAATTGAGACCATAAGTGTACAGAGAATTAATAACTTTTAAGTTCTAAAAAACTTTCTAAATAACCCCCACAAAAAAAAAACATTTTCCAAATACACTCTTTAAAAATCATAAAATGGGGGGCGCCTGGGTGGCTCAGTCGTTAAGCGTCTGCCTTCGGCTCAGGTCATGATCCCAGGGTCCTGGGATCGAGCCCCGCATCGGGCTCCCTGTTCGGCGGGAAGCCTGCTTCTCCCTCTCCCACTCCCCCTGTTTCTGTTCCCTCTCTCGCTGTGTCTCTCTCTGTCAAATAAATAAATAAAATCTTTAAAAAAAAAATCATAAAATGGTTTAAAAATAACTTGTATCAATTCATTTATGATCTATTCACAGTATGTTTAAATAGATCAATTCAATCTCAAGCCCTAATTACTGAAAAATACTCCTAAAAGGATAATTAACTCTCTCCTACAAAATGTTCTTTTTATAACACCCTTAAAACTAAAATGCTGAAGAGTATGAACCAATGGCATAATTCAGCATGGAATATTTTTAAACTTTCTATGGCATCTTCAAATTCCATAACAAGATGTTTAAAGCAAGCCAAAAATGCCTACTTGATTTACTGCCACACTAACGTAACGCAAAAATAAAATATATGTAACAAACTATTATCTCAAGTTAAGGGGGTACTATAATTTACATTAAATGTGATATCTAAAAGTTGTAAATCTCATTTTAAAATATCATGAATAATGACTGAATAAACTATAAGCAACTGAATAAGCTATATACCTCTAAAATTATACTTTAATGCTTTAACACTGGTATGATCATCTTCTTTATCATTTCAGAATAAAATAATTTAATCCAAATTATATACTTACTAGCCTTCAATTAGCCATGTGCATTTAGTTTTATATTTATAGTTAATTGGACCATCTGTTAAATATCCAGAAGGTTCTGTTAACCTAGAAAACAAAATCATGAAAACAATTACCTTAAAGTAACTTTAAAACATACAGTAGCATGAGAAAATTAAAAAGACATTTAATCAAAGGAATGGAATGTAGCATTTTCCAATAGGGAGAATTTATTTACAAATTAGGAAAGTTTTCAAATTGCCATATATCTCTCTACATCTCAAAAGAATTTATTTTGGATTTCTCTAAACCCTGACATATTTTAAAGATTTTTTTTTTTTTTTTTATTTATTTGACAGAGAGAGACACAGCGAGAGAGGGAACACAAGCAGGGGGAGTGGGAGAGGGAGAAGCAGGATCCCCGCCGAGCAGGGAGCCTGATGCAGGGCTCGATAACCCTGACATATTTTAACTGTTCCACTTTGCACAGTGAAAAAATCACACAGAAAGATGAACATTGTACTGATGGGTTTAATGTTTAATGCAAAAATAGATGAAGTTAAATTGCCTCTGTACAAAAATAAGATGGAGGCAAAAGAAAGGTCAAATGCACTTTAAAAGATGCAGATCAATGGTGTATGTACATACCACTTTCAAAGTTACAGTGTTAGCTATACTTGCTTTTGGTTTTGGTCTTAGCTTTTTTTAGTTCTCATGTTATTTATTCTCAAGTAATAAATTATCTATTTACTTATTTTAGTTTGAGTTAACACATAATGTTACATTAGTTTCAGGTGTACAACTCAGTGATTTACCAAGTATGTACATTATGCTATGTTCACTACACCTATAGCCCCCATCGGTCCCATTACATCACTGTGTTTGTTTTTCACAAACCAGGACTGCTGAGGTAGCTGTCAACAGACTTGACTGAGTTCGGCTACCTGTTTTATTATCATTTTCTCTTATCTACTTTATACCTAGTCCAAGAACTCAATTTTAAAAATAGGATAAATCAAAGGTTTTATAATTATCTTCCATTTAAAACATAAAAAAAAGACAATTAGAAAATTTCAGCTTTTAGAATTTAAAAATATTTAACAAAATCTCAAATCTACTTCATTTTGTTCTCCTTAGCTCCAGCTCAATTGTTTTTTGCCACAAAAAAACATATTTTAGGTAATTAAGATATATTCCCATTTAGCCTTTATATATAATATATATGTATATATATATATACATATATATATATATATATATGTCCACACATGCAAACACACATACACACACAAGGGCTTATCAGTCTTTATGTATTCACATATACACAAACACATATATTATACATAATATACACATACACACATAGATCGCAGGGTCATTATTTGTTCTAGATAAATTAAATTTTCCTTATAGTATAGACTACTCTTAAGTACTCTAGGAAAAAAGCATTTCATTTATCTAAATCATGGTTGACAGAAATGTCAGTCAATAAGAATGTTATTTATAAGCCTTTTCATAAACCTGCAGATTATTTTAGGCAATAGAGAGGCTAATTCATGCTTGGGAAAGTTTTTTAAGAACAGACAAATTCCAATACTCTCAAATTAATGTAATAATAAATTGAGCATTTTCTATGCGTCAGGATCTACTGTAAGCACATGTGTTACCTCACTTCAAAATCTCAAAAACCAGGGCACCTGGGTGGTGCAGTCGGTTAGGTGTCTGCCTTCGGCTCAGGTCATGATCCCAGAGTGCTGGGATCGAGGCCCGCATAGGGCTCCCTGCTCAGTGAAGAGTCTGCTTCTCCCTCTGCCGTTCTCGCTGATCATGCTCACTCTCTCCCTCTCCCTCTCAAATAAATAAATAAAATCTTTTTAAAAAAATCTCAAAAACCTTACAAGGTAGTAATTATTAATCCGTATTACAGATGAGAAAACTGAGGCACAATTTAAAGAACAAGTTAAATAACGTGTCCTGATTTTTCCCTTCCAACAATAATAGATAAGGTAATTTAGACAAATCCTGCACTGGAAACAACTTTAAAAAGCTAAGGAAAGGGGGGCCTGGGTAGCTCAGTCGTTAAGCGTCTGCCTTCAGCTCAGGTCATGATCCCAGGGTCCTGGGATCGAACCCCACATCCGGCTCCCTGCTCCGTGGGAAACCTGCTTCTCCCTCTCCCACTCCCCCTGCTTGTGTTCCCAGTCTCACTGTGTCTCTCTCTGTCAAATAAATAAATAAAATCTTTAAAAAAAAAAAAAAGCTAAGGAAAATTTTTAAAATCTTAAAAGCATCTTACAAGTAACAGAATGTTAAGATCTACCAACCCAAGACCCAGAAGTTGCAAATTCTTTAAGAGGCAGGCATTCAGAGCTGCTTTTGCTCTGGAGAGACTTGCCTATTAAGAAGACAATATCAAAAAACTGAGTGCTTTTGGCAGTCTGATAGAGGGAGGGAGACAAAAGTTGAAGTCAATGGCCCATGAAAGGTAGGGGCTCAAACAATATGGCCCTCTGAATTCAGACACAGTGACCTGTTATTAGGGTAAGGGGGTACCAGAAGTAAACCATCCCTATGTGGACTGCAGCCTGGCTATGGGTCAACTGGATGGCAGAAAACCTCAAGACTTACAACTGGCTTAAGGTGATACTGGAACTGCCAGTATCCAAAGCTCCTAAGAGAAGATACAAAAATACTCTCTAAAGAAAGATAACGTTATCCTAGGCCTCAAATTATTTCCACCAATAATTTTTCAAGTAAAGTGTCTAACATGATTAAAGATACTAAGACATATGAAGATGCAAGACAACAAAATAAGAACCAAAAGACAACAGGAAGAAACCTGAAGATACTTCAATTACGTAAATTGTCAGACGTGTCCTATAAAATAAATTACTAAGCTCAAAAACACAAAAGACAAGATTTAAAATTTTGGCAGTTAATTGAAAACTGTAAAAAGTAAGAGAGATATTTGAAAAAAATAATAGACATACTAATACTGAAAACTACCATAATCAAAATTAAGAATTTGAGGCACAGGTTTACAGCACATTTAAACACAGCTAAAACAGGACAAGAGATCCAGAAGATAGACCCATAAAAATTTTCCAACCAAAGCAGGATGACTGAGAACTCAACCCACTGGGTTTGGGTCACTCCACCAGGTGAAACTCCAACAACCTGAGATTCTAGCTGAGAGCAGGGGAAATAAAAATAGGGGGTGGAAGAACAAAACCTTAGATACCAATTATCATCTTGTAACACATTTACAGAAACAAAGATCATAACAGTTTTGCATAGTTTCTATTTGCTTGTTATGTTTCTATCTTCTCTCCTCATTTTTACTTTACATACAAGTTGTTGTAAGTTAACTTTACAATTTAGACTTTAGATAATGACATATTCAGTATGACTATGACTGAATATGAAGAGTAATTAATACAACCAATCATAGATATAATGACTCTTCAAACTGTGTACTTCCTCATTTTGGACAAAGGGTGAGAACTTCAGTAGGAAGATGTATATCTTCTTAGAAAGAAATACAGTGTTGTTTGGTTGCTGGGGAAGTCACATGTTTAGAAAGAAAAAAAAAGCTGAATAATCAAAAGGTAGACTGTGCCAATTATCCATTGCCTGTCACTTCAAAATCCACAGTTTGCCTACTCTGTGAAAATGGATCTGGGCCCTTTAAATATTTTTTCTTTGTCAGATGGCATGATATTAAAGCGGTCATGCTTTGTCAAGAGAGTGCACTAGAGAGACTACAGGAGAGGAGTTTGGCTTCCTGGTTCCAGCGTACTTAACAATCTCCTGCAGCTTGGCTTCTCCAGGACTAGCTCCTATAGAATGTGATGGCCAGCAACCCGGCCACCACCAGCTTCTCCCAGCACCTCCCCTCAGGCAATTTTGCAGCATAGTGCCTTCAGTGAGACCCCGCCCCATGAACAGCATTCCCCATCTTTCAATAAGATGAGCGCGGCAAGTGCCAAAGGGCAGATACCAAGCAATTTCTACCAGTGCAGCATGACATCAATGGTACCTTTCAGTGAGCCACAGCCATGCCCTCCCAACAAGGTCTGGATTTCAGGCCAGGAGGTGGCGGCTTATACGTAAGTGTTCTATCTCAACCGTAAGGGTAGTAATGGCTGCTCCTCATACCCACTATTTCTACATTGTTTGGAGAGCCCTTTACTTCTTACTAGCCAATTTCTCATTCTTCCAATCCCTGTTACAGTCAAAAGTTCTTTACATTAAACTTTTCCTGCTAAAACTACTGTGATTCTCTTTTCTGACTGGACCCAAGCCGATCAATAATAATCAAGGATATGCAAAATGAAATCACAATAACATACCACCACTATGCACACAAAAAAATGATGAAAATTAAAAAGAATAATATCAAATACTGGCAAAGATGTGGAAAAGAGAGTTGTCATAGGAATAAATCAGTACAACTTCATAAAGTAATTTGGCATTATGTTGCATAGTTGAAAATAGACATATCTTTTGAAGTAGCCAAAGGTGTTTTTGTACCACCTACCCCTATATCCTCTCAGACCACCTTACTATTTCCATACACTCAGCCTGACTTCTCCAGGCAAGCACCTGCATCATTGCTGGAGGACTCCCCTCTGGCTGTTGAACCCCACTTCCTCTGCATGTGATGAGCTGAAAGTGCTTATAAATCAACATCCTCCCAGAGGTAGCCCCTAGCCAATGAATGATTTGGTAAGAGTGTAAATACCCCTTGTTGGAATAATACTGCCGTGCATTTTCCGCCCAGTACTTCCTTGTGGGATTAAGCTCTGGTCGCCCCCTGTGATATCAGACTTGGTAACATATTTCTTGCTGGCTACTTCTGTGTACTTCTCTGTCAGCGTCCCTGCATCTCCCAAGTATACTACATGTGCTCAATTCTCAGTGTGAAAGCAGATACTTCTGCTTCAGGGTGGTGGAGGGGAGGGTGACCAAACTAACACTTACCAGCAGGAAGCATACCTTCGGGACAGGATTCTAGAGTTGGATCACTCACCAGGCAGATGGTAGACAGAGTGGTAATAACTCCTGACATGCTACAGCATCACAATGACTAAGACTTCCACTTGTGAGCTGCGATGGCATTCCAGTAGAAGGTTATGCACGGACAACAGTCTAATGCAAGAGCTCTAATATTTGAGAAGTACAGTAGCAAGGGTAATTATAAGGACTGTAGAATGAGTTCATTGCTATAAAAAGTCACAATATACACCAAGGAAGAAAACTGCAGCAGAGCGCCTCTATGAGATACCTGCTCATGAGCAACTTTTCCCAACATCCTGTAAGACCCAGTTCACCAACGACCAATTTTAGATACAGTGTAAAAGCCAAGGGACTCTATAACATTTAAACAGAATTTCTACTCCTGAATCCAGAGGGAGGATCAAGCTGAAAAACGGCCCAGGATCAGATTGTGGAAAGGAGCAGAATTATAGAAAAAGTTTAATTCACAGTCGTGACAAAACTTCAGTGCTAAAGATAGTGCCCCTAAAAGGAAGTAAAACCCTAATACCTAGGAGGGTGCCATCTGGGTAGATGCACTTGAGAACCCTGCTAAGCCAGTATTTAGAGAGAAATTTTAGCTCTTGATGTGTATATTAGAAAACTGAAAATCAATTATCCAAGGTTATAGCTCAAGAAGCTAGAAAAAGAATAGTGAGATAAATCAAAAGAAAGTATATGGAAGGGAATAATAAAGAACAGAAATCTCTTGGGAAGCCTCGGTGGCTCAGTCAGTTGAGCATCCCACTCTTGGTTTCAGCTCAGGTCATGATCTCAGGGTTGTGAGATTGAGGTCTGCACTGGGTTCTGTGCTCAGCAAGGAGTCTCCCTGGGATTCTCTCCCTTTCCCTCTGCTCCTCCCCACACTGGTACATGTGCGCTCTCTCTCTCAAATAAATAAATCTTAAAAAAAAAAAGAATAGAAAACTCTTAAATAGAGAAGTCATACAGTAAAGGAAATCAACAAATTAAAAGCTGGCTTAATGAAGACTAACAAAATCAAGATTTCTCTAGCAAAACTTATCAATAAAAAAAATTAATTGCCATTATCAAAAAGGAAAAGAGAAACCTCACTACTGATGCTACAGAAAGATTAAGACATTAAGAACAACTTCCTATCAAAAAAACTGATATTTTAGATGAAAGGAATACTTCTTTAAATAGTACAACTTGATGAAACCAACAGAAGAAGAAATGAAAAACACAAATATCCTTCACATGAAAATCCTAAACAAAATATAATCAAATTTAATCTAGCACTTTATAAAAGGAATATATGTAACAGTATTGCTGACTGAGGTATGTATAAAGACTTGGAGGCTCATGAAATAGCATTCCTATGTTGGGGGACTACAACTCATTCAGTGAATCAATGAGGAATGTCTAATGATGAGACTATAGGGAAATCCAGATGACAGTGGTTACAAGAATTGGAGAAAATAGATTTAATGGTTACTCGGATTGGTTCAAGAAAGGAACCATAAATTCAACTGCATTAACCCTTTGAGCAACTAAACTCTACCTAAAATTTTTACATTTAATTCATGAAATCATTTGCTGATATAGTATGAAAATCATCCCATGCCTAGCATGAAACCCCTTCAGAGCAAAAAAGCAGTCATACAGAAGGCATTCCTTAAAAACTCTGAAAGGCAAATACAAACAACCCTGCTGCATGAGGCAAAAGGTTATAGTGGAAGCAAACAACAGATATACCAAGAGTCTGAGAGGAAATCTGGGGAGAGATTCTTTGAAGAATTAGGGTACTAAAAAACTATCCAGTATGTGAGCCCATACAGGGGAATTGGGGAAGCCACATGCATCCTCAGGGGAAGACTACATTCTCAGAAAAGACCTGAGGAGACTCTACATTTTCACCTCTGGCTAACTTTTAGACTGAAAGCAAAAAGGAAATGAAGGCTAAGGCAGAGTCATAAACAACCTAGCTATGCACTGAAGGAGTGTCCCAAAAGAATCAATCTGCAAAGACTAGGAGAGTTATTTATTTTTTCCTTGGCTCCAGGCATTCAAGGAAATCTATGTCAAAACACTAGCTGACCACAAGCTAAAAGAACAGAGACTTTAGAGACCATCTGCAACAAAGAATACAGATATTACAAAAGTAGCTTAGAAAAATCATGAACTATAACCCACATATGCAAAAGAAAAACAAACTCTGAAGAGAGAGAAGACTCTAATTTCTAGACTTACCACATTACAATAATCAACAAAAAATTACCAAACATGCAAAGAAACAAAGTATGGCCCATTTGCAGAGGTTAGCAGAAACTGTCCCCATGGAAACAGACACTGAACGTGCCACTTCTAATGTTGTTTCTACAATGTATTCTAAGTTTCAAACAACTAATGTATTTTTTATTGTGGCACTCCTGTTCTTGATTTGAGAGCCATATTGACATGTTAATCTAGATCAGAGTTCCACAAACTACTGGCCCATTGCCTGTTTGTGTAAATGAAGATTTACTGGAATTCCACTACATCCATTTGTTTACACATGTCTAAGATTGCTAACACACTACAAGAGCACAGTTGAACAGTGGCAACAGAAACCATCTGGCCTGCAAAGTCTGAAATATCTATTATCTGGCCTTTTACAGAAAAAGTTTGCCAATCCCTGTCCAGATGCCTTTCACATGCCCATATGCCTTCAAATGTCTTATTTGGCTAAAACTGCCCAATCTAGAGTCCCTGATCAAATAAACATGCTGGGCTGTTTAAAATACAGGAACAGCAACTATTAAGTGCAAGAAAACCAGCACAAACATTAAGCAAAACTAAAATTAAATCAATTGAAGTATAGTTCTCTATCCTATGAATACAAAATTTGATTAAAACATCACAAAAATAAGAAAAAATCAGTAGTTTAAAAAAAAAAGAAAAAGAAAAAATCAGTAGTTTTAATGCTACAAAGTCTCTGAGACAATAAATCCTGTTTATCAAAAAATATGGTTTTAGTGCTGACAATAACCACTCAAGGAATAGTTGAATCCACTTGGGGATCTTTATGCAGTCACCCTTGCAAGCCATCCTCATATGCAAGTCTTTTTTAGAAGAGTGTTTTTATTTATTTTTTTTAAAGATTTTATTTATTTATTTGACAGAGATAGAGCACAAGTAGGCAGAGCGATAGGCAGAGGGAGAGGGAGAAGCAAGCTCTCCACCGAGCAGGGAGCCCGATGTGGGACTCGATCCCAGGACACCGGGATCATGACCTGAGCTGAAGGCAGCCACTTAACCAACTGAGCCACCCAGGTGCCCCTAAAAGAGTGTTTTTAATTAAAATATTATTTAACAGTTCATACACTTAAATGAAATAAAGAGTACCTCTAGATTATATTCATTGGTATTAACTTTTCTTTCTCCTTTCTGCACAGTGATACATTATTGTATTACACTGTTGAGCTTGCATATCTTCTTGTTTCCTTCACAGTGCACTGTGCATCCTCCACTTTTTTTTTTTAAAGATTTTATTTATTTAACAGAGAGAGACATAGCGAGAGCAGGAACACAAGCAGGGGGAGTGGGAGAGGGAGAAGCAGGCCCCCCGCAGAGCGGGAAGCCCAATGTGGGACTCGATCCCAGGACCCGGGATCATGACCTGAGCCGAAGGCAGACGCTTAACGACTGAGCCACCCAGGCGCCCAACATCCTCCACTTCTAAGTGTGCATTCTCCATCCATCTGACTCCTAATAAAAATTTAGGTGACCTCACCTGCTAGAGCAGTAGTCTTTAAACCTTAATTACATGCTCCCTTGTCAGTAAAAGTCTTTATTACATAATTCAAATATGTGTATATTTACATGTAAATAAACATGTACTATTTAAAATATTGTGCACTAGGAGCACCTGGGTGGCTCAGTTAAGTGTCTGACTCTTGATTTCAGCTCAGTTCTTGATCTCAGTGTCGTGAGTTCAAGCACATTAGGCTCCACGCTGGGTGGGCATAGAGCCTAGTTAAAAAATTTAAATTAAATTAAATATTGTGCACTATAAAGTATAAATTTTTAAAATCAAAATTAAAAATAACACTATTAGAAGTCCTAATATTTTCTTCCCACACTCCAGTAAGTCATCTTGGGTACCATCCCACTTTAGAGAACACTGATTTGTACAAGTCATATCTTAGCCAAATAGGTATTACCCCATGTAAGTACACTAACCAAGCTGACTATAGGAGTTGACTGGCCCCAGCACACACTAACAAAAATTCCTCTATAGACTGGCCTCAGTGGTAACAAATAGTATGTTTAGTCAGCTCTCACATCTAGTAGAAGAGGACTGAGCTATTTATACCACACTCTTTGCATGATTTGGGGTGAAATATAATTCACTACTGGTAGAATGCCACTGGAAGACTATTACCATTTCTCCTCCAGCAAATAAAACCTTTTTCTATGATCCTTTAAAATACTGTATTTCCATTGCAAATCTTTCTGAATCTCAACCAGGCTTCAAATAATTGCCAAGACCAAACAGTGCCTTCAGGATGGATGTTACTAAGACCAGTATCAAAAAAGGTTTGAGCATTTTAACCTTTTAGCTGCTGTGTGTCAATACTTATTTATGGATAAGTTATATTGGAATTGACGGCAGGGTACTCAGAAGTCTTTCACTCAAATATTTGAACATCAGATTCTTGGCCACGTATTATAATTAGGCATTCACTTCAAGATTTCTGGCCATGTTAAATACACCTAATGTCAAGTTGACTTCATACTGAGCAAGGAAGCTACAGACATAGGAGGAAGAAATTAAGTTACCAGGCAAGATACTTCATTTTAAAAAGATCTGATTCAGTTGTACTCATTCATTTTTTGCTGATTGTAAGACAGAATATATTATTCACTCCTAATATTTCCATGGGGAGGGATTTTAATTAGAGTGACACTCTTGGCCTCTCTGCCCATATCTCACTCCTTCTTTCTTCCTCAGTAGAGAAGGGGTGGCTTCTGATTGGTAAGGTAAGGAGAAAAATCTGAGGTACTGAAGGCTGGGCCAACTCTAGGCTGAGAGAATGCATTATGCCTACTTTCTTCCATGCAATATAAGGGCCCTGCCCAGAAATATGGACCAGCAGTTGCTTACCGCTGCCTGCACGTAAATTTAATTCTGAAGTGAAATATTAGATAGCCCATTATGGCCACACATGAAAGTCATGTTCTCCAGGGGTGCCTGGGTGGCTCAGTCAGTTAAGCATCCAACTCTTGGTTTTGGCTCAGGTCACGATCTCAGGATTGTGAGATCAAGCCCTCTGTCAGGCTTCACACTCAGTGCAGAGTCTGCTTCAGACTTTCTCTCCCTCTGCCCCTCCACCGCCATGTGCACACGTGCTCTCTCTCAAATAAATCAATCTTTAAATTAAAAAAAAAAATCATGTTCTCCATATTAGCACCAATAAACCTGATATTTTAACAGCTAGCTATCTGACTTCTAGGCCTATTTCTCAACTAATTCTGAACTCTAAAATTCTAACAATTATAATCCCAAATCTGAGGATTCTAGCCCATTAAGCATTTTTCCTCAGCACTGCCTTAAGTCACTGAGATGACTATACAACCCAAGCAACTCAAGCATTTTTTTAGTCATACAGGCTCTTCCACAGAGTATCATTCTTCTCAAATTCATCTACTATCTAACGATAAGGACAACCTTTTTCCCTTCTGGCTAAACTGACTTCACATCTACTAATCATTTTTAAACTTTAAGCTGTCTGTATTTTTCCTATTCACTTTTTGGTGGAATATGGCTCAGCTGTCTTAAAGGTAAAATAGTTACCTTTGGCTCAAGTAGTATTTCAGAATGAAATGAACAGTATGAATATTATCCTGTGGGTCAAATAGGGCCAAATGGATCAGACAGCTAAAATTTAAGAGCATCTTATTTTCAAGGACCCAAATATTAATTACTAAACTTATGCCAACCATTCAGAGTATTAATTACCATCACTCATGGTAGACCAAAGAGAGGAAAGAGAGGGAAGTTCACAAAGCATGATAAAAAACTAAACTCACAAATCATCCTGCATTATTACAGTTGTTAAAAATAACAAAACTCAATTCACCACCATGCTTAAGGAAGTAATTTAATTTAATTTTCTGGTTAACTAAACAAAATGATTAACTGAAACTCAAGAAGAATACTTTTCAATGATTTGTTGCTAAATATGTTCCTGAATTTGTTTCTTTTTATTGCTATGTTAAAAAATTGCCACAAACCTAGAAGCTTCTAACAACATACATTTATTATTTCACAGTTCAATAGGTCAGAAGTCCCTGTGGACTCAGATGAGTATTAGCTAAGCTAGACTCTTCTCTGGAATCTTTGAAAAGAATCCACTTCTAAACTCATTCAGCTTGTTGACAGAATTCAGTTCCTTGAGGTTATAACACTGAGATTCCCATTTCCTTGACCACTATTGGTCAAGGGATGCTCTCAGCTCCAGAGGACACTCTCCAGTCCTTTCCACGTGGTTCCCTTCATCTTCAAACCAGCAATGGTATGTCAAATTCTCTTTGTGCCTCAAATCTTCGACTTCCCCTTTTACTAGCAACCTGAGAAAATTGCTTTTAAAGGGCTCATATGACTTGATTAAGCCTATTCAAATAATCTCCCTTTAGCCATATAACATAACATAACTAGGACAGTAACACCAGGGGGCAAAGGTCAAGAGGATCATCTTAAAATTACGCTTACCAAGGAGAAGCAAGATGGCAGAGGAGTAGGAGAACTAAATTAGGTCTGGTCGCAGGAATTCAGCTAGATAGGGATCAAACCATTCTGAACACCTACGAACTCAACAGGAAATTGAAGAAAAGAGTAGCAGCAACTCTCTGAACAGAAAAGCGACCACTTTCTGGAAGGTAGGACGTGCGGAGAAATGAATCCGAGGCGATATTCGAGAAGACAGACATTGGGGGAGGGGGCCTCCATCTGCCGCTTCTGGCAAGTGATAGAACCGCGGAGCACAAAATCGGAACTTTTAGAAGTCTGCTCCGCTGAGGGACGTCGACCCAGTGGCTAAGCAGGGGTGGAACCCTCGTGGGACAGTGTGGTCTCAGGACCGTCCTGGTCACAGAAAGACCGGGGGTGCCTGAGTGCGGCAGAGCTCCCAGGTATCAAAGCAGGGAAGCCGGCTGCAGAGACAGAGCCGAGGCACGGGCTCTCAGCTCAGGGTTGCCCTAAACCGTAAACCGCGGCACAGTCGGGCCACTGCTCTTCCAGCAGGGACCCAACAAGCGGCAGATCCAGGGAGACTCACCTTCCTCCCCCGGGAGGAGCAGCGCAGGTGCGCACTGCAGGGATCTGCTGGGTTTGGAGACTCCACACGGGGTCGTGTGCCTGAGATAGAAACGCTGGGTCACAGGCCAGGTGAGCCCGGAGTGCGGCCAGAGACCAGGGAGATGGGGAGTGATTGACTGCTTTTCTCTGGGGAGTGGGGCCCCGAGTTCTCGGCTCCTCTAGGGTGGAGATTGGGAGGCCGCTATTTCACTCTTGTCCTCCAGAGTTGTATGGAAAGCTTGCAAGGAACAAAAGCTACGGAGAGCAAACCCAAGCAGATTACCCAGCCCGAACCCAGCAAGGGCGGGCCAATTCCACCTCCGGCAAAGACATTTAAGAACCACGGCAACAGGCCCCTACCCCAGAAGATCAGCAAGAATAGCCAGCCAAGACCAAGTTTACCGATCAATGAGAACGGCAGAACTCCAGTGCTAGGGGAATACTGCACATGGAATTCATAGCTTCTTTCCCATGATTCATTAGTCTTTCAAACTTAATTTTTTTTTTAATTTTTTTTTTTAAATTTTTCTTTGTCCCTTTTTCAACCTACATCTTATCAATCCCTTTTTTATAAAATCATTTTTATTTTTTTATTTTTAGAGTTATATTCTATCCCTTCATAGTAGTTAACCTTATTTTTCATATTTATATATAAGTTGTTCTATCCTTAAAATTTTGGAATACACTTTTTTCTAACAGACCAAAATATACCCTAAATCTCTACTGTATGGCTTTGTTCTAGTCTCCTGCCTGATCACATTCTCTCCCTTTTTTTTTTAAAACCTCTTCTTTCTTTTTCAACCAACTTATCAATTCCTTTTATAAAATCTTTTATAATTTTCATCTTTACAGTCATATTCCATCCCTTCATTGTATTAACCCTTATTTTTGTA
>NC_138374.1:14036297-14059165 GCF_054177405.1 Leptonychotes weddellii | reverse complement strand
TATGTTAAAAAAAAAAAAAGAAGATAGTAAGAAGGGAAAAATGAAGGGGGGGAAATCGGAGGGGGAGACGAACCATGAGAGACTATGGACTCTGAGAAACAAACTGAGGGTTCTAGAGGGGAGGGGAGTGGGGGGATGGGTTAGCCTGATGATGGGTATTAAAGAGGGCACGTACTGCATGGAGCACTGGGTGTTATATGCAAACAATGAATCATGGAACACTACGTCAGAAACTAATGATGTAATGTATGGTGATTAACATAACATAATAAAATTAAAAAAAGAAAAAGAAAGAAAGAACAAGAACCATATAATCCTCTCAATAGATGCAGAAAAAGCATTTGACAAAGGATAGTATCCCTTCTTGATCAAAACTCTTCAGAGTATAGGGATAGAGGGTACATACCTCAATATCATAAAAGCCATCTATGAAAAACCCACAGCGAATATCATTCTCAATGGGGAAGAACCCTGAGCTTTCCCCCGAAGGTAAAACTTTGTGATATTAACAAATTTAAGCCAAGTGATTGATCTCATAATTGAGTCAAATGTCACTTGATTACAATGTCAGCATTCCTGTTGACTATCAATTTGGGACCAAGTAATATCGCTTATTATAGGCTAAAAAGAATATTACTGAGGTGTTCTGATGCTTTTGTGACAAGTGAAGTTCAAATGATATTATGGCATATATTATGAATTTAAAACATTTATTAAAGGTAAAGGAGAGAAAAATGATGGGAGAATTATGTCAAGATAATACAGGTATGCTAAAGTTATGTTAAAAAGGTACTATAGTAATAACATTTTCAACTTGGGACCAGTGATTTACTTTGAGCAAAAGAATGTCACCATTAAAAAAAAAAAAAAAAAGAATGTCACCATTATATTAAGTAAACATTAATTTTATTGGTTTTATAAGTTTGTTCATATACAATTTATAAATTTTTGTTCATTTTTTATTTATAAAAGAACTTCAAACATAAGGAATTTATATCTAGTTTTGTTTGAGTGTATTTTAGTTTCCTCAGAATTAAAATAATTTATGAACCTTAAGTTTTGTGAAAATATATTTCCTTTAGGAGCATTCCTTCAATTAGTTAAGTTTGAGAAACCTGATCTAGGCTAGTCTCCTACATTTTACAGGTGAGGAAACCAAGTCTCATGAGCAACATGAATGATGGGTGGGTAAAGGCAGTATTTTAATTTTTTAAATTTTTTTATTTTATTTTATTTTTATTTTTATTTTTAAAGATTTCATTTATTTATTTGACAGAGAGATACACAGCAAGAGAGGGAACACAAGCAGAGGGAGTGGGAGAGGGAGAAGCAGGCTTCCCACTGAGCAGGAAGCCTGATGTGGGGCTCGATCCCAGGACCCTGGGTCCATGACCTGAGCCGAAGGCAGATGTTTAATGACTGAGCCACCCAGGTGCCCCAAGGCAGTGTTTTTAACTTAAAGTTATTAAAGTTATCCTGCACTTATTAATACTTTTTATTTTATTATGCATAATAATTTTTTCTGTTTGAGGATAAGAAGCCTCCCTATTAATGCCAATTTTGGTTTTTGTTAATAATAATGATACTAAGAAAAATATAATTTTTATTTTTATATTTGTTTAATAGTTTATAAATGCTTTCATTTCCACTGTCTTTTAAAAAATTATAATAACCTTTAGGGTATCGATTATTATTTCTGTTTTATAGATGAAGGATTGATGACAGGAGAGGTAAACATACTTGCCCAAGGTCCCACTTGTTATCAGTGGCCAAACCAGGATTTGAGTACATTGATTTGCAGTCTAATATTCTAGTAGCATTCTAGTAGCATACTAAAGTAAATATGAAATATTATATTATTTAAATGATTCTTTCAGGCTGTGGTATTTATGTCTGATTGGGTATATGAATTTTTCCCCCTGTAGGCATTATATTTGCTCTTAGAATTTTTCCTGTAAGTTATATTTCAGACCATTTGTTTTGTATATTGCATTTATTAATATCATGAGCATTGAATTCTTAAATTCTCTTAATCCATATATTCTATTTCTAAAATAAGGTCTTTGTTTAATGCATTGTGTTTGATTTTTTTTTAATAGGTCCTGATTGTTCTTTGAATGTTCCTTCTACTGAGTCTTACTGGATTCTGCCAAATGTTAAACCCTTCAGTCCTTCTGTAGGTCGGGCTTCCCATAAAGCAGTTTTACATGGGAAATTTATGTGGGTGATTGGTGGATATACTTTTAACTACAGTTCTTTCCAAATGGTCCTGAAGTAAGTTTTTTTTTAAATGTTCATAATCTATTGGATTATTTTGGTAATAAGACTATATTAAATGTCTTATTTTATTGCTGTCCAAATTTATAAATGGTTATATCAGTGATAGTATCTACTTACTACATGGGACTGATTTGAGAATATATGAACTCAGTATATCCATAGTTAATTTTTTGTCATTATGTATCTAGGTTTGGTTTGTAGAAATTTTATTACCTCTCTAGAGAGTGCGTTTTGGAAATTCTTAGTATGAAAATATTAACTTCAAAAAAGTAGGGGGCCGTGCCTGTATTAGACATAAAAATCCTGCCACCTTTTATTTTTTAGGATGAAGTGTAATTGCTTATATAAAAATACTTTCAGTTTGTTTCGTAAGTTTTAATTTACCTGAGCTTTTACTTTACAGGCTTTTGGGAACACAGGCCAATATTATAAAATAAATCATTCATTTGACGTTGGCACAATAGAGATTATCCTCTGCATGATTGGATGATAGAGAAATCACATGGGTGGCAGCTTTATCTGACTTTTTTTCAGCTGCTGATTGTATTTTATCAACCATTTATTAACAGAATAAAAGAGGAACTAGGAAGAGTAATTTGATTATCAGTGTTGTTTTCAATATAATATAACTGGTATAACTTGGGCTCAACCAATCAGAACTGACTTTGTTAGTATTCATTGTAACATTGTGTATATTGCATGTAGGCTCCTTGCAAAATGCAATATACATATAATTTTTTAAATATGTATTTTTGCTTTTCTCCCAAATATTGCATGGGTCATACATACACTAAAAATTTGTTGGTTGCTTATCTGAAATTCAGATTTAACTGAGCATCCTATACTTTATCTGCAACTGAAAATATTAACCTTGTTAATTTGGAGAATATAAAAAAGTCTGTGTTTAAGAGGATAAGCAAAAGAACCAGGTTGCAGACAAAAGTTAAACTGAGTCAAATGAGAAATATATAAGTTTAAAACTATTTAAGCTTTAAAACTATGATTGAATATGATTGGAATTAAAGTCTAAAATAAATTCTGGAGAGGAAGAAAAGGAAGAGTTATAGGTAAATATTTAAGTGAAGAATTAGAATTATGCATCATAATATATGAAGGATAAAATATTCTAGAAAGAATTGAAGGAGAGTTGGTGGGATTAAACGAGTTTTTATGATATAAAAAGAACCTGAAGAAATAATAAGATTTAAATGTGGAAACAAGAGGGAAATTTACCTCTAGAACTCTCAGACAGAGGTGAGGGGGGTAGGGGGATGGGTTAGCCTGGTGATGGGTATTAAAGAGGGCATGTTCTGCATGGAGCACTGGCTGTTATATGCAAACAATGAATCATGGAACACTACATCAGAAACTAATGATGTAATGTATGGTGATTAACATAACATAATAAAATTTAAAAAAAGAAGCAAATTTACTATGATTAATGAAAAGTCTATGAAAATAAAGTAAAACTTTGAATTAAATTGTGGTATTTGCAAAGTAGAGTTGTGAAGACAGAGTATAGTGTCAGGGAAACATGGGAATTTAAAAAATTTGTGTTCTGTATAAGTTTAATTGCATATTTAAAATTAAGTGGTGAATATCTTGATACTCTCTTAAACTTATATATTTCTCATTTGACTCAGTTTAACTTTTGTCTGCAACCTGGTTCTTTTGCTTATAGTGTTTAGTTTTGTAGTAAGCCTCGAGATGTCAGATTAGAAGTAACCTGGTTGCTGTTTTCACAGGTTAGAGAGTTTTTTTTATTATTCTGAATGTAGTTCAATTGTAGGTAGGTAAGGATATTTACTAGTTTTTAGAAGTGATGTCAGTCATTAGTCAATTTAGCTTCTATAGAATTTAATTGAGGTGTAGATGTTACATTTTTTAAATCTTCTGCATCTTTAAGAAAGATTTTATTTATTTGAGAGAGAGAAAGAGAGAGCACAATCAAGGGGAGGGGCAGAGGGAGAAGCAGACTCCCTGCTGAGCAGGGAGCCCAGTGTGGAACTTGATCCTGGGACTCCGGGATCATGACCTGAGCTGAAGGCAGATGCTTATCCGACTGAGCCACCCGGGTGCCCCCAGATGTTACATTTTAAGACAAAATTATTCAGTAAGATATAAAAGTTCTGTATTAGTGTATTAAATTAGAATATTTGGCAGAACATGTATACTGACATTAGTGAGAATTAACATGTATTTATGGGCATAGCAAACTGTTTTGAATATTTACTGTATGCTTGATACTTGGGATATATCAGTGGACATAATAAATGTCCCTATCTTTATGGAGTTAGTGAGGAAAGACAGGCAATTAGAAAAGCATAATTACCATAATAAATAAGTACATCATAAGTAAATTGTATATATGCACATATATAGAGATAGATGCCAAGATAGATAGGATAAGCAAATCACAGAGTGCAAAGAGGAGAGTTACAAATGTAGTGGTCAACGTAGGCATCACGTAAAAGGTGATAACTGAACAAACTTAAAGGAGATTAAGCATTGGCAGTGCGGTTATCTGGAGGCAGGGAAAAGAGCCAGACAAAAGCCTTAATGTGGGAGCTACTTGGAGAGTTCAGGCAGCAGCAAGGAAGGCCCTGTGACTTTCGTGGAATACATGAGAGGGAAGCATGAAATTGTTGGGATAGTGGTGGAGAGACATCATGTAGGGTGTTGTAGATCTTTTGACAGTCATGGGAATCTTTGAGCGTGCTTTGACTTAAATTTTAAAGGAGTCACTACTTTGTTAAGAATATACCGGGATTGGGAGGAAGAGTAGAAACAGGGCTTGAGTTAGGATGAGATCATCAAGGGAATGAATTCTAGGTGGAGAAGAGGACCAGGAACTGAGCCTGAGGCACCATATCACTAGGAGGTCAGGGGAAAAGATGAGAAACCAGCAGAGGAGGCTGAAAAGGAGTGGCCAGTGAGGTAGGAAAACCAAGAGTGTGGTGTCTTTAAAGGTAAGGGAAGAGAGTATATGAGGAGGAAGGATTGATTAGCAGTGTCAAATGCTAATGATTAACCAGGTCAAGGAAAATGAGGACTGAGAAGTGGCCAGGGATTTAGCATGAGGAAGTTGATTTTAACAAAAACAGTTTTGCTGGAGCAGTGTTTTTAAAAGCTTGTTTGGAGTTAGTTGAGAGAGTGGAGAGGTGCAGGGAGGGGCAAGGAAGAAAGAGGGTAGTAAAGAAATGGGGTGATAGCTTGGAGGGGTAGTAGTGAGGTCAAGAGAAATTTTTCTTTTTTTTTTTTTTTTATAAGTGGGGAAAAATAACACCATGTTTTTATGCCGATGGGAATTAATCTAGTAAGACCAGAAAGTGGTGATGTAGGAAAGAGATGGGAGAACTGCTAGAATGTTGTGGGATCTAGTGCACCAGGAACACAACTATAGTTTATTCTGTCTTACCAACTGCCAAGTAGGGGCCTAGGACCTAGATGCTAAGAATGGTTTTGCATTTTTAATGGGCTGTAGGAAAGAACCGAAGAAGAATATATGAGACCAATGTGGTACACAAAGCCTAAAATATTTACTCTCTGGCCCTTTACAGAAATAGTTTGCTGGGCCCTAATTTATGGTAACTTGGTGGAAAGCAGTGTGTTGGGTGCGGATATGGTAGGTAGATGTAGGTATGATTTTGTGGAAGTTATGTTCTGGTTGATGATATTTCCTCATTTATGTCATACACATGTATTTTATAACTCCAAGGTAGGAAATAACTTAAACACAATACTGTAGACAATTTTTGGTAGCCCTTTCTTTCTCTTTCTCTCTCTCTCTCTTTTTTTTTTTTGTGAAGGGAGTTCTCTTTCCTTTCTTGATCCCACAACATTACCTTTCTTGAAGAAAGAGAAGAGGGGAAATAATTGATAATGAGCTTCTTAAACAATGTTCTAGCCAATTCTTAGCTGGGTGTTACCCTTTTTATGTTTTGGCACATTGAGGAACTTTGAGTGTAGAGTATGATGGTGGAGTTCTGTTGGATAAGCATTGGAGATTCATAGTTTGGAACTTCTGTTTTCATGTATGTATTTTTAGAACAAATATGAATTTTCTTTTTTTATCCTGTAATCCAATATGTACTTTATTTTTTTTATTATGTTAATCACCATACATTACATCATTAGCTTTTGATATAGTGTTTCATGATTCATTGTTTGTGTACTTAATTTTTACAGAAGCTTCTATCTTACTAGATTCATTTTATTTCAAAAAGTGATCTGTGAATGAGTTATATTTGGCATAGGAAATGCATACTTAGTTAATTTATATAATGCTAAGCTTAGTCTGTGTAAAAGAATAAAAATAAATGCATAAAGCAAATGGCTGTTGTAAAAATGGAAAGAATTTTCATCTATTTTGAAAAGAAAAAGCTGGCTTTTAAAAAAAATGAAAAATGCAGACTAACTCACTTATTGTTTAGGCTAATCAGTTGGTTGAAATTGTTAAAGGTAATTGCACAAATTAATTCCAGTAATAAATAGCCTAGTCAAGTTAATGTATATTACACATTTAGGTGATTGAATTCTAATTTAGAGTAGGTATGTCTTGAATGAGTCTATTAAAAATTTCTAATATGGTACATGAAATTATGAGTTTATTAGTTATAATTGTTTTTGAATTTAATGAATACTTGAATACAAGTGAGGAAAGCATATGCAAATTAAAAAACCAAAAGTGAATCTTAGCTTATAATTATAAGTATTTTTCTTTTATTTTGCTTTTAGTTACAATTTGGAAAGCAGTATATGGAATGTAGGAAGTCTATCAAGAGGTCCTCTCCAGAGATATGGACACTCTCTTGCTTTATATCAGGTATGGATCATGCTTTTTAAATTCTAATCATTGTTTTTTTGTTTGTGTGTTTGTTTGCTTTTGGAGTTTACCTTTGAGAAAAAAAATACTAAATCTCAGTTTTATTTCAAATATTTAATGAGAATAGATCATAGATCACAATTACTTGACATGTCACAAACTCATATAGTATTTTAGTAAAAAAATAGATTTTAGTACAATTCTCCATTGAACATGAGAAGAAATGAAGATTGAATTTTTGACCATGGCTTTATACCTAGTCATCAGGTTAATCACTTTTTTTTTAAGATTTTATTTATTTATTTGAAAGAGAGTGAGCTAGAGAGCAGGGGGAGGGGTAAAGGGAGAGGGAGAAGCAGACTCCCCTTCTGAGCAGGGAACCCATTGTGGGGCTCGATCCCAGGGATCCTGGGATCATGACCGAGCTGAAGGCATTCGCTTAACCCACTGAGCCACCCAGGCTTTTAAAAAAATTGTAGTAAAGTACACATAACATAAAATTTACCATTTTAACCACTTTTTAAATGTAGTTTCAGTGACATTAAGTATATTCAAATTGTACAAACATTACCACCATTATTTCCAGACCTTTTTTCATCTTGCAAAAATGACACTCTATACCCCATTAAACAGTAACTCCCCATCTCCTTCCCCAGCCACTGGCAACCACCATTCTACTTTCTGTCTCTGTAATTTGACTACTCCATGTACCTCATATAAGTGGAATCATATAGTATTTGTCTTTTGACTGGCTTATTTCACTTAGCATAATGCCCTCAAGGTTCATCCATGTAGTATATGCTAGAATATCCTTCCTTTTTAAACCTGAATAATATTCCATTGTATGGATATATTGCATTCTGTTTATCTATTCATCTATTGATAGACCCTTGGGGGGCTTTCACCTTTTTGACTCTTGTGAATGATGCTGTTGTGAACATGGGTGTGAAACTACCTATTTAAGTCCCTGCTTTAAATTTTTTGGGTAGATAGCTAGAAGAGGAGTTGCAGGACTACATCATAATTCTGTTTTTAATTTTTTGAGGAATTGCCATATTGTTTTCCATAGCAGCTACACCATTTTACATTTTCACCAGCAGTGCACAGGGTTCTAATTCCTCCACATCCTTGTCAACACTTGTTATTTTGTTTTTGTTTTTGTTTTTTATAATATTCACCTTGTGTGAAGTGGTATCTCATTGTGGTTTTGATTTGCATTTCTTTAATGTTGAACATCTTTTCAGGTGCTTATTGGCTATTTGTATGCCTCCTCTAAAGAAACGTATATTCAAATCTTTTGCCCATTTTAAAAATCAAGTTGTTTGTTTCTTTGTTGTTGAGTTGTTAGGGTTCTTTATATATTCTGGATATTAACCCCTTATCAGATATGATTTGCAAATATTTTCTCCCATTCTGTGGGCTGTCTTTTCACTCTGTTGATATGTTCTTTGATGCGCAAAAGTTTTTAATTTTGGCATAGTCCAGTTTATCTATTTTTTTCTTTTGTTCTGTGGGCTTTTGGTGTCATATCCAAGAAGTCATTGCCAATCCAATGTTATGAAGATTTTTCCCTATGTTTTCTTTTAAAAGTTTTAAAGTTTTAGTTTTGATATTTAGATCTTTAATCCATTTTGAGTTAATTTTTTTGTTTATGGTGTAGGGTAAGTGTTCACTTTCATTTTTTTGCATGTAGCTATTTTGTTTTCCCAGCACCATTTGTTGAAAAGACTGTCTTTTCCTCATTGAATGGTCTTGGTGCCCTTGTTGAAAATCATTTTACCATATGTGTGAGGGTTTACATCTGGGCTCTCTATTCTTTTGATCTGTGTCTGTGTACCAGTACCAGGATGACACAATTTCGATTATTGTAGTTTTATAGTAAGTTTTGAAATGAAGTGTGAGACTTCCAGCTTTGATCTTGTTTTTCAAGTTTGTTTTGCCTACTCAGGGTCACTTAAGATTCCTTCTTTCTCCAGAAATGTCATTGAGATTTTGATAGGGATTGCATTGTACTCAGTTACTCTTGTGTAATTCATGAATTTAGTATGATTGAAATGATAGACTACTTAACTTGTTTTTATTTTGAATCAACAAAGATTCATGTATTTTGTGGTTTGTGACTAGACCCTTCAAATAAAAACTTATGTATTTTCTGTGCTTATTTAAGAAAATTTGGAAAATACAGGAGTGATGTAAAGAATAAACTTCAACTCTTTTTTTCTATGCAGATGCATGTTTTAAAGATAAAATAAAAACCTCTCTATGTATATATGTTTGTGTGTATATAAATTCTTTCTTTTAATTTTGGTTTTTAGTTTTAGTGTTTTGATTTATTGTATTTTTTTGGTAACAGCTTTTGAGATGTAATTGATATACCATACAGTTCACTCATCTAGAGTGTGCATTTGGAATGGCTTTTAATTTATTCACAGTTGTGCAACAATCTTTTGCAGATTTGCATAAAATCGCAGAGTTGTATAATCAATTTTAGAACGTTTTCGTTACCTCACAAAGAAACTTGTACCCTTTATTACTCCAAACCTCCTCACCCTCCCAGCTTTAAGCAATCATGAATTTATTTCCTGTCTCTATAGCTTTGTCTGTTCTGGACATTTCATATAAATGAAATTATTTACTATATGGTTTGTGACTAGCATGTTGTAGCATGTATTGATATTTCGTTTTTATGGCTAAATAATATTCTGTTATGGATACATTACATTTGCTTTATCCATTTATCAGTTGATGGGCATTTGGGTTGTTTTCACCTTTTGGCTATTATGATAATGCCGCTGTGAACATTCATGTATAAGTTTTTGTGTGGACATATGCTTATGTTTCTCTTGGGTATATATATAAGTAGGATTGAAATTGCTGGGTCAAATGGTAACTCTATATTTAAATTTTGAGGAACTGCCAGACTGTTTTCCAGAATGGCTGCATCATTTTCCATTTCTACCAGCTATATACGAAGGTCCAGTTATTCTACATCCTTGCCAACACTGGTTATTTGATATCATTTTGATTATAGCCATCCCTAGTGAAGTGGTATCACATTTTGTTTTGATTTGCATTTCCCTGTTGACTAATGATGTGAGTCATCTTTTCATGTGCTTATTCCTGTTTGTATTTTCTTTGGAGAAATGTCTATTCTAGTCCTCTTCCCATTTTTAATTTATTTTTATTTTATTTTATATATTTTAAAGATTTTATTTATTTGAGAGAGAGAGCACGAGTGGTGGGGAGGGGAGGAGCAGATGGAGAGGAAGAAGCAGACTCCCCGCTGAGCGGAGAGCCTGAGGGGGTTGATGGGGGCTGGATCCCAGGGTCTTGGGATCATGACTGAAGGCAGCCGCTTCACTGACTGAACCACCCAGGTACTCCTTCTCATTTTTTAATTGGGTTATTTGTCTTTTTATTATTGAGAAGTAAGAGTTATTTATATATTCTAGATACAAGTCCCTTATCAGATACATGATTTGTAAATATTTTTTCCCATTCTGTGCGCTTTCTTGATAGTGTCTTTTGAAGCACAAGTTTTTTAATTTTGATGAAATCCAATTTATTGTTCTTTTTCTCTTGTTGCTTGTGTTTTGGTGTCATATTTAAGAATCCATTGCCAAATCCAGTGTTAGGAAGGTTTACCTCATGTTTCTTTCAAGAGTTTTATAGTTTGGCTCTTACATTTAGGTCTTTGATCCATTTTGAGTTAAGTTTTGTACATGGTATGCAGTAACGGTTCAAGTTCATTCTTTTGCATGTTGACTACCTAGTTCTCTTTATACCATTTGTTGAAGAGGCTATTCTTTCCCCCCTGAGTGGTCCTGGCACTCTTCAGTTGGCCCTAGATGTGTGGATTTATTTCTGGACTCTCAGTTCTATTGATTTATATGCCTGACTTTATGCCTGTAGCATATTGTCTTGATTACTTTTCCTTTATAGTAAGTTTTGAAATCGAATAGTGTGAGTCTTCTAATTATATTCTTTTTCAAGATTGTTTGGATATTCCGGGTCCCTTGCAATTCCATGTAAATCTTGGAATCAACTTGTCAATTTCTACAAAGAAACCCTCCAAGAGATTGCATTGAATCTGTAGATCAATTTGGAGACTGTTGCCATCTTAACTATATTAAGTCCTTTGACCCATGAACATGGGATGTCTTTCTATTCATTTAGATCCTTTAAAATTTCTTTCAACAATGCTTTGTGGCTTTCAGAGTTAAAGTTTGTAATTTCTTTTTGTTAAATTTATTTCTAAGTATTATTTCCTTTTTGATGCTTTTGTGAATGAAATTCTTTACTTAGTTTCATTTTTGGGTTGTTCATTTTAAGTGTATAGAAATATAATAGATTTTTTGTACATCGATTTTGTATTCTGCAATGTTACTGAATTCATTTATCTGCTCTATTTTTTTTTTTTTTCCTTAGGATTGTCTATGTACAACTTCATATAATCTATGGATAGAAATATATTACTTCTTTTCCAGTCTGGATGCCTTTATTCAGTTTTTGCTTTTTTGCTTTGGCCAAAACCTCCAATACAATGTTGAATATAAGTGGTAAAAGTGGGCATCTTTGTCTTGTTCCTAGTGGGAAAGCATCAGACTTTCACCATTAAGTGTAATATTAGGTCTGTGTTTTTCTTAGGTGCTCTTTATTTGGTTGATGGAATTCCTTTCTATTCTTAGGGTAGTAATGATGTATGTCATTTATGTATTATTCATTTCAATCATATGTAATTGAAATTATTTGTATAATTTATAAGTGCTATAAAATATCAGCCTATAGCCATGAAAAGTGGTAATAAAAATACACTCCACATAGTGTACCAATGTGGTCTACCTTTTTGGTGGACAGTGCTTGAAGAAAACAGTGAATGAGAATAGCACAAAGCAGTACACATAGATGGTAAAATTTAAGTGTAAGAAGTAGGGACTCAACAACTAAGATAATTAAAAATATAGTCAATTTAACTATATTAATATAGCTGTTTTAAATAAAGTATCTTAATGCAACTTTTTGAAAGCATGAATTTTTTCCCCTTGTAAGTAAAAGCATTAATTCCCATTCCCATATAACTTTCTATAAATAAAAACTATGCCTTATGCATGTTGTGAGTGATTACTAAAGTTTAATGTTTAAACTGAGCCTTTATTTTTAATTATATTGCTAAGATACAACTATTTTGCCTATTAATATGTGTTTTTTAATTTACAGGAAAACATCTTTATGTATGGAGGCAGAATTGAAACAAATGATGGCAATGTCACAGACGAATTATGGGTTTTTAACATACGTAGTCAGTCATGGAGTACCAAAACTCCTACTGTTCTTGGACATGGTCAGCAGTATGCTGTGGAGGGACATTCAGCACACATTATGGAGCTGGATAGTAGAGATGTTGTCATGATCATAATATTTGGATATTCTGCAATATATGGTTATACAAGCAGCATACAGGAATACCATATCTGTGAGTTACTTTGAAAATGTAACTATATACTCTTTTATTAGTTGAAAATATCTTTATCTTTAATAAAATCTTCATATGAATTTAGTCAAATGGTGAGTTATTTGAATCAGAATTATGAGCTAAGAATTAATACTTTTTAATATAAACCTTTTGATTTTGTGTTAGGTTTTGTCCTTTAATATTTATCTTCTTAGCTAAAAGTGGGGAAATGTTACATACCAGTTACACATTTTTCAAGAATTGGGAATATTTATAAATATGAGAAATTCCAACAGATGGTGCTATTTCTTTGGATTTTACTTATGAACCAAGAACTAAAACTAACCTAGTCTCTTTACTATGCATTCCATGATTTCAGGATTTTTATTTTTCAGGGTTCTGTTTCTAATCTTACTGTAAGATCTCTATATATGTATGATTCTTTTAAAGTAAGTTTCCTGAAGATAGTCTGTTGGCTTTATAAGAGATTATTATCTGGTGGGTGAAGGTGACTGAGACAATCTACATATGACTTTTTGTACTGTACTCTTCAATACTCTTCTTTGTTTTTCTGGTACTTTATTATTATTTTTTTGAATTCTTTATGATATTTTCAAACACAAGATTTTAAAAAAATTTGTCTACACAAACCATATGGTCCCTATTTAGATTGAAGACCATATTTCATTTCTGGCTCTGGCCAGTATTATGAACTCAAGTTTTTGGCTCCTTTGTATAGAGATGGCTGTATCCAACTGTTTAGAGTCCTTGTCTGGTCTTAATGAGGAATCTCACTTGCAGAGCAACAAGAGCGTCCTTGATGTGCTCAGAAGACTCCCTTTCTAAAAATACTCCTCTCTTCCCCCTGCAGTCCTTTCAGGTGATCCGTTTTCTTTTCAAAATCCCCACTGCAGCTGAGTGGAAAGTGGGATATGTATCCTTCTTACTTCTTATTGCCATTTTACAGTATATCCATTCCTTCCTCCTTTAAAGCACTCACCTTTGACTCTTACATCATCAGACTGTGTCATCTATTACTTCTTCACTCTTCTGTTGCTCCTCAGATCACATTACATTACAATACATTACAAAACAATATATTAGCCAAATATTTTTCTGATTTCACTATCCACTTAAATAGTTCTTCTAATACTTGGACTCTCATTTTTTTTTTTTTTAATCTCTCTTCAGGGATCTTGTTTTCCATCCTATTTGAGTCACTCTCTCCCACTGTCATACTCTTGACTGTGTACCTCAATGAATCCCATAATTTCCATTTTAGATATCTTACTCTTTGAGTGCCACTGATCTTTCCAACTTACTCCTTCTAGGACCCCAACTCTGACAATTCTCCAGCCTTACTAGAGCTGTGAGTCCATTGGGCCTCCTATCCGTTTTTCACTGTCACTCTCTTATCTGTACTTCTAACCTTACCCAGCTTGAAGCTCATAAGCACCAGTCTTTCCTCCAACTCTCCCAAGTTGACCATTTCATACCCTTTCCTCTCTTCAAACCTCTAGCACTTCCTTCTCCATGATTACTCTCAGCTGATGACCTTACTTCTTATTTTACTAGGAAAGTAGAAAAAATCTAAAGAGAACTCCTGCTGATGGGAACATTTTGGAGTGTAATGGTTAATTAGCAGTGCTGTATTGAATAAACTGCTATGTACACATATTATTGGTGTAACAGACTCATGGTGGCGTTGAAGCAAATGTGGCTGTCATTGCATTTTTTTAGACAGGCCCAAGGTTGTTTAAGCAACAGTTAGAAATGTTCTGTGTAGAAAGGTGGTTTTGTTTTTTGATTTTGTTATTAATTTTTGGTTTTATTATGGTGTTCAGGGAATGTTGTAGGTATTATTTCTACTTTTTGTAATTTACTGAGATTTTCTTTGTGGGCCAATTTTCATGTTTTATAGACCCTTGGAAAGGAGATAAATCTTGTTATATCAAGGTATGGCATTTCAGATATATATATGTGTGTGTGTGTGTATATATATATATATATATGTATATATACACACATCTAGCAAATCTACTTTGTTGGTTTATTCTTTCCTTTTTTTTTTGTACTTTATCTGTCATGCTCCAAAAATTGAATTAAAGTCTAAAAATTTTAGTTTATTTTTGCCTTTTTATCCTTGTATATTCTGGATTTTATACTTTATGAAAGTTGCTGTTATGGATATTCATAACAGTTATATCTTTATTGCAAGTTGTATCTTTTAATATTATAAATTGCTTTGCTTGCTTAATGTTTTTGACTTGATTTCTACCTTGTCTGATATTTAATATTTTGGCTCTTGCTTTTTGTGGGAAAGGGTTTAGTATTTTCCTGGTATACTTTTGCCCTTCTCTTCATTGTTAACCTTTCAGAATCACTTTGTTTTAAATGTATCTCTTGTGTATAAGAAGGAATTGGATTTTGCTTCATGATTCCATCTGGTTTTTGTACACTTTGTGTCACTCTGTTGTCTTCTTGTTTTTAATTATGGCTCTTCTTATGTTTAGGGAGAGAAGGTCATTTTTTTTGTGTGAAGGAGCATGGTAGTTTTTGAGATCTGCTACTGTTAGGCTTCTTCCACACTCCTGTTTCTCATCTTCTTTTCTGCATTCTTGTGGCTTTTTCTATGTGACTCTCTTAGTTTCGCTTGCTTTTTGCATATTCGCACCTTATTTGGAGTTTGTAGTTTTTAAAAAAATTCCTAGTTTCTCTGAATATTTAATTTTCTTTTTCCTTTACATTACCTTCATGTTTTCCTTACTGTTTTATATGTCTTCTCTGAAGAAAATGGGAAGATGCAGAATTAAACTATCACCAAGCTTTTAATTGAACCAGAGGTTCTGACTTTCGAAGTTTTTAAAAAAATGAAGTCTAAAGTTAACCAGTACTTTTACTCTGATCAACCTCCAATTTACAGGCTACTGTTTCCCCTGCTTTAATTCATCTTGTTTTGTTTTAAGTACATTTGACTGCATTATCAATATTTTATACTAAGCATCACAGTCTTTTCTGTAAAGGGCCAGATAGTAAATATTTTAAGCTTTGTGGGCCATGTGGTCTTTATCATAACTAGTCAACTCTGCTGGTATAGCATGAAAGCAGCCACGGATAATGCACACACAATGAGCATGGCTTTGTTCCAGATTGGGCTCCCTTGGGTCTTAGATTGCCTGCTCTAGAGAGAATGTGTGCTTCTGGGGGCCTAGCAGCCTTGGTCTCAAATTAAAATTTTGGTATGTGGTTTTTTGGGACCTTATATGTAGGGTGAATTCATGCCTACAGTGGCATGATGTCTAGTCTTTGACCAAAAGTTTCCAAAGGAAGCACTTTTTTCCTTTCACATAGGGCCAAGGCTGAAATAGACATTTTCTGTCTGCCTCTGCAGAGCAGATTAAAACAAAACAAAACAAAAACAAAAACATTTTTCATTGAGGGTATAACCCTGACTTTATGTAGAAGCTCTCTGATTCAGTGCTTAATGGGCTCAGCTTCAGTATTGGCCATGAAAACCGAATTCCTAGGTTACCTGGTTGGTGCATGTCTTCCCTACTCTGCCTCCCAACTGAATAGAGTTTACAGCTCACAGAATACATTACTCTTTTCATATTTCCCTTTACTGAACAGTAGTTCTATTCAGTTATGAGACATGGTATTGATGATGCTTTCCAGGGATAGCTAGGAAGGCTCATCAGATTTATTCTAATCTGTGAAGGTAAATGTTGATATAGATTGTTAACTGATAAATTCATTGGCTGGTAGGTTTTTGTTTTCATTTCAAATAATTTGATTATATAATTTAAATTGTAGTTTTGGTAAAATTTTAACTATTAGAGTTCTTTTGGTTTATTCTATAACAAAAATACAGTTTATTTATTTATTAAAGACTTTTTTAAAAAGATTTTATTTATTTATTTGACAGAGAGAGACACAGTGAGAGAGGGAACACAAGCAGGGGGAGTGAGAGAGGGAGAAGCAGGCTCTGCACTGAGCAGAGAGCCCAGTGTGGGGCTCGATCCCAGGACCGGGGGATCATGACCTGAGCCGAAGGCAGACGCTTAATGGCTGAGCCACCCAGGCACCCCCAAAAATACAATTTATAAATAAATTTATCCACAGGGTATTTTTGGTTTTACTTTTGTCTTATTAATTGTACTACTTTTTAGGCCCACTTATGAATGTGGTATAAGATAGATATGGGATGAATACATAGTTTATGAATTTTATAAAAATACTAGATGACTTTTGAGCAGTTTTCAAATTCTGTGAATTAAGTACAAAGTAAAACTCATCAATTTTTCTGTAAAATTATATCATAATAATAATAAAATTAACTTATTACTATTTATTCCTGTGCATTTTGAATTCACTGCTTATTGAAAGTATGTGGTATCAAAAAATAATCAAAGTACTTTTCACTTTGAAAAGTAATTACAAATAAAAGAATACAGAAACAATGGGTAAACATAAAGATGTTAGAATAGTTAAGTTCTATATATCATAGAAAAGTGCTTCTTTAGGGGATGATATTATATTAAGTAGGGCTGCTTTGAACATAAGTAATGGGATAATTTATCATCTTAGTTATAAGTGAATACTTATTTCCACAGAGAGAGTATTTATTTATTTATTTATTTTGTCCTATTCTTGGTGGGAATTACTACACTGTGATGTCAGTTTTGCCTCTTTTTTCCTCACTGATTTTAATGGTATCAGGTACCCAAATGTAGGTTGGTTTTACTTTTACCATCCTTATGTGTTTAAAGCTTCTAGACAACTAAGGAAAAAAAAAAGTTTTTGTATTAAAGAAGGGACTATCTCTTTAACTAAAAACTAATCGGTTTTTAGTCCTAGGGATGGTACGGCTCATGAGTGGAGTACGTCTTCGGATGAAATTAGTATCCGAATTGTTATTTCTATTGGAAGGACTACTCGGTTGTCTACTTCTAGTAGTCGTAGTAGCATTGTGGTGAGGGTAACTGAAAAGTAAGCTGACATTAAGCAGAGTAATTAAAGAAAACAGGATATTTTGCTAGATAAAAATTTACTCAGAAACATATGCTAAGGATATTGATCTCATCATTATGTAGAAATTTTAAAAACAGAAAAAACTCCCAATTAACATACTTCAAAATGACCCTTATTCAACTTCTAATAATATTGCAAATCATTACAAGGTATTTCTGGTTCTGCATTTAGTACAATGACGCTTTTTTGAGATTTTTGTAATATAATTAAGAACAAAGTGACCATTTAAGTAACTTATCTTTAATTATTTTAATTGGAGAATTATAGATTAGCATTAAAAAAATCTAAGATGCTAGAGAATATTTTTTAACTGCTGAGATTGTAGATACTGTCATTGCTATTTTATGAGTTTTAGAGTTTTGTTGAGCTAAGAAGTACCTCCAAGCACTGGGTTGACTTTGTAGCTTATATGAGCACATTTTGGTTCTACTTGGTTTCAGACATATGCGGTAATTTATATCAGCAAATGATGAATCAGGTATTTTCCTTTACCTTTGCAGAACTTATTTTGAGCAGGGCGATACAGATAATAAAAAATAAATATAATATGTATGCATGCTATATGATGTGTTAGAAGATAGTAAGTTTTATAAAAATAGAGCAACATAAGGGGATTGAAGTGCTGAGGGTGGGAGGTGGTTACAAAATAGGAAGGAGAGGGTAGATATCACTGAAAAGATGAGTTTTGAGCAAAGAGTTGAAGGACATGAAGGAGTTTGCTATGTGGATTTCTGGGGGAAGAGACTTCCCTGAAAGTGGGAGCAACTGTGTCAAGGCAAGAACATGCCGAACATGTTCAAGGAACAGTAAGGAGTCTGGAGAAGAGAGGATGGAAAGTAAAAATGAATAGATGAGGCTAGAGAAGTATAAGGAAGTAAGATTATTGGGTTTTTGCATGGCTTTTATTTATTTATTTTTTTTACTGAGTTAAATGGAGAGACATTGCAAAATTTTGAGCAGAGCAATGACATAATTTTTAAATGCATCATTTTGTCTGTGTTGAAAATAAACTCTCGAAAGGAAAGAACAGAAGCAAGGAGGCTAGTTAGGGAGTTGTTACAGTAATCTGGACAGTGAAGTTGGTAATAATTGGAGATGATAAGATTTAGTCAATTTCTCATCAACATCTATATGTTTTTTTAAAATTTTATTTTATTATGTTATGTTAATCACCATACATTACATCATTAGTTTTTGATGTAGTATTTCATGATTCATTGTTTGCATATAAAACCCAGTGCTCCATTCAATACGTGCCCTCTTTAATACCCATCACCAGGCTAACCCATCCCCCCACCGCCCTTCCCTCTAGAATGTTTTTAAAGTAGAACCAATAGTATTTGCTGAGGGTTTGGATGTAGAATCTGAGATAAAAGAGAGGAGTCAAGGATGGATGTAGAATCTGGGATAAAAGAGAGGAGTCAAGGATGATTTCAAGGTTTTTGGTCTGAGCAGTTGGAAAGATGAAGTTGCCATACTGAACGTAGAAGATTCTGAAACAGGTTTGAAGTGAAGGTGGTTTGAAGGTCAGGAGTTTAGTTTGGATATCTTATATGTGAGATATCCATTAGACATTAAAGTAGACTGGAGAGATATCTGGGCTGGAGATGTAAATTTGGGAACTCTTAGAATGTGGAAGGCACTTAAAGCCATGAGACTGGATCAGATCACTAAGGAAATGAGTGTAGATAAAAAGTAAAGTGTTGGGCCCCATGGTATTCCATAAGAAGGAGAAGGAGATGAGCAAGGAAGAGTAGTGTTGTGAACTAGAAGCCAAGTGAAGAAAAATTATTAAATAGAAAAGTAATCAATTGTGTGAAATGCTGCTCTGCTGATGGCTCAAGGCAAATGATTTTTTTAAAAAAAATTTTTTAGAGAGAGAGAGCGAGAGCACACGTGCACAAATACACATGCACGTGAATGGGGGGGATGGGCAGAGGGGGAGGGAATGAGAGAATCTTAAGCAGGCCTCACACCAAGCGTGAGCCTGTCTTGGGGCTCAATCTCACGATCCTGATATCATGACCTGAGCTGAAGTCAAGATGCTTAACTGACTGAGCCACCTCAAGGAAAATAATTTCTAAGGATTGGCCATTGAATTTAGTACTGTGCAGGGGATTGGTGATCTTGGCAAGAACACTTTTTGTGTAGCGGGGTAGGGTGGTAAAAGCCTGACTGGATTGGATTTAGAAGGGAGGGAGAGCGGAATTGGAAACAATGGGCAAGAAAAATTCTTTCAAGAAAGTTTGCTTGTAATGGCAGCAAAGAAGGTAGTTGCAGGGTGCCTGGGTGGCTCAGTCGTTAGGCGTCTGCCTTCGGCTCGGGTCATGATCCCAGGGTCCTGGGATCGAGTCCCGCATCGGGCTCCCTGCTCAGCGGGAGGCCTGCTTCTCCCTCTCCCACTCCCCCTGCTTGTGTTCCTGCTTGTGTTCCTGCTTGTGTTCCTGCTCTCGCTGTCTCTCTCTCTGTCAAATAAATGGATAAAATCTTTAAAAAAAAAAAAAAAGAAAAAAGAAAAGAAGGTAGTTGCAGTTGGCAGGAAATACAGGGTCTTTCTAAACTTGGGTTTTCCCAGAAGCAGACCATTAAACAAGGATTCAGGTGAAAGAATTTTATTTGGGAAAACGCAGGTAATGCTATTCGAGGAGTTGAGAAGTAATGCCAGCATGAGAAGGCGGCCACGAAAAGATCGACTGATAAAAGCCAACGACCACGGGAGTGATGGAGCTTAATGGGCCAGGCTTCAAATTAACACTTCATCTTTGAAATTTCCTTCTTTAACTTTTAATCTTCTTGTGAGTTGATGAATGGTGTGGGCTATGTCTCCAAAATCAATCCATTCTTTAGCTGAAGATATGTTTCATTCATTGTGGCATGATTTATAGGAAAATGTGTATAGATGTATAAGAACAGAATACCTGAGGGGCGCCTGGGTGACTCAGTTGTTTGGTGTCTGCCTTCAGCTCAGGTCATGATCCCAGGGTCCTGGGATTGAGCCCCACGTCGGGCTCCATGCTTGGCGGGAAGCCTGCTTCTCCCTCCCCCACTCCCCCTGCTGTGTTCCCTCTCTCGCTGTGTCTTTCTCTGTCAAAACATAAATAAAAATCTTAAAAAAAAAAAAAGAAGAACAGAATACTTGAGAAAATAGCTTATGTGGGACACACACAGGTAAGTCTGGCAGGGAATTTTTCAAGAGTGCGCCCCAGAGTACAACTTCTACAAGTGCTGTATGGCTGTCAGGTGCTTAGGAGTGACAGTAATCAACGAGCTTCATGTGCAGAATTATTGGAACAATCAGGAAAATGCATAATGAAGAGATCAGCTTGCAGTAAAGGCTCCCTAACCTTTTGTTTAATTAACAGAGTCAAGGTGGCCTTCATAATTGTATAATGGTGAAAAGACTCTTGTTAATCCAGAGCTGTATTTGCTGCATTTTTCATTTTTTGGAAGTGGTTTAATTTTCCTCCAAATTCCTTTATCTCTTTGCTTATAAATGAATATGACACATATACTGCTTTATATAGGTATTCTTCTTGTACTTATATGCTTCTAAGAAGTTAATTTTGGAGCAGGAATCCTGCAGTATGCCTCTCTGAATGTGTACTTTCTAGTAAAGTGCTGTGTATTAAATGCTTGATAAATACCTGGATGAATGCATAGGGTTTTGAGCACATATTCTTTAAAAGTTGAATCTATGTTTCCTTAGTGTTGTTTATTAAAGTACATTAGCCAAGTTTTAAAAATTGTACACTGTACCTATTATTCTCTTTCTAGTGGTGACTCAAAAAGTATTGCACTTGATATTCTCCATGTGTCTCTCCAGATCCACACTTCACCATTTCTGCCTTGTTCCTGTGCCCTCTAGCTTTCACTGGGGGCACCCACAGTAGATCAGAGGGTGGAAAGGAGTGAGGCTGAGGTGTTTTATTTCCCCCACTCCCTCCGTGCTGGGTCATCTTGGGTTAGGTGGGTTGCCCTACGGAAGGCTGGACTGCCAGGTGTCTTTATCCATACAGCTACTCTCTAAGAGTTCTGGAAACCATTCCCTCCTCTTTTTTCAGGCTAAAGGATAAGAAAGACTTCCTGCTGTGTTATAGTTCCAGGATATTGCCCTGGCGATAGTTTTATTAATAGTCTTTTTATTAGACTCCTTATAATTACACATTTTTAGTATATCATCTGTTTTCCTCTCAAGACCCAATTGCAGCTACTCTTGGTTCTTTGGAGATTCAAATGTAACTGTTTCTCTAATTGATCCTTTATATGTATTAAGTATTAGGATCCTGGAGGGTGGGAGAAAGAAGTGTTTTATAAGAGGACTTCATCATTTTAGTAGAGAAAAATGTCAGCAGAAATATAAACCTTTTGGAATAGCATGGAGCTAGGTCTTTTGGTCCATTTCTTTTACTGTTATTCTTGAGTTAAAATTTTAATGCTATGTGGTCCTTTGTAGCATTTTATTTTCTCTTAATGTTAAAGGTTGTTATATTTATCTAACATTTTTAAGAGCATTAGCTATTCTAGTTTTTTCAATAAGCAGGACTCTTATGTGCCTACATATTGCCTTCTATTTATTTTAATTTTTTTTTTTAAAGATTATTTGGGAGAGGGAGAGAGCACACGAGTGTGCTAGCGGGGGGAGGGGAGGCAGAGGGAGAGGGACAAGCAGACTCTGTACTGAGTGCAGAGCCTGACGAGGGGCTCAATCCCAGGATCCTGAGATCATGATCTGAGCTGAAACCAAGAGTTGGATGCTCAACCGATTGAGCACCCAGGCGCCCCAACTTTCAATTTATTTTTTAAAAATAACCACTTGTTGGTTTATTATTATGTTTACTCAATCTCAACTTTATTTGGTTATTATGTCATCAGTGTAGAAGTAATCATGTCTTACTAGCAAAAGCACCCCCAAAAGTATATTTCATGAGGATATTTATGAAAAAATGTAACCATTTATTGTAGCCCTTTGAGTTTTCTCTTTATAATCATATTCATTAAAAGAATTGTTGGGGGTGCCTGGGTGCCTCAGTTGTTAAGCGTCTGCCTTCGGCTCAGGTCATGATCCCAGGGTCCTGGGATCAAGCCCCACATTGGGCTTCCTGCTCTGCAGGAAGCTTGCTTCTCCCTCTCCCACTCCCCCTGCTTGTGTTCCCTCTCTCACTGTGTCTCTCTCTGTTAAATAAATAAATAAAATCTTAAAAAAAAAATTGTTGGATTCTTTAAAAAAGTTTTCTGCCTCTCGACAATTCTAAAATCTAGAATTTCTTATGGATTTTTTTT
>NC_138374.1:14003126-14035797 GCF_054177405.1 Leptonychotes weddellii | reverse complement strand
TTTTTTTTTTTAAAGATTTTATTTATTTATTTGACAGAGAAAGACACAGCGAGAGAGGGAACACAAACGGGGAGTGGGAGAGGGAGAAGCAGACTCCCTGCCGAGCAGGGAGCCCGATGCGGGACTCGATCCAGGGACTCCAGGATCATGACCTGAGCCGAAGGCAGTCGCTTAACCAACTGAGCCACCCAGGCGCCCTAGAAATGGATAATTTCTTAGAAAATAACAGTTTTCTAAAATTGAACCCAGTAGAGATAGAAAGTTTATATAGATAAGCTTCCATAGAACAAAATAGAGAAAGCACCAGGCCTAGATGATGTTATAGGTTAACTTTAACAATGCTTGTAAATTCTTTTAGAGAATAAAAATGGAAGGAAAACTTACAAATTTATTTTCAAAAGCAAGTATAACATTGCCACCTACAGTTATCTCAGAAATAGGAGATTATAGACCTGTATGATTCAAAATGAGTTAACATGCTTTCCCTTAAATATCACCACAAAAATCTTAAATAAAATGAACAAACTTCAACACACACCATGATCAAGTAGGATATAACTAGGATTCCAAGGATGATTCAATATTAAGAAATATATTAATAAAATTCACTATGTTTGTAGGTCTAGGGAAACCATGCTAAAAAGCCCATTCCTAATTAAAACTCTTGAAAAATTGAAATGGATGTTTGAACACAATAAATCTATCTATGTCAGTCCAAAAGCCAGCGTCTTATATGGGGAATCAGGCATTTGTGTGAAGCTTAGGATCAAAACAAAGATGCCCACAATCTCCATTACTACTTAACATTTTTCTGAAGGTAGTAGAGGAAACAATTAGAGAAATAGGACTTTGATAAGGAGAACTTAAACTATTTGCAGGTGATAGAGAATTCCTGGAAAACCTTACACAATAATAGGGCTAATTGAAACAACAAAACAATAAAAGAACTCAGCAAGGTAACAGGTTGTAAAATTAATATGCAAAAAGGACGCCTGGGTGGTGCAATTCAACGTCCAACTCTTGGTTTTGGTTCAAGTAGTGATCTCAGTGAGACTGAGCCCCATGTTGGGCTCTGCTCAGCGGGAGTCTGCCTAAAAGACTCTCTGCCCCCCACCCCATAAATCTTTAAAAAATTAACATGCAAAAATCAATATCCTTCCTTTATACACTAGGCAATTAGAAGATAAAAGGAGGAGAAAAACACATTTAGAATAGCTACAGTGAAGCTAAATCACTTAGGTATAAATGGAACAAGAAATGTTCAAATCTTTCTAAAGAAAACTATAAACCATTCCTGAAAGTCACAAATGTAGGGACAAAAAACCCCACCTAAATATATAACAAAAATACATATCAATTCCATTTCAAGGAATTTATGCTTCAGTTTTATTTCCAGAGATATAAAAACACTTTTTTTTTTTTTTTGGTATGGACAGAGTTATTCACTGTATCGTTATTTAGAAACTACTTCAATTGCAAACATAAGGGAGAGGTGGATAAAGCATGGTATATCCATATTAGTGGAGTACTGTGCAGTTGTAGAAAGAGTGAAGAACTCTTTGAAATCACATGGAGTGATTTCCAGGATATATTAAGTGACCAAGTACGAAATAGCATATATAACATACTACTTTTTGTGTAAGAAAGTAGGGGAAATCAGAAAATACTCTTATGTCTGCTTATATGAGCAAAAATGAACACTGGAAGGATAAACTGGAAGATAGTGATGTTGGCTACTTATAAAAGATGGTGGAGAATGGTGTGGAAAGGACAGAAAATGAAAGTGTATTTGCCTTAAGTAGTTTTGACTTTTAGAAGCATATTGATGATCTACGTATAAAAGAATCAACAAGGAAAGCAAGAAAACTCTAGAACAATGCAAATGGAAACAAATGAACTCAACCGTGTTTCAAATGAATAACACAAATCACACTGAAGAGGAAAAAAATAACCCACATGCCTTTTTAATACAGTATATGGTTACATGTCCTCAGTCTAGGCGTGGATGTGGGGAAGAACTGCAAACAATTTTTTTAAGTTTGTTTTTTGAAGGTTTTGGTGAAGCAATTCTACATTATTTTGGGTGTATTTGCAGATTGGAAAAATGGTAAATGTGTTGTTGGGAGCTAAAATTCTCAACGTGGAAGATGGGAGATACAAATATGAAATGGGGAAGGCAAGGAAGAATCCTGCCTGATGGATTGGAGTTGGAGGGATCAATGTGAGCTTGTGATTAGGTAGGTAGGTAGTAGGTAGACAGACATAAATAGGCAGGCAAGCCCATAGTTACAAGTGTAGATTCTTCTGAAAGGGCCTAGAAGCTAAGACACCCCAGTAGCAGTGAGCACAATGATCACCCATATTGCCAGATCTAATTTTTAATAACATTCCCAAGAAAAGAAAACAGAGCTCCTTGGAGAAGTGGCTGATTCTAGGGCTGTAGCAGGAAAAGTAAGGATGAACCTGGTATATCTTGTTATATCAAATTAAGGAAGTGTTCAAGAAAATGACGGGTCTTGTTAAAAGCACAGAGGAATCAGCTTGAAGGGGGTTCCTTTGGTAAAATCTAGGATACTGTAAGCATCAGAATAATTTAGGAAAGTAATAAATTATAAACTTGCAACAACAGGAATCGTGAGCTTATACTGATAATGGACAGACTGACAGACAAATGGGGGGGGGGGAATTTCTTTCTTTCTTTTATTATGTTGGTCACCATACAGCAGGGAAAACTCCTACACAGAATGCTGACTGACATTGCTGGAGTTGCGAAAAAAATCATCATTTTGCAATAATTGTAGTAAAAAATGGTTTGGGAACGAATCATCAATAGGTGTTAAATCTACAGGGTGGGAACAAATTTTTGATGAGATGTGCATGGTATTTAAGTGTCTTTCTCACAGATTGTTTATAGGGTGCACAGAAAAATAGTACCTTTTCTGAGTGATCAAAATTCACATCACAAACCATGGGAAATTACATTGTGTGCCTCTGGATATGATAGCTGCTGAGAGAAATATCACTGAGAGCAGGGTTTGGCAAACTCTATACAGGTTAAGACAGTAAATATTGTGGGCTTTGTAGATTATACAGTCTCTGTTTCATCTACTCAATTCTGTCATTGAAATTTGAAAGCAAGCCATAGATAATATGTAAATGAATAAATATGCCTATGTACCAATAAATATTTACTTAAAAAATGAGCCACTGGCTAGATTTGGTCTATGGGACACAGGTTTCCTACCCACTATTCTGAGTGGGACTGTAAAGCTAAATCTAATCATTAAGCAGTATCATACAAACCTCAAATGAGGAACTTTTCGTTTAAGAAGGCCAAGAGCTTTATTCTTCCAAAATGTCAGTGTTGGGGCGCTTGGGTGGCTCAGTCAGTTAAGCCTCCAACTCTTGATTTTGGCCCAGGTCATGATCTCAGAGTCCTGGGATTGAGCCCCATGTGGGACTCCTCATTGAGTGGGGAGTTGGCTGGAGATTCTCTCTCCCTCCCTGCAGCCCCTCCGCCCCTGTGCCCCTCTCCTTCTCTCTAAAATAAATAAATCTTAAAAAAAATGTCAATGTCATGGGAAACAAAGACTGAAAAATTGTTTCAGATTAAAGGAATTTTAGAAACTCAGTGAAGGGCTTGACATTTATTATTAAAAGAGTTTCAGGCCATTATTGCTATAGGCTCACAATTCTAGTATCTAAAGACTTAAGTTACCTTGTCCTTTTATTGGGTCAGTGGTCATTTAATAAGTTCAACTTTGCCTTCATCCTAGGAATTGACAAAAAATGTTAAGAGTAAACCATTGACAATAGAAAAAAGAGATGGAGAATGGATAGATTAAAAGAGATTTGATAGACATGTCAGAATATTGGACAACTGTAATGTATGGATCTCATTTAGATCCTGATGAAACAAACTTAAAAAAAAGCTTATAAAATAATTAGAAATTTGAACACTGACTGGAAATTTCCTGATATTAGATAATTATTAATTGCCTGGTTTGCTCTTGTTTTTGCTTTTTTTTGAGAATTGCCGTGCAGACCTCTAGGGTTTTGGAGCAAAGCTATAGTCTCTTCTACAGATAACTTTTTGAGAAAATTCCTGTTTTGCTAGACTTGCTGCCTATTATATGAGTATAATTATTTTTTCCCTTGGCTGGATGACTTTCAGTTGTTAATACTTTTCCCAAAAATGTTTGGTAGAAATTGGCAAAACCGTCTGGGTTTGGGATTTTCTTTGTGGCAAGGTTTTAAAAGTACAGGTTCAATTAATCTCATAGTTATAAGAGAGTTTTTCTCTCTTCTTGTCAGAGTTGGCATTTGATTATTTTTTCAGAATTTGTCTGTTTTATTTAAATTTTCAAGTGTATTGACCTAAGTTCTTCATAATATGCTGTTAGTGAGGTTTAGAATATTTTATAGCTATGCTCCCCTTAAGTTCCTAATATTGGTTTATTTGGACCTTATTGTCTTGAGCAGATTGTCCAGAAGATTATAAGTATTAATACTTTTCAAAGTACCAACTTTGGAAGTTATTGATTTTTTGGTATGTTCATTTGTCTATTCTTATTTTTATTATTCCCTCCTTTTAATATATTTTGATTTGTTAAGCTTTTTCCCTTTCTTTATGTTGGTATTCATTGTCTTTCAGGTTTTTTAAAAATGTTTTTAAAAAATATATGCATTTCTTCTTTATAGTATCTTTTTAAAAGATATTTTAAATTTGGATAAACTATATAATTTATTAATTTTTATAGTGTGTGAGTTTTGTATTCTGAGAGATCTTTGTCAAGGTCACAAAGGTTTTCTCTTACATTTTCTACTAGCTGTTTTATAGTTTTGGCTCTTATCCTCAGATCTATCATCTATTTGAGTTAATTTTCATATATGGTATGAAGTAAGGGCTGAGGTTTTGTTTGTTTGTTTAATAAATATCCAAATTTTCCAGTAACATTTGTTGAAAAGATTTTCCTTTCCCCATTGAACTACCTTGGTAAATGTGTTGAAATGTCAGTTGACCATATGAGTTAATGTTTGGACTCTGTTGTGATCCACTTACGTATATTATGTTTACTCTACAACCACACTTCATTGATTACTGTAGCTTTATAACTGAGGTAGTGTAAGTCCTGTGTTATTTTTTCTATTTTCAAAAAGTTTTGGACTATTCTATGTACTTCACATTACCATATAAAATTTAGAATCAGCTGTCGATTTCTTAAAAAAAAAAAGCTTGTAGGAATTTTAATTGCGGTCTAATTACATATACAAAAGGGAATATTGAGTCTTTAATAATATTGATTCTCCTAACTCATGGACATGGTATATTTCAGCATTTATTTAGGTCTTCTTTAAATTTTTCAACAGTGTTTTCTAGTTTCTAGTGTACTGGCATTGCACATAGTTTGCTAAATTTATACCTAAATATTTAAAATTTTTGTTATTGTAAATGGTGTTTTGCAGCTGTTTGTGCAGTGTAATGATTGTCATGTTTGCCTGTAAATGGCACTTAATTTCAATTTACAATCGTTGATTACAGTATATAGGAAAGCAATTGATTTTTCATATTGAACTGGTATCCTGCAACTTTGCTAAGCACACTTACTAATTCTTACAGCTTTTTGGTAGAGTATTATTTTCTACATAGATGATCATGTGTTAAAACCATGATAATAAATTTTGTTTACTTCTTCCTTTTCAATCTGCATGCCTTTGACTTATTTCTTTGTATTATTGCAGTGGCAGTATCTCTGGAACAGTGCTGAGTAGGAGTAGTGAAAGCAGCTATTTCTGCTTTTTTCCCCTGTTCTAGGAGGGAATGTTCCAGTCTTTTAATTATGTTAGTGGTACGTTTTCTAGATGCTTCTTATGTGGTCAAGGAAATCCACTTTTATTCCTAGTTTGCCAAGAGTCTTTTTCATCAATGATGTTAAATTTTGTCAAATAATTTTTATGCATCTATTGAGATCATTTGTTCTTTATTTTTTATTTCTTTTTTTTTTTAAGATTATTTATTTATTTATTTGACCAAGAGAGACAGAGCAAGAGAGGGAACACAAGCAGGGGGAGTGGGAGAGGGAGAAGCGGGCTTCCCACCGAGCAGGGAGCCGGACGTGGGGCTCGATCCCAGGACCCTGGGATCACGACCTGAGCCGAAGGCAGACGCTTAACGACTGAGCCACCCAGGCGCCCCTGTTTTTTTATTTCTTAATGTGATGAATGACATTGATTTTCAGATGTTAAATAACTTTTGCTTTGTTGGGTAAATCCCATTGGTCATAATGTATTTTCTTTTTCATATATTGCTGGAAATGATTTGCTAAAATGTTAAGGATTTTTATGTTTATGTTCATAAGAGATACTGGACTAGAGTTTTCCGTTTTTATAGTCTGTCTGGTTTTGCATTCTGGGTAATGATAAAGTGATTTGGGGAATGTTTTACTCTATACTATCTTCTGTAAGAGTTTGTGTAGAATTGGTATTATTTCTCTCTTAAATTTTTGATGGAGCTCACCAGTGAAACTGTCTGATTCATGAACTTTCTTTGTCAGAAAGATTTTGACTATTGCATTTATTTTCTTTAATAAATGTTAGAGATATTCAAATTACCCATTTCTTTGTAAATGAGCTTTGGTAGTTTGTGTTTGAAGTTTGCCCATATCATTTAAAGGTGTTAAATTTATTGGCAAAGTCATTAATTATATTCTCTTATTTTTTTTAATGTTTGTAAAATATGTAGTGATATCTCTCTTTTATCTGATATGAATTATTTGTGTCCTGTCTTGTCAGTTTGACTAGAGATTAATAGTTTAAACAAATTTATTGATCTTTTCAAATAACTAGCTTTTGTTTTCCCATTTTCTATTTTTATTGATTAGTGCTCTATTTGTCACATTTCTTTCCTTATTTGGGTTTTATTTGCTCTGTTTAATTTCTTAAGGTGGGAGAATAGATCATTGAATTGATTGAAACTGTTTCCTTCTTTTTAAAAATATGTGTTTATTACTATAAATTTCTTTCTAAGCCAATAGTTCTCAAACTTTAATATACATAAGAATCACCTGGATGGTTGTTAAAATAGATTGCTGTGTCCTAAACCCCTGATTTTCTTATTCATTATGTGAGTATTGATGCCAGGAAACTTCCATTCATAAAAAGTTTCTAGGTAATGCCATTTGCTACTGTCTAGGAACCATCCTTGAGAATGATTGCTTAAGCTCTGCTTAAGCTGTCCCCTGCATATTTTGAAATGTATTTTTGTTTCCATTTAATTCAAAATATTTTCTAATTTTCTTTGTGATTTTTTTTCGCTGGCTCCTAGGTTGTTTATTAGTATTGAGTTTAATCCAAATAGATGAAGATTTTTCAGATATCTTTCTTGTCATTATTTCTTGTTTCATTTAGTTATTGTCAGAGACTATATTTTGCTATTAAAATTTTTGTGAGTCTTCTGACTGAGAATATGGTCTATCTTGGTGAATGTTAAGTGTCAGTTAAAAAGGATGTGTCTTCTGGTGCAGTTGGTTGGATGCCAAATGCATGATGATGGATGGAGTTGTTCAAGTCTTATATATCCTTACTGGTATTTTGTTTAGTGTTTTCCTTAGTTTCCTTAGTTACTGAAAGACTAATGTAGAAACCTCCATTTATGGTTGTGGATTTAAGTATTTAATTTTTTTGGTTCTATCAGTTTTTGCTTCATACATTTAGATGTTTTGTTATTAGGTATTTATACAATTAGAATTTCCAGGTCCCTGAAATAAATTGTCTGCCTTCATTCCAGGTTATCTTCTGTTACCATTTCTCTTATCATCTGTTTGAACGGCTTCTTTAACATATCTTTTAGAGTAGGTCTGCTGGATATGGATTATCCTGGTTTATCTAAATCCGAGAATCTTTATTTCACAATCATCCCTGTCATGGAGTTCTGAGTTAGTTATTTTTTGGCACTTTAAAAAAGTGTTGGGCACTTCTGGCCTTCATGGTTTCTTAGGATGAAAATCACAGTCATTCAAACTTGTAATTTGTTGTTTTTCTCTAACCACTTCTGAGATGTTTTGTTCATCTTTAGTTTTCAGCAGCTTGATTGTGATGTGTTTAGGTGTAGATTTCTTTCAGTTTATCCTGTTTGTGATTTCTTCAGCTTCTTGAATCTGTAGGACCAAATTTGTTAACTATACTTTTTGTTGAGGTTGCTCTAGGGGTTACAATATACATTTTCCAATTTATCAGATTCTACCTTCACATAATGTTCTACCACTTCACATATAGTGTTAGAACCTCTGAACTTCCTACATTTCTCCTCTTTTCCTTTGTGCAAATATTATGTCTCATATGTTATGAACACCATCATAAATTGTTATGATTTTTGTTTTAGAAAGTAAGTTATCATTTTTAGGGAGACAAAAAAGGAGAAATTATGTCTTTTATATTTACCTACATATCAACCTTTCCTGCATCCTCCATTCATCTGTATAAATCCAAGTTCTATCTGGTGTTGACTGTTACTTTCATTCAGCTTGAAGAAATTCTTTGTCATCTCTTGTAGGGCAAATCTGGAGTAGTACATAATCTCTGTTTTATTTTATTTTATTTATTTATTTATTTATTTATTTATTTATTTATTTATTGTCTGAAAAAGTTTTGTTTCATTATTGGAAAATATTTTGTTGGGTATAGAATTCTACCTTGATAGTTACTCTTTTTTTTTGGTAGAGAATTCTTGGTTGACAGTTTTTTTCTCCCTTCTGAGTACTTTAAGAATGTGAGACTTTATTGTCTTCTGACTTACATTCTTTCTGATAAGAAGTTAGTTCTAATTCTTATTTTTGTTCTTCAGCTTGTACATCTTTATTACTTCATGCTGTTCCTTGGTGTGGGTTTCTTTTCTCTTTCTTTCTTTCTTTCTTTTTCCTTCCTTCCTTCCTTCCTTCCTCCTCTCCTCTCCTCTCCTCTCCTCTCCTCTCCTCTCCTCTCCCCTCCCCTCCCCTCCTCTCCCCTCCCCTCCTCTTCTCTCCTTTCCTTTCCTTTCCCTGCTTGTATTTCATTGATCTTCTTGTTTTTGTGAATTTATACATTTCTGTGAATTTGAGAATTATTTCTTCAAACATTATTTCTGTCCACTCATCACTACATTATTTCTGGAACTGTTATCACACTAGATTAGACTGCTTTAATATTTTTCTACAGGTCCCAGGTTCATTGTTTTTCAGGATTTTTTGTTTGTTTGTTTGTTTGTGTTGCTTCATTTTGGATAGCTTTTATTTCCATATCTTAAGTTCACTGTTCTTTTCTCCTAAAGTGTCTAAATTGTGTTAATTCTACTCAATGTATTTTACATTCAGATATTATAGTTTCCATTTCCAGGAGTTCTGTTTGTGTCTTTTTTATCTTTCATTTCTCTCTTATCATGTTCATGTTTTCTTCAACATTATTGAACGTATTTGAACATATTTGTGATAGCTTTTGAGACATTATTTTCAACTACTTTTATCTTCTGTGCTATTTCTGGGTCACCTTCTGTTGACTGATTTTTCTTCTTGTTGTGGGTTATATTTCCTTTGCCCTCTATGTTTGTTAATTTTTTAAAAAAGTATTTATTTATTCATGAGACAGAGAAGCAAAAATAATAAAAGTATGAGAATGTGAATCATAATTAATTTTACATTTTGAGTTTATCACCTGTATCTGAACAAGATTGTTTCCTTAATTTTTCATCTGAAACTACCATACCACCTGTGGGTTCTTTAATTGAACTGCTAGTGACTAACCCTTGAGAAATACTGCTGTGGTATTTAAGAATACAGCCTTTGGTGTTAGACCTGTATCGTAGGTCTTATACTTTTAATTTTTTTTTTTAATGTTTGATAAGTAGTTGAGTGAAATATTGCATTTCATGATGAACTGCCCATTACTTGTAAGTGAATATATATTTTTAATTGAACTTTTTATTTTGAGATCATGTCGATTCACATACACTTGTAAGAAATAACAGAGTGATCCTGTGTACACTTTATGAAGTTTTCCCAAATGGTATTCTTGCAAAAATATATTACAATATTGCAACCTGGATGTTGACACTGGTGCAATTCACCGATCTTATTCAGGTTTCCTCATTTTCATTTGTATTTATTTGTGTGTGCATGTGCGTGTATTGTGTACTTGTGTATGTGTTTAGTTCTGTGCAGTTTTATTGCATATTGTTTCATGTATCCACCACCACAGTCAAGATATAGAATAGTTATATCACCACAAGACTCCTTCACATTGCCCATTTAAACCACACCTTCCACTCTCACTCCCCTCCTGTCTCTCACCCTTCATAATCATTGATCTGTCCTCCATTTCTAGAATTCTGTTATTTCAAGAATGTTATTAAAATAACCCATTTACATTTAAGTTAATTTTGATATATTAGTGCCTTGGTCTGTTATTTTATTATTTATTTCTTCTCTGTTTCCTATTTCTTGTGCCTCTTTCTCTCTTTACTTGTTTCTACTGGGTTACTTGGGAACAATTTTTAGAATTCCATCTTGATTTACTTAATAGTATTCTTGAATGTATCTCTGTATAATTTTCTTAGTGGTTGCTCTACATATCGACTGGGGTACCTGGATGGCTCAGTTGGTTAAGCATCCAACTCTTGATCTCAGCTCAGGGCTTACTCTCAGGATCATGAGTTCAAGCCCCACATTGGGCTCCACACTGGGCATGTAGTCTACTTAAAAAATGTGTGTGTGTGTATGTATATATATATATATATGTATGCATACACATATTTATATTTATGTGTGTGTGACTTATCACAGTCTACTAGTATCAGCATTTTACCACTTCAGGTGAAGTGTGGCAACCTTGCTTTCATTTACATCCCCTTACCTTTTCCACTTTTAAATATCATTGCTTTCAGTATTAGATGATGTTATAATTTTTTCCTTCATCAGATATGATTTATAAACCTCACAGAGGAGAAGGATAGTCTATTGTATGTAATCATATTTCTACTGTGTTGTTCTTTCCTGATGGTCTGAGATTCCTTCTTCTTCTTCTTTTTTTTTTTGAGAGAGGTGCATGAGTGGGGGGATGGGAGGGGCTGAGGGAGAGGGAGAGAGAGAATCCCAAGCATGGGGCTCAATCTTATGATCCTGAGATCATGACCTGAGCTGAGATCAAGAGTTAACCAACTGAGCCACCAAGGTGGCCCCTGAGATTCCTTCTTTAATTATTTCATTTCTGTTTAAATATTTTCCTTTAACCATTCTTTAAGGAGAGGGTCACATTTCAAAATTTTTTAGTTTTCTTTCTTTTCATCTAAGAGTCCTTTTTTCCATTTGATTCCTAAGGGATAGTTTTGCTAGAACAGAATTCATGCCTGACAGTTCTTGTTTTTCAGCACTTGAAAAATGTGCTACTTCCTTCAGGCTTTTATAGTTTCAGGTGAGAAATCCACAGTTATTCAAAATGATGTTGCCCTATAACTAATGTGTCATTTCTCTCTGGCTGCTTTCCAGATCTTTTTTTCTTTGTGTTTAGTTAGTTATAAGTTTTCTTATGATGTGTCATGGTGTGGATTTCTTTGAATTTATCTGATTTGGATTTCTCTAAGGTTCATGAATCCGTAAGTTCGTGTCTTGTACAAATTTGGATGTTTTTAGTCATTGTTTCTTCAAATACTCTTTCATTTCCATTCTCCTTTTCTTCTTTTGGGATTTTAATGATATGAATGTTGAATCAACTATTATTGTCCCAAAGCTTTCTGAGATTCTGTTGACTTTTTTTTCAGGCTGTTTTCTCTATTATACAGATTGGGCACATTTTATTGATCTGTCCTCAAATTTACTGATTCTGTCTTCTGTCAGCTCCACTCTATTATTGAGTCTGTATATATAGTTTTTGCTTATTATTGCATTTTTTCCCCCTAAATTTCTTTGTTTCTTTCTTTTTTTGCTGAGATTTATTATTTCAAAAGAACTTGCAATTGCTTGTTGAAATGTTTTTATCATGGCTACTTAAAAATGCTTGTCAGGTAGTATCAGCATCTCAGTGTTACTGTCACTTGATTGATTTTTTTTTCATTCAGTTGTGATTTTACTGGTTCTCAGTATGACAAGTGATTTTTTTTTTTAATTGTAACCTGGACATTTGGCTATTGTATTGGGAGTCTTTGGGTCCCATTTAAATCTGTTTTAGCAGGCAGTCCCTGTTTAGGTTTATTCTTCAGGTCTTGTGGGATCTCTCCTTCCAGTCTCGATCTGGTGAGGAACAGGAACTCTTTCCCTGTCTGCTTATTTTAAACAGTGTTTGCTGGGTCCCTCTTGCTGATGCTGCTAGGATCACCTGGGTTGTCCATAGGACTCCTGTTCAGTTTTGAGGAGGAATAAGGCTACCTGCGTTGCCTTTTCATTGCTTGGTTGAGCAGTTGAGAAATGTTGGGTTTGCACAGCCTTCTTCTGTTGGAGGTTAAGGAGACACCCATTCTCTAGTCCTGGAGTCTGTAACCAGTCTGCCTTTACACTTTTCAGATTTGTCTCTTGCACTATTTCCAGAGTCTGTTGTTGTACTTAGTGGGGAGGAGAGGAAGAAACGAGTCTATACCATTTTGTTCCACTTATCAACTTCTAAACTTTTAATGTGGTACTTTAGTTTTTCTAACTCTAGATTTCATCAGCTGTAAAGAAGAATATGCAATAGTAAACCTGTCGAAGGGTTATTATTAAATGAAATAATGAGGTGCTTCTTGAGACATAGTATATGTTCTATTAGATAATGATGCTACAGCTTATTGCAAAGTTGTTTATTGCATTATTGTTTTTAGGAACAAATTGAAACCCAAATGAGTCACGATGTAGAGTTATTTAAATAAGTTATGTATCATTAATAGAATGGAACTTAGGTGTTGAAAAATAATAAGTGGGTCATGGAAGAATGCCCCAGTTGTTTTAAGTGAAAAAATAGCTGTAAAATAGCATGATTTTTTGGTACAAGTATTTATAGGTGTAGATGCAGATGTTTGTAATTTAAATGTATTTTGTATATGTGTAATAAAATATTTAGAACAATATTCTGAAAATAGTCTGGACATAACAAATTGTGAAAAATACCTCTAGATAGTGGGTTGGGAGAGAAGGTAATATTCACTTTTACATTAAAGACCTTTATTTTTTTGGTAAGAAGCATGTTCATCTTTATTAAAAAGAGAATGAATAAAAATATGAAAACTGTCAATTGGGCTATATGAGTAGAACTTTAATAAGTGGTTAAAGAGTATTAATCAAATTATTTCTGATAAGTTATTATTAATGTCATTTTTTAGAAATTACCTCTAAAATGTAATACTCATTAGTTACAAGTGTGCTTTGAAATTTCTTGACATATGTTTAGTTTTATCAAAATAAAATTGGCTTAGTGACTCCTTTTGATACTTCTATATTTTATGACCATTGAAGTATCACTTTCTTCACTACTTTAGAATTATGTAAAAGTGAACAATTTTTAAGATCACTTTTATTTTCTGTTACTTGACTTGAGTATTTTCAGTTGAGCTGCCTACTATGCTAAAGTTTAGATGACTAGTTAGAGGGAAGATGGAGGTGTGGTTTGGGTGGATACCTAAAGACCAATGACAGATTTCTATATAGTTACTCTTTATAATCTAAATTTTCTAAGGCAAGGATCTGTGTTTTGTTCATCTGCATATTCTTAAAAGCATGTCTTGCATATGATTGATGGTCATATCAATTTGAGTTTGCAGTAAGAAATGAGTCCCTTTTAGATATACCAAGCAGAATGGGATTTAATATAGGGAGTTAGTTACAAGAGTATTAGAGACAACAAAATGAGGGGATCACCCAGAAACCTGGAAGCTGCTACACACTCAGGCTGAAGCCCAAGACCACATTTGTCACTGAGCTACTCTAGGTGCCGCTGCTGTCACTGAGCAGGCACTAACCTGCTGCTGTTGCTGTGTGGTCATCGCTGCTCTTATCCACTGTAGTCCCCTGCATGGTCCTGCTGCTAGAGATGAAGGTAGAACGTCTTCATTACTCTCACCTTCTAATCTCTCACCAGTACTCCCCTTGGTGGAACCTATTAGTTGATACAGCTGTCAAGGAAGTCCTGAAAATTCAGTGTTTAGGTTTTCGTTCTTCTCTGTAGAAGGGAAAGTGAGGCTTATAACCAAGAGTTGAAGGACCAGCATGGGCTAAAAATTGCTAAGGGTGGGGATCATATCTTTTTTAATCTTTGCTATATCAGTGACTAATTCAGAGCTTGTCACATAGTAGGCTTTCTTTAAACTATTTGTTAAGTCTTTTTCTCAGGGCTATTTACAAATACAGAAATTTATGTGAGAATAAAGTTTTCCTTTTTCTGTTGCACATCCAAAAATTTGGCATTTTCAATATTTCAGAGTTTAATCGACAGAAAGACCAGTCTTTCTCAACTTCAATCTCTAACATCTAACATAGTAACTAGCATGTATTTAATAATTGTTTTTTGATTAAATGAATATTAATTATACTTAATTTACTCATAAAATGTGCTGTTAGAATTTACTTATTGGTAGTTTGGTGATATATTAGTTATATTTTTAAATACTCTTTGAAGTTCATGATTTATCTTCTTTCTCTTACAGCATCAAACACTTGGCTTGTTCCAGAAACTAAAGGAGCTATTGTTCAAGGTGGATATGGCCATACCAGTGTGTATGATGAAATAACGAAGTCCATTTATGTTCATGGAGGCTATAAAGCATTACCAGGCAATAAATATGGATTGGTAGATGATCTTTATAAGTATGAAGTTAACACTAAGACTTGGTGAGTAGATTGGGTAAAAGTATGATGAGAAACTTTGTCACAGTTATATTTTATGTTTGTGTAATAGTGGTATTTATTAAATATTTTCAGGGAAGCATTCTTGTCCTTTTCCCCTGTTTATTTCAACTAATTCTCTTGTACAGCAAAGGCACAAAACAACACATTTTCTATGTATTCATTATCACTGTAAGTGATTGACTTTAAAATGTTTTCTGATTACATAGATATACTATTCTGTATGCATTACTTGTAAGTGCTGATCTCATGTTCAATTCAGATGAGCAAACTTGCTTACCAGTGTAACTTTGAGCTTTGATATTTTCTGCTCTGTGATTTTTTCTTTGCATTCATATTTTAATGTCATTTGTAAATTTTAAAAGCATTTCTTCAGTTTCATCATCTAATTTCCTATGAAATGCAAAGCTTGTGCATTTAGGTATTTTTTATTTTGTTGATTTTTATTGTTGTTATAAACAGTGTTACATTGTACATCTTGTACTGGTTTTCTCATGCAGATATGCGAGAGTTTTGTAGGGCATATAGTTAAAAGTGAAATTGTTGTGTCTGAGGATATTTGTATCCTCAACTTTACTACGTGTTGCCCAGTTGCACTCCAAGTCACTGTGGTAATGTATACTTCCACCAGGTAGATGTGAATGTCCCTGTTTCTTCATATTACCACCAACATTTGGTAATTGTGAGGCTATTTTCCTCTTGTACTTGCAATGGATTTCCTTGGTATCTTAATATTTATTGTGCATATCCAGATCACTATTGTGACTAGGCATCTTTTTATGTGTTCATTTGCCACTTGTGTTTCCTATTTAGTAAATTGCCTATTTATAACCATAATGTTCTCTTTTATGTTTGAAATACCATTAATTTTTCACTTATTATTTTTTTCTATATGTATGCATTTTAAAATAGAATTTTTTTTAATAGAATTTTTGTTGTACTCAAATATTTACCTTTGTAAAACCTGGGAAATGATTCTGTTGTTGTTTTAAGACATTACATATTCTTTTAAACTCTTATCATGAAATTACTTTATGCATTTGAATAAAATACAGTTTTTCACCAAATTCTGATTTGTTCTACCCCCTTCACTTTCAAACATACATTCTAATTTTTATTTTATTTGAAAATGAAAGATGGATTAAAAAAAGACATTTCCTTTGGATGATTTGGTAATTTTTATTTTGTCTAATCAATTCATTATTATTCTTTATATTTTTATAAATATTAAAACCAGTATATCACTTTTTTCTTTTATATAATTTATGCATTGCATTTTATTTTCTATTTTAACATTTCTAACTTTTCCTCTTTGACTTTTTGTTCTGATAGCAAGAGGAACTGTGATTTAGTGATTAAGGCACTGTAAATCTGCTTAACGTATTTTTGAGATGTGAATGGATAAGAGAACTATGGGTATTATTTGAATGAATTCAAAATAAGAGTTACTTGTTGCTCACCACTTGAATGAGATTTGCTCAGATTTTAACACGTTTCCCTTCCTGAAAATTTCCCATAGTGAACTTTTGTGTAGAAGAATGTAATTATCAATCTTGGCAATTTTAGTATATGTGCAAATAACATTGGATACTTATCCCTTAGAATTTATTAAAATAATTTGCAAATTATTTTTAGTACCTTATTAGAAATATATTATAGACGCATGTGATACTTTACTGTTTTATTGGTTTCTGTGTTTTTAAAAAATATCAGTAAAATTATTAGTGAGTACTAAAATATTTTTCTATTACTCTTAAAGTTTTGATACTTCTTGTTAGCCTAATTTTAAAGTTTGCTATCCTATAGCAATTAAAGTATGTATAAGGTTTATTTGTCAAATGTGATGTAATTTAAAAATGTCACTAATATATATCCATTATACAGATTGATTTTAAGTTTTTACCACCTCAGAACTGGCTTTATTTTTTAGTAGATACAGTTTAGTAGATGGGCTACTTCGTTGAAGATTAGTAAATGTGTGTTTGGAGGAATTCTTTTTCATTGGCGTAATGGATTATCTTGGAATATTATTTCCACTGAGAAAAATTAGGAATTACATCTTTTTAGGCATCTGAGAACTACTAAAGCAGTGAGAATCTGTGGGTCAATATCTAGGATAGGTGGAATGTCAAGGTAAAATTGGCATTTTGTGAAACTATTTTCCTTTAGAGGATAATAAATCCTGAAAGCTGTTTAAGAGCTTTTGTCAATTGGGGCGCCTGTCAATTGGGGCTCAGTCATTAAACGTCTGCCTTCGGCTCAGGTCATGATCCCAGGGTCCTGGGATGGAGCCCCACATCCGGCTCCCTGCTCGGTGAGAAGCCTGCTTCTTCCTATCCTGCTCCCCCTGCTTGTGTTCCCTCTCTCGCTGTGTCTCTCTCTGTCATATAAATAAATAAAATCTTAAAAAAAAAAAAAAGAGCTTTTGTCAATTAATACAGAGGACCTAAATTGGATTTCCAAGTGTGCTAACGAAGATAGACTTTGCTACACACTTAAGGATTTGGTTTACTCCCTGAAGTTCTAAGCCTACTAGTGTGGATAAGTCCACTTTGAATCATTGGATTATGGTGATCTGCCCATAGACTAAGTAGCTGGCAGAACAAAAGTAAATCCTCTCTTGAGGAAGGTAATATAACATAGAGCCTCAAATTATTTCTTCAGAAAACATATGCAATATCTGATACAAAATAAAACAATGATAAGTCTTAGAAAAAGACAAGGTATGAAAAAGCAGCCATTAGAAGCATAGCTATAGGATAGTGGTGTTTTCAGACAGAAACTTTAAAATAAAAGGTAGAAAATATTAGGAGACAAGTGGAAACTTTTACTAAAGAATCAAATGGAAATTATAGAAATGAAGAATACATTAAATGAATTAAGAATTCCTTAGATGGGTTTAACAACCAGCTAGACACAGCTGAGGAGGGATTAATGAAATGGATGATCATACTGTATGGTGACTAACAGCATAATAAAATTTAAAAAAATAAAATGCAAAAAAAAAAAGAAATATCATGGTAAAACTAATGAAAATCCAAACATGAAGAGAAAAATTTAAAAGCAGCCAAAGGGAAAAAAGTCATACTCTCTTTAAAGGAAAAACATTAAGACTGACAATGATTCTTTTTCTTTTCTTTTCTTTCTTTCTTTCTCTCTTCTTTTTTTTTTTTTTTTAAGATTTTATTTATTTGACAGAGAGAGACACAGCGAGAGAGGGAACACAAGCAGGGGGAGTGGGAGAGGGAGAAGCAAGCTCTCTGCTAAGCAGAGAGCCCGATGCAGGGCTAGATCCCAGGATCCCCAGGATCATGACCTGAGCCAAAGGCAGATGCCTAACGACTGAGCCACCCAGGCGCCCTCTCTCTCTTCTTGCTTTTATTTATTTATTTGGGGGAGAGAGAGAGCATGAGCTGGGGAAGGGACAGAGGGAGAGGGAGAAGCAGACTTCCCTGCAGCACCCCGGGATCGTGACCTGAGCCAAAGGCAGATGCTTAACTGACTGAGCTACTAGACTAACAACTGATTTCTTAACTGAAAAAAATGAAATCTAGAAAACAGTGTCTTCAAATTGCTGAAAGGAAATTGTCATCAACCTAAAATTTTGCACTCAGTGAAATATCTTTAAAAAATGAAAGCAAAATAAGGATATTTTTCAGAGAAACAAGAATTAAAAGAATTTGACAAGAGCAGACCTCCAATAAGGGAGATACTAAATAAAGGAAATGCTATTAAAGTAAAAGAAAAATGTTCCCAGATACCGGAAGGAATAGAGAACGTAAGGGTAAATTTAAGTAATTATTTATTATTTTAAACTATAAAAGTAATAGAGGCTTAAATGGATAAAAAATTTGAATGCATGATAATATCAGCTCATAAGACAAGAAGAAGGGTAAATGATGTTCAAAATACTAAGGTTTTTGTTACATGTGGGAATTAATAAGAGAACTAATTCATAGTAGACATTAATAACTAAGGATTTAATTGTAATCATTAGGCAACAAAAATAAAAGTAGAACTTCGTATCTAACAAGCTAATAGAAAGGAAAATAAGAATACTACGTAATGGATTTGGAAGAAGACAAGAAAAGAATGGAAAAGGACAAAGTCTAGTTGGGATACATATAAAGGAAGTAGGAAATGTATTTAACTCCAGATATGTCAGTAATTACTCTAAATGTAAGGGAATAAATATTCTAAATTACACTAAATGTAAGAGACTAAATATTTCAATCAAAAACTAAGGATTTTTTGGACTTGGTATAAAGCAAAACCATGTGCTGCTTAGAAGAGGTACAAAAGTCTAAAAATATTTGGAAAAACAGAAAGTAAAAGAATGGAAAAAAGATACACAATTGCTAAACAAAAGAAAGTTGGTATAGCTTTACTAATACCAGACATGTAAGAATTTAAGTCAGGTATCTACCTGGAAGATATAACAGTGAATTTATATGTACCTTATAATATGTGTTAAATAAAGCAAAAAAATGACAGAATAAAAGGGGACAAATTATATTGGGATGTTTTTAATCCAATTGTCTTGGGAACTGATAGCATAAGGAGACAAAAAGCAAAAACCAGAAAAGATATGAATGATTTCAGCAGCATAATTAATAATTTTGTGTTCTTTGGTATTTGAGAGCATATTATCTTATGACTGCAGAATATACACTGTTTTCAAGTACATTTGGAACATTTTCCAAAATTTACTATATGCTGTGTTTTAATGCAAGTCTCAACAAATTTTTTAAAAAGGTTCAAATTATACAAAATAATTGAGCACAATGAAATGAACATAGAAGTAACTAGAAAAACCCTAAGATGTCTGGAACTAATAAATTTCTTAAAACTAATTGGTCAAAGAAATTATATTAAAAATTAGAAAATATTTTGTACTGAATGATGACAGATCAGAATGTGTATGATGCCACCAAGAGGGACAGTTATAACTTTAAGTGCATTTATTAGAAAAGATTTTTATTTTTATTTTATTTTATTTTTTTTAAAGATTTTATTTATTTGACAGAGAGAGACCCAGCGAGAGAGGGAACACAAGCAGGGGGAGTGGGAGAGGGAGAAGCAGACTTCCCACTGAGCAGGAAGCCTGATGTGGGGCTCGATCCCAGGACCCTGGGATCATGACCTGAGCCGAAGGCAGACGCTTAATGACTGAGCCACCCAGGCGCCCCTAGAAAAGGTTTTTAAAAAGCCTGAGAATCAGTGGTATAAACATAATCTCAAGAAATTAGAAAAAGGATAGCAGATTAGTCCCAAAAGTAGAAAATGTAAATAAAGATAGGAAAAAGGAAGAGAATATGAGATAACATAAATTAACAAAATACAAGAGAAACATGATAAAGATGATCCATATAGTTACCAAAAATCAACAAAGTTGGTTGTTTGGTAAACGGTAACTTTTTTAAAAGCAATACAATTTATGTTACCATAGGAACGTTAACACCTATGGAGTAAATGCAATGGCATGTATACAGGAATTTTACACAGAAAATTATAAAACCTTATTTAAGTGAGAAATAAATAAGATAAATGGAAGTTACATTATGATAATTGTAATAAAAATTGAATAGTATATAGATGTCTATTTTTTTTTTAAGATTTTATTTATTTATTTGAGAGAGAGCATGCGTGCGTGCACTTGCATGAGCTGGGGCCGGGCGGGGTGGGGTGGGGATGTGAGAAGCAAAGGGAGAGGGAGAGAGACAAGCAGACTCCTTGCTGAGCGGGGAGCTGGATGCAGGGCTTGATCCCAGGACTCCAAGATCATGATGTGAGCCAAAGGCAGACGCTTAACTGCCTGAGCCACCCAGGCACCCCTGTAGGGATGTCTATTTTGCTCAAATTGATCTGTAAATTTAATGTAATCCCAAACAAAATGATAGCAAGTATTTTTTTAAAAGTTAACATGCATATTCCAAAATTTATATGAAAATGCAAATGACAACCATAGCTGAAACAAAGTTTAAGAAGAACAAAGCTAGAGGACTTCTCTACCAGATCTCATGATTTTGAAGCTATAGTAATTAAGTGTTGTTGCAAAGATAGGGAAGTAGACCAATGTGGCAAATAGGAGTTCCATAGGCAGACCTACACATTTGTGGACATTTAATTTATGACAAAGTTGAACTACAGAACTGTTTTTATGATAAATTATTGTGGGCCAGTAAGATATACAATTGAAAAAAATGAATATTGGGCCCTACTTCACGCCATACACAAAAATTAGTTTCAGATCAATTGTGGATCCAAATATGGAAGGTAAAATAGTAAGTATTGTACAAGATGACACAGGCAAATATCTTTATATCATTGGTAAAGAAAGACTTCTAAGGTAAATTTAAATACTTTTTTTTTAAGGTTTTATTTATTTATTTGACAGAGAGAGCACAAGCAGGGGGAGGTGCAGAGGCAGAGGGAGAAGCAGGCTCCCCACTGAGCAGGGAGCCCGATGCGGGCCTCAATCCCAGGACCCTGGGATCATGACCTGAGTGAAGGCAGCCACTTAACTGACTGAGCCACCCAAGCGCCCCTTAAATACTTATTATTTAAATACTATTAATAAATGAGAAGTGATACACTGAACTATATATGTTTAAAAATATCTAAAAATAAGAAGGTGAAAAGGCAAGCTGCATTGGGGGAGGTATTTCCAACACAGGAAGCCAACAAAGGTCTCTCTCTTCCTGAAAATATAGGGAAGCACTACAAATCAATAAGAAAATGTCAGATAACTCAATAGAAAATGTGTAAGAGTCTTGAACAGGTACTTCACAAAAATAGATATTTGGGTGGCCAAAATACATATTAAAATGTGCTCAACTTTATTAGTCCCTAGGACAATTTAAATTAAGACAACATTGACATACCACCACCACACATCCACTGAAGTGGCTAAAATTTACCAGACTGCTAATATCAAATGTGTATAAACTGGTTTGAATTACTCTGAAAAAATCTTTTGACAGTTTCTGCTAAATATGAATACACTCGCACTCAGAATGTATGAATCCTCTGAAATAGTTATTCTAGTTATATATCCAACAAATGCATATATTGTGCACTGTAGTCATATAGAATAGTATTCATGACAGCTTATTTATAATTATCAATAATTGGAAACAGGTGAAATATCTGTCATTGGTTCAAATGGATAAGTTATATGTTCTTACAATGGAATGCTATGCAATAATGAAAATGAAAGAATCATCTCTGTATGCATTCATGCAGTTGTATCTCACCAAAATAATGTTGACCAAAAGAAGTCAGACACAAGAATATAATATGATTCCACTTAAATGAAGTTAACACTAAGAAAAATTAATCTATGGTCTTAGAAGTTGTAACTGGGATTGTCTTAGTCTAAGAAGAATTAAGTAGTGATTGGGATGAGCAACAGGGAAGCTTCTGGAGTGGTTACACATATATGTTCACTTTGTGATAACTCATTGAACTTATACCCTTAAAATATGTATACTTTTTGATATGTATGTTGCAGGTCATAAAAGTTTATTTAAAAATAGAAATCTGTATTTGATTTGACTTCGTAGGTTTAATATTATATGCTTATGGTTTATAATAACTGGAATAATAAAAAAGGGTCAATTTAAAAAAAAAATTATTTATTTATTTGTCAGAGAGAGATAGCCCAAGCAGGGGGAATGGCAAGCAGAGGGAGAAGCAGGCTCCCCGCCGAGTAAGGAGCCTGATGTGGGACTTGATCCTAGGGCCCTGGGATCACGACCTGAGTCAAGACTGACATTTAACCGACTGAGCCACCCAGGAGTCCCGAGAGGGTCAATTTTTAATATATAGTTACCAAAATACATTTTTTTTTTGCCATTGTTAGAAGAGGATTGAGACATAAAGGTTCTGATACACCCAAAGCCATGGCTGCTACCCCACTACTTCAGGACTAGTTGAGTCTGGTTTCTTTACATTAAGAATAAAGGAGAACAAACATCCTGTATTTATAGGAATTCTCATTTCTCAGAAATGATTCCTTTTATGTTGTTGGAATGTACTATTCATTGGCATCATCATTTAAGAGATTTAAAACTTTGCTGTAATGATTTTGGGTACTAGGGCCGTTGTGGTCTTGATTTCTTAGCCTTGTTAGATACGATATCTCATAACATTCTTTGCACATACATGTTTGTAGAACTTACAGGAGGAGGCTTTTCTGTGGTAGTGGAAACCTCAGATTTTCTAGACATCTTGTTGAGGTCGTTTCCTCTACTGCTGTGTTCTTTTAACCTGTGAAAAAGCCCAGTAAGTTTTAACACATAAGGAACATATTAAACATTATTATTTACACCTTACAGCTGTAATGATCAACTAAGTAATTTTTTTTTCATTTTTTTCAAGTGGAAGAAAACAGATTTCAGCTATAATTCTAGAAATATTAAAAGATTATGTATAAGTCTAATGATAATGCTTCTGTGGTACTATATTAATTCTGTACTTTAAAAAAATCTTTGAAATTACGTTTACCTAAAATGTGTTTTTATAGTGATGCTACGTCTGATTGCATAAAATGAGTTATTTTAAATTCTTAAATTTGATATAATGTGAGTTATTTTTACATTGAAGGATTCAAAACTATTTTATTAAATTATTGAGTTTTTGTGATTTCTCTAAAATTTTAGCTGTCAGGTTTTGGAAAGTGATACAGGACAATTTTATAAATGTTATTAGTTAACTTTTAGTGAATATTGATGAACATGACATTCATGGTGTTCATCCTTGCTTATTTCTCTTCATGATGAGTATCTGAAATCTTTTCAACAAAATTGTTGACTCTGTATCAAGTACTGTGTTGGGAATAATTTTAAGATATTCTCAGTAAGGAAGACAGATAGTTTAAAATTTTATGGTTCATGTATATTTGGGAAGTAATAGAAATACACATATATATGTATAAAGAAATAGTATAGCAGATTTATTAAAATGAACAAAATACATGGGCAAAAAGATTATTGTCTTTATAAACATCATGATATGTTATGGGATTTGGAATTTCCTTTTAAGGTAATTTTGAGATGTGTAGTACTTTTTTCCTAGTGCTCTTTTATAAACTGGGAAATATTGCATATGGTATCTGAAAGCATACGTTTATAGTTTTACAATAATAATGAAGTAAATACCTTCTCTACCTGAGCTACGTAAGAGGACATTACAATACCCCCATCATGTGTGACTCCATGATGGCATTCCCTTCATTATCCCTGAAAGAGATAAGCATTATTCTTAATATTGTGTTTATTATTTCCTTGCTTTCCATTGTTTTTTTATATGGATTTGCAAGCAAATCACTCATTTAGTTTGTCTGTTTCTGAATTTTGCATCTATTGTTAAGCATTGTATGCTTTCCTTAGAGATCTTTTTTTAAAATCAAATTTATGTGTTAGAGATATATTTTAATGGGGGGAGGTAAATAATAAAAATGGAAATAAATAAAATGTATTTAAATGGTAATAAGTTCTATGGAGGAAACAGAAAGAATGGAAAGAGGATGAGTTTTAGGTTGCTGCATTTAAATAGGGTAGTGAGAGAAGACATCACCAGGACCATATGTGAGGAAAGACCTGAAAGGTTAGAGAGGGATGCATGCCAGAATCTGAGGGGCAAGTGGAAAGGTAGTGCAAAAACCTTGAAATGGGAATATGCTTATCATTTGGAATAGCAAGGTGGCCAGTATAGCTGGAGTAAAGGGTCTTAGAGTGAGTTGGGTGAAATGGTGGAAAATGACCTTAAAGTGGTAATTGGGAACACTGTCACATAGTCATTGAGCTCAGTATAAGGATTTTGACTTTAATACCAATATGGGAAGCCATTGGAGGGTTTTGAATAGAGATGTGAGATGTTCTGCCTTAGGTTTTTACGGGATCACTTTGGCTGCTGTGTTGTGATTATGATGCAGGAGCAGAAGCAAGAACACCATTTAGGAGGTTATTGTAGTAATCTAAGAAACAGATGATAGCATCTGGGACCAAGGAGGCAATGTGTAAATGATGAGGATTGGTTGGATTCTGAATATATTTTGAAGGTAGAGCCAAGAGAGATTGCATAGACTAAGGGATTGGAAATAGATTGGAAGAGGGAACAAGTGAAAGAGGAGTTAGGTTTTTGGCCTGAAGACCTGAAAGCATGGAGTCGGCATTAATGGAGATGATGAGTTTTGTGAGAGGACTAAGTTCGGTGTAGAGGAAGATTAGAAGCTCAGTGTTAGATATATTTAATTTGAGATAGAGACTACACATCCTAGTGGATATGTTAAATAGGTGGCTAGATATCGGAGTTTGGGCATCTGGACACTAATTTTCTGGCCAGAGAAGTAAGGATAAATAATCAGAAAAGGAGACAGAATGAGCAGTTAATGACTCAGCAGGAAAACCAGGGAAGTATATGTTCTAGAAGCCAAGAGTGTGTTTCAAAGGAGGGAGAAAGTTTGTCACCCATCAGAAGCTGCTGATGGGTGAAGTAATATAAGAATTGAGAAATGTGCATGGGATCAGGCAAACTGGAGTTTTTTGGTGATATAAGTTCCACTGGAGTGATAGAATGAAATTCTGATTAGCATGGATTCTAGGCAGGATGGAAGAGGATTTGGAGAAAAGTACTGGTAAATTTTCTGAGGAGTTTCGTTTAAAGGGAAAGAGAGAAATAGGGTAATGGTGGGTAAAGGAGGTGGGGACAAAAGAGGTTTTTTTTTTTTTTTTTTTTAAGTCTGGAGAAATATTTGTTTTTTGGCTTATAGGGAAGATCAATAAGACATAAAACAAACAAACAAACAAACAAAACAACCCAATTATGCCAGAGGGAAGAATTTGCTAGAGGGAAGTACTTAGAACAAGTAGCTGTGGGATCCAGTGAACACAAATAGTGAGGATAGCTTTTAGGAGCATAGACATTTTATCATAGGAATAGGAGAAAAGGCAGGTTATATGAATATGGTTGCAAGCAAATGGGTAGAGGTGGTGAGAACTTGTGAAGATTTTGATTCTTTTTTATCCTTAATGAAATAGTGAAGATATCAGTTGGGAGAGAATGGGGGATATTTAGGAGGGTGGAGGGATGGGCAAAATGGATGAGGGGAAGTGGGAAATACAGGCTTTCTGTTATGGAGCGTATAAGTCTATGGAAATAAAAAGTACAGCATAGGGAATATAGTCAATGGTATTGTAATAGTGTTGTTCAGTGACACATGGTAGCTACACTTGTGGTGAGCATAGCATAAGGTATAGAGCTGTTGAACCACTGTGTTACACACCTGAAACGAATGTAATGTTTTGTGTTAATTATACTAAAAAAAAAGAATTGGGGATATTTATTAGAGGTTTGAGGTTTGAGGAGAGAAGATGAAGTATGAAATGATCATTTAGGAGGAGAGTAGGGAAGTATGGTAGAATTGCTGGCAGAGTTGTAGTCTTGTGTGAGAGATACGTAATGTGTGAAAATAGATCATTTTTATATTTTCTTTTCTGTGGATTGTATTTGGAATGTACCAAATTTTGCTATTATGAACAATTATAATATATATGTTCTTATTTAGTCTTCTCTTGTTTCATATACAGGTTTCTCTAAGCTATTTCCTTAGTATTATAAATGCTTGGTCATAGGCAATATCATGCTCAATTTTACCCAACTATACTTCAACATCATTTTACTAATTTATACTCTTACCAGTCGTGAGTGGGAGTTTCCAGTTCTCTACAATTTCTCCAAAATGTGGTGTTTGAGTTTTAAAATAAATTTTGTCAAAATGATGGGTATGAAATGGTGTCCCCATTTGGTTTTCATTTGCATTTCCCTGATTACTAATGAGGTGGAACATCTTTTCATGTTTATTGTCTGTATATTTCTTCTTCTTGTTTTGTCATATTGGTTTTTTTGTGTATCCTTCTTTTTGATATTAATCCTCTGTTAGTTTTATACTTTGCAAACCTGCTCTCTCCCAGATTGTGGATTTTCATTCTGCTCTTTGTATAATGTTGTTTAATGAACGTAACTTTTTAATTTAAATATAGAAATGATCAATCTTTTATGGGTTATATTTTGTGTTTTGCATAAATAATACTTCCCTACCTCAATATTTTCTATATTTCCTACCATCATTTTATAGTTTTGCCCCTCACATTTGGTTTTAATCCAACTGGGTAGGGATCCATTTTTTTTTTTTTTTTTTGATGTGGATATCTATTTGTCCCAGACCATTCCTTTAATTGTCTGTAATACTAATAAATATTTGTTAGAATTATTGCTAGGTGTTTGGTATTTTTTATACTTTTCTAAATGCTATCTCTATTAGTTTTCGAAGGGTGAGATAACAAATTATCACAAATTTATCCTCTCACAATTCTGTAGGCTAGACGTCAGAATGGAAATCAAGGTGTCAGCTGGGCCATACTTTCTCTAAAGGCTCTGGGGAAAAATCCTCTTACCTTTTCTAGCATCTGGTAACTCTGGGCAGTCGTGGGTGTTCTTTGGTTGTAACTGCATTCATCCACTCTAATCTCTGCCTCTGTCTTCCCATTGCCTTCTTCCTGTGTGTGTGTGTGTGTGTTTTCTAATGGCCTTCTTATAAAGACATCAATCACTGGATTTAGGGCCCACTCTAATCTGGTGAGACCTCATTTTACTTAGCTAATTAAGTCTGCAAACACTATTTCCAAATAAGGTCTCATTCTGAGGTCGAGGTAGACAGGAGTTTTGGGAGATGCTATTCAACCAGTATATTTTTTTATTTCTTTTTGGGCTGATATATGGAGATGCATTTTTTTATATTACTTTTATGTCTAACAACTTGCTGTATTTTAATAACTTATGTGTAGATATTTTTCAGTTTTTTATAATAGATGATTAGATTATATGCAAATAATGGTAGTTTTGTTTCTTCCTTTCTGGGTCTTACAGCTGTTAATTTTTCTTACCTTATCATTTCAGCAACAACCTCCAGTTCAGTGTTGAATAGAAGTTAACAGGCATCCATTATTAGTTCTGAGCTTTAATGAAATGTTTTTGGTGTTTCTCCAGTAAGAATGATGTTCACTGTGGGTTTTGTAAATGTTGTTAAGAGCCTTTTTTTTCCTGGTTTGCTAAGGGTTTATATCATGAATGAATGGATTTTATCAAAGGTATTTTGGGGGGGGATGATTATCTGATTTTTCTACTAAATAATTTACTGTGGGTAATTATTTTAATTATGTTATTATTAACCTAATTTGGGTTGAGTCAAATTTGGTCAATATGTATTATTTTTTGGCTTGCTAACATTTTGATAAGCATTTTTGCACTGATATCAGTAGATTTGCATGTGGTTTTCTTGCATATTCTTGTCAGCTGTCTGGTGGTAAGGTTATGTGGGGTGCATAAAATGGGTTGGGGACTATTCCTTTTCATACTTTGGAACAGTATGTATAAGACTGGGAGTATTTTTTCCTGAATATTTTATGGTGATAACCTTCAAATCAAGTGTTAGAAAACAACTTTATGTTTAGAATTTAGGTACTAAGTCCAACATATGTAATGGTTATAAACCTATTTAGATGCTGTAATTAATTCTTCAGTTTTGATGAGATATATTTTTAGGAATTTATCCAAGAAATCAATGTCTTCTGTTGAATTGTTATAGAGGTGTTCATTATGTTCACTTAGAATCTTTAATATCAGCAGCATTTGTAGTTATGTTCCCTTTTAATTATTTTTAAGCACTGTCTACTTAATAACCATCTATTATCTATCATTTATTATTTTTTTCTCAACTAAGAGTGAGTTGTTGACATGATGCCCTTTAAATCTAAATATTTTTATATGTATTTACTAAAAAACAAGGACATTCTCTCCCATAACCATAATGTAGGTATCAAATTTAGGAAATAACATTAATAGAATTTATAATCTAATCTACACATTTTATTTATCTTTCCCAATGGTCCTATTATCTTTTATTAAAAAGATAACACTTTTTTTATTGCTGAATTTGATTTCTTAATAAATTTTGCATGTATGTTCACATGTGAAATTGCCTGTGGTTTTCCCTTCTTACACTATCCTGCTTAGGTTTTGATATTTTTTTCCTTGCCAGGTTTGGATATCCTTTCCCGATCCAGGATTATATCTAAAATCATACATGCATTTAGTGGTCATGCCTTTTTAGTCTTTTTAAATCTGGGACAATTTCAGTCTTTCTCTTGAAGAGTGTACCCAATCTGGGATGTTTCCTTGTGATTAGATTCAGGTTTTTAATTTTTGGTAGAATACCAAAATGTTTCCTTCTATGATTTTTTTAAAACAATTTTTATTGACATAAAATTCATATAACAATATTCTCCATTTTAGCCTTTTTTAAAGTATACAATTCAGTGGTTTTAGTATATTTATGTTTTACAACCATCATTACTAATTCCAGAATATTTCCATCACCCCAAAAGAAATCATATACCTCCCTAAACACGCTTCCTCCGTCTCCTAGAAACCACTAATCTACTTTCTGTCTCTAGATTTGCCTATTTTTGATATTCATATAAAAGGAATATACAATATATGGCCTTTTGTGTCTGGTTTCTTTCACTTAGCATAATATTTTCAGACTTCATCCACACTGTGGTATGTTTTAATACTTCATTCTTTTTTATAGCTGAATAATATTTCACTGTATGAATATACCACATATTGCTTATCCACTCATGAGTTGATGGGACATTTGGGTTGTTTTCATGTTAGGATATCATGAATGAGGATGCTATGAACATTCCTGTAGAGGTTAACTTTTATATATTGGTTAAAGTGGTGGTTAAAATGGTTCCAGTTTTCTCAACTGTAAAGACACAGTTTTTCCTTTAAACACCTGTGGAGAGATACTTTTAGACTATGTAAGTATTCTGTTTCTTATTTTTACCTAATAGTTTTTTATTTTTTTAAATTAATTTATTTTTTTTAAAGATTTTATTTATTTATTTGACAGAGTGAGACACAGCAAGAGAAGGAACACAAGCAGGGGGAGGGGGAGAGGGAGAAGGAGGCTTCCCGCTGAGCAGGGAGCCTGATGTGGGGCTCTATCCCAGGACTCTGGGATCATGACCTGAGCCGAAGGCAGACGCTTAACGACTGAGCCACCCAGGCGCCCCTACCTAATAGTTTTAACATCCACTGATCATTCTTGTGAGAACGTTATTAACGATGGTTACTGAATGGTGATATTTAATTTTATTATTCCTTCTAAATCACCCTGAATTTTTCTTTATTTTGTTAAATGTTTTATAATGAATTACCATTTTTCTTTATTTTGCTGCTCAAAGTGTCCCACATTTGGCCACTGTGAGCTCCTTTCAGCCAGGTTACTGTGTTCTTTAGATGTGTCCTTATTGTCTTTGTGCACTCCTCCACTTTCTGGCACACATACAAAAAAAATTCCTTTCACATCTTGTTCTTTCCCTGCTGGAATAAGTAGTTTTCCCAAGGAACCCACATTCCTTTTAGTGGAGGATAGCGTTTAAAAACCAAGATTAGGGCAGGAGGTTTGTTTATTGCTTTTTTGATGTGTTTACAGATCCTCTCAGAAGATAGAGCCAGAAAATATGCAAACACACATCTATATCTATTTATAGAGACAGGTATATATCTCTGCCTCTATATATCTGTTGGTCGCCTAAACCCTGTCTGTCTAAACTGCATTATGATGCAGTACAACATCACAGGATTTATTCTAGCCTTCCTCTCTTCCACATTTGTAAATGCCTTCTGACAGTGAGAAACCTGGATCAAAAGAGATCTTTGATTCTTTCATTGGAGTTTTGTAATTTTTGTTATATGGATCTTATACATATTTTGTTAGATTTATGCCTATTTTATTTTTTGGTGCTAATATAAATGGCGTGTGTCTTTAATTTGAAGTATTCATTATTCATTGCTGGTATATAAGAAAGCAATTGACTTTAGTTTATTAACCTTGTATTCCTCACCTTGCTATAATCACTTAGTTCCAGGGATTTTCTGGTTGATTCTTTGGGATTTTCTCCATAGACAATCATGTCATCTGTGAGCAAATACAGTTTTATTTATTCCTTTCCATTTTGTGCATCTTTTATTTCCTTTCCTTATCTTACTGCATTGGTTAGAACTTCCAGTATAATGTTGAATAGGGGTGGTTAGAGAATACTTTTTGCCTTATTCTTTTTCTTAGAAAGAAAACATCTAATTTCTAACTGTTATGTCTGATATATGTGTGTGTGTGTGTGTGTGTGTGTGTGTATGTATTTTTTTTTTTTTTTGGGTAGATTTTCTTTATCCAGCTGAGGAAGTTCCCATCTATTCCTAGTTTGCTGAAAGTTTTTATCATGAATAGATGCTGGATTTTATCAAGTGATTTTTCTGTATCTGTTGATATGATCATATGATTATTCTTTATCCTATTGATGTGATAGATTACATCACTTGACCTTCAGATGTTTAATCAGCCTTGCATACTTGGATAAATCTTATCTGCTTAATCATTAGATTAAAAATATTTTTAACTTAAATTTCTCTCTAGTAACTGAATATTTTTTCCTTGATCCATATATTTCCTTTACTATTTACTAGATAGTGTTTATTTTGTAAAAAGAGATCATAGACCACTAGAATTTAAAAGGGAAATGTGCTATATTTTGTTTAAAAACATTCAACTTGATTTCCGCCCCCTTCATTCTTCCCCTCCAATCAGAGGGGGAGACGAACCATGAGAGACGATGGACTCTGAAAAACAAACTGAGGGTTCTAGAGAGGAGGGGGGTGGGAGGATGGGTTAGCCTGGTGATGGGTATTAAAGAGCACATGTTCTGCATGGAGCATGGGATGTTATACACAAACAATGAATCATGGAACACTACATCAAAAACTAATGATGTAATGTATGGTGATTAACATAACAATAAAAATTAAAAAAAACCATTCAACTTGAAAGTGCTCTATATTTGACAGTGATATAATTTTGTATATATGCTGCTGAAGTGAGCACAACAGTGGTATAATTTTGAATCTATAGATTTCTTTTGAAACCAGAAAGGCTTAGGAAAGAATGAGAGTCAAATTTCTAGATTAAGCCATCTGTAGTAGTTTATTACAAAAGCCCAATATTCTTTCTTTTACAGCCTTATTGAGATGTAATTCATATACCATAAAATTCACCCATTTAAAGTACACTATTCAGTGTTTTTTAGTGTAATTCACTGAGTTGTCCAGTCATCACCACAAATTTAGAACCATTTTATTCCCACAAAAGGAAACCCTATACTTATTAGTAGTCACTCCTCATTTCCCCTCAAACCCACAAAGCTCTAGGTAAGCTCTATTCTACTTTCTGTCTCTATAGATTTTTCTTCTGGACTTATAAATGAATGATACAATATGTGTTTTTTTTTTTTTTTAAATAGTGGGCTTCTTTAAGCATAAGTGAGAGCATGATTTCATATTGTAGAATGTTATCAGCAGTATATTTCTTTTTTTGTTAAAATATATTCCATTGTATGGATAAACCACATTTTATTTATCCACTTGTCAGCTGATGGAAATTGAGGATGTTTCTACTTTTTAGCTATTGCTAATAGTACTTCTATGAACATTTGTGTACACATTTTTGTGTAGAAGTTTGTTTTCATTGCTCTTGGGTATATATCTAGGAGTGAATTTGCCAGCCTAGAGTTACTCTACATTTAAATTTTTAAGGAGGGGTGCCTGGGTGGCTCAGTCGTTAGGCGTCTGCCTTTGGCTCAGGTCATGATCCCAGGGTCCTGGGATCGAGCCCGCATCGAGCCCCGCATCGAGCCCCGCATCGAGCCCCGCAT
>NC_138374.1:13924379-14002626 GCF_054177405.1 Leptonychotes weddellii | reverse complement strand
CCATTCTAACTGGTGTAAGGTGGTATCTCAGTATGGTTTTGATTTGGATTTCCCTGATGGCTAATGATGATGAACATTTTTTCATGTGTCTGTTAGCCATTTGTATGTCTTCCTCAGAGAAGTGTCTGTTCATCTCTTCTGCCCACTTTTTGACTTGACTATTTGTCAGATTGGTAGTCATGTGCCTTCTTTCATTCTTGATTTTATTTTTTAAAAGATTTTATTTATTTATTTGAGATAGAGGAAGCAAGAGAGAGCGAGCAACGAGCTGGCGGGAGGAGCAGAGGGAGTGGGAGAAGCAGACTCCCTGATGAACAGAGAGCCTGACCTGGGCTCAATCCCGGGATCCGAGATCATGACCTGAGCCAAAGGCAGATACTTAGCCAACTGAGCCACCCAGGCACCCCTCATTCTTGATTTTAATAATTTGAGTTTTCTGTCTCCTTTTATTCTTGTTCACTATACCTAAGGGTTTGTCAATTTTTTTTTTTTTGTCTTTTAAAAGAAAGAACTTTTGGCTTCATTGATTCTCTCTATTGTTTTTCCAGTCTATTTTATATTACATTATTTCCTGTTCTAATCTTTATTATCTTAAAATTCTTTTTGGTATAGGTTTGGTTTTCCCTTTTGTCCAGTCTCTTTTGGTTGAAGTTTAAGTAATTGAATTCTCATTTTTTCTTCAAATACATATGTCTGCAAATGTAGATTTCCCTCTAAAGTATTGCTTTTGGTGTATTCCATGTTTCATTAATCTCAAAGTATTTTCTAAAATGCTTGGATTTTTTTTCTTTTTTCTTTGACCCATTTATTATTTTGGAGTTTTTGTTTCATTTCCACATATATGTGATTTTCTCAAATAACTTCCTTTTTGTTTTAATTATTTTAATTCCAGTATAGTTAACATTCAGTGTTATTCAGGTTACAGTATAGTGATTCAGCAATTCCATACATCACCTGTGCCCATCATGACAAGTGCACTCCTTAATCCCCATCATCTAGTTAATCCATCCCTTCACACCTTCCCCTCTGGTAACCAACAGTTTCTTCTCTATAGTTAAGAGTCTGTTTCTTGGTTTGTTTCTCTCTCTCTCTTTTTTTCCTGTGCTTGTTTTGTTTCTTAAATTCCACATGTGAGTGGAATCATATGGTATTTGTCTTTCTCTGACTTATTTCACTTAGCATTATACTCTGTAGCTCCATTAATGTCATTGCAAATGGCAAGATTTCATTCTTTTTTATGGCTGAATAATATTCCATTGTGTACATATACCACATCTTTATCTATTCATCTATTGGTAGACACTTGGGCTGCTTCCATAATTTGGCTATTGTATCCTAAATAATATCTGTTATTTATTTTTAATATAATTCCACTGTGGTCAGAGAGCATACTTTGTATGATTTTAACACTTTTAAATTTACTTAGGCTTATTTTATGACCTAGCATTTGGTCAGTCCTAGAGAATGTTACATGTACACCTGCAAAGAATGTGTATATTGGTGTTGTTGGCTACAGTGTTCTCCATATGTCTGTAAGTTCTAGTTGGTTTGTGGTATTATTCAGGTATTCTGTTTCCTTGTTTATCATATAGTTCAATCCATTTTTGAAAGTGAACATTGAAGTGTGCTACTATTACTGATTTATCTATGCCTCATTTTGGGGGGGTTCTGTTGTAAAGTCATATATGTTTATAATTACCATATCTTCTTGATGGACTGATCCTTTTATCACTGTGAAATGTTACTATTGAAGTCTGGGAACATTTTTGTTTTAATGTCTATTTTGTTTGATGTTATTATAGCCATTCCAGCTTTCTTATGTTTATTGTCTGCATAGTATCTTTTTAAAAACTCTTTTCTTAATATAGTCGTACCTTTCCATCTAAAGTAAGTCTCCTAGAGAGAGCATATAGTTGGTACCCTTCTTTTTTTTTATCCTGTCTCACAGTCTCTGCCCTTTATTTGTATATTTAATAGCTTTAATTTAATGTTATTTTTGATATAGTTGAATTTGTCTGCCATTTTACTCCTTTTTAAATATCTCATTTGTTATTGTAGATAATGCTTTTTGTTACTCTTTTTTATTGCTCTTTTTGCATTAAGTAAATATTTTCTAGTGTAACATTTTAATGCTTTAATAGTTTTTAAAAAAATACAGTCATTTTAGTTACTTCTTTAGTGTTGGTTCTAGGGCTTATCATCTATATCTTAACTTACTAGAATATACTTCACTTACCCTAACTTCACTCCAGTGAAATATAAAAATGTTACTCTTATAGAACTCTATTCCCTTTTTCATCTTTTTTTGCACTATTATAATCATATATAATATCTATATTTGTTGCAAGTTCAAAAATATATTATTATACTAACAATATAATTTTGTCTCTCAAAGAGACAGAGTAGAAAGAAGAGAAAATATATATTCTTATGTAAATTTGTTATTGAATATTTTTGCGTGCTTCTTTTTCATTTGTTCCTGTTGATTTGCATTACTATTTGGCATCTTACATCAACAGAATTTTGCTTTCATCTGTTACTTTGTGTTGTTATTGTCAAATATATCGCATTTCTATATGTTATCGGTCCAACAATACAATTATATATGTGTTGTTTTATAATAATTGTTTTTCAAATTTATTAGGAAAAGAAAGGAGAAGAAATATGCATTCATACTTTGTTTTATAATTACATAATTGCCTTTTCTAGCACTCTGGATTGAAATAACTAATCTAAGACTGAAGAACTTCCTTTAATATCTTATAAAGCAGATCTTCCACCAACAAATTTATTAATTTTTATTCATCTGGTAATGTCTTTATCTTGTTTATTTTTGAGAGATAGTTTTATAAATACAAGATTCTTGGTTGACATTTTTTTCCAGATTTCTTGAGCTTTAATTGACAGATAAAAATTGTGTATATTTAAGGTATATATGTGATATTTTGATACACATACACATTGGGAAATGATTACCATTGTCAAACTAGTTAACATGTTCATCATCTTATATAGCTCCCATTTTTTTTTGGTGTGTATGGTGAGAATACTTATGATATGCTATCTTAGCAAATTTCAAGTGTAGTAACCATGCTGTACACTAGATCTCCAGAGCTTATTTATCCTGCATAACTGAAATTTTTATGCTTTGACCTACATCTCACCTTTTCGCCCATTCTCAGCCCTTGCAAACCACCATTTTACTTTCTGCTTTTTTGAGTTTGACTTTTTTAGATTCCACATATAAGTGAGATCATGCAGTATTTGTCTTTCTGTGTCTGGCTTATTTCCCTTAGCATAATATTCTCCAGATTCATCTATGTTGTTGTAAATGGCAGGATTTCTTCCTTTTAAAAAGCTGAATAAATGAGATAAATATTTAAATACATAAATATTTATATTGCATTTTCTTTATTCATTCATCTATTGATGGACACTTAAGTTGTTTCCATATCTTGGCTACTATGAATAATGCTTCAGTGAAGGTGAAAGTAAAGATATATTTTTGAGATACTGATTTCATTTCCTTTGGCCATATACCCAGAAGTGGGATTGCTGAATAGTATGATTGCTCTTGGTAGTTCTATTTTTAATTTTTTGAGTAGGCTCTATACTATTTTCCAAATTGATTGTACCAATTTACTTTCCCACCAGTAGTGTACAAGAGTTCCTTTTACTCCACATCTTCAGCAACACTTCTTATTTCTTATCTTTTCTATTATAGACATTCTAACAGGTATGAGGTGATATCTCATTTTGTTTTTATTTGTATTTCCCTGATGATTAGGGATGTTGAGCACTTTTTCATTTACCTGATGATAATCTGTGTGTCTTCTTTGGAAAAATATCTATTCATATCATCTGTCCATTGTTTAATTGGATTGTTCCTTTTTTTATTGAGTTTTGCGAGTTTTTATATATTTTGGATATTATATTTTCTCCATTCTGCAAAGCTAGGTCCAGTACTGAGGGCCTCCCATTTTTTTCCCTTGGACAGCGCCTGAAGTGTTCAGGGTTATGCATCTTCTACCAATGCAACAGAGTTGACCCAGCTATCTATGTGTGCTCATGAACCATCTGCAGAAGCTCAAGTGTGCTACGTGGGGGAGGGATTTATGGATTGCTGGGAGCATATTTGTGCTATTTGGGGTATGTCTGCAGGTGATGTATCCTATGAAGTTCATGGGTGGGCCTTTTGGTAGAGTTCATGAGATGGTTAGTAGAAATGTTGAGTCTTTGTTGAGTTCTGTGCCCCAGTTGCTGTGAACACCCTTTTTTCTTCCTCTGCCAATCTTATCTTTCTGGGTGGGGTAAGAAAGAAGTGGTCCTCTTAGGCATAATCCTACTTGGCTGTGGAAGCCAGATACGCACTATGTTCTCACTTCCCCCATGGGAGTAATTGTATGTCGAAGGGGTTTCTCTTGGGATTGAGTGGTGTTGCCTTGGGGGAGAGGTGATGTGGTAATATGATATTGTTCTTCTTACCCTCCTAGAGCCTCCTATTCTTGGAATTTTTGCTTGAAGTGGTCCTGGGACTTCTGGGCTCCCCTAAAAGTACTCTTACCTCTCCATAGTTGATAAAATCTGTTTATGTGGGAGGATGAGGTCAGAAAATTCTTATTCCATCATCATATGTCACTCCCTGTATTTTGACATTTTTTTTTCATTCATCACGTTGTATATGTCATTTCACTGCATTTTGACCTTTATTGTTTCTAATGTGAAGTCAGCTGTTTGTCCTATTGGGGTTCTCTTGTATGCAAAAAAATCTTCCTCTTGCTGCTTTTAAGATTTTCTCTTTCTCCGTGGTCTTCAATGTTTTTACTATTTTATGTCTGAATGTGGTTCTTTCTGTGTTTTTTCCTCCTTGGAGTTCATTGAGCTATTTGGATGTGTATATTAATGTTTTTCTCAAATTCAGGAAGTTGTCAGACATTATTTCTTGAAAATTTTTTACCGCTTTCCCCTCTGCACTAGTATTCTCAGTAAATGTACGTTGTTGCGGTTAGTGGTGTTCTACATTTCTTATGGGCTTTGTTCATTTTCTTCTCTTATTCTTCAGATAGAGGAATCTCTATTTTTCTATCTTCTACTTCATTGATTTTTTTCTTCTGCTTGCTGAAATTTACTATTAGACTTCTGTCATAAACTTAAAAATTTCAACTCTTATACTTTTGAATTCTAGATTTTCTTTTTCTTGGTAATTTCTGTATCTTTTGTTTTATATTTGATAAGATATTGTTATATTTTCCTTTACTTCTTTAAATCTGTTTTCTTTAAGACTGAACATTTATAATAGCTGCTTTGAAGTCTTTTTTGCTTCATCTGTCATCTGGAGTCTCTCCAAGGCAATTCTGTTGCCTGCTTTTTTTTCCCTGTGTATAGGTTACTCTTTCCTGTTTCGTTGCCTGCCATAATTTCCCCTGAGCACTGGACATTTTAGATAACATACTATAGCAACTCTGGATCCTGGTTTTTCCTCCTTTTCTGGAACTGTTGTAATTTTATTTATTTAGTGACTTTGCTGAACTGTTTTAGTGAAGTTGCTCTCTTCCTCCAGTGGATCCTTTGATGTTGTTCCTCAAAGGAAGCAGCCTGGGGATGCACAAAATCGTCCCTGGATGATGGTAATTTTAGCAGGGTTCTCTGACTTTTTCCTCTGACCTCTCTGGTAAGCTATCTTACTCTGCATTACAATGCTCTGGGGCATAAATTGCTCCTTAGTCTGTTTGAATTCAATTTCAACCCTTTTTCATGGGTAGTCTTTGAGGCCAGTCTTAGAGATTCTGACCCTGGTAGGGCTCTTATTAGCTGTCTTTTTCCCTGCTTTTCTCTGGTGAACTCTGTGTTCTATGTTTTAGCTGATTGTTCTCATGGAGTTGCCAACTTACAACTTAATTGCTTACAATGGAAACCTCCATAGTTTTTGAGAGTGCCCTTAGGCATGAAGTTTCCCACCTTTTGTTACAAATAAACTCAGTTCCCTTGGGAGATCTGTGGTGCTCTCTTTTTCTTAGCCTGCCTCTCCCGAGTGTGGGGTGGGGTGAGACTCTGTGTCACTACTTTGGAATTGTAGGTGGGGTTAGTAGTCTGTTCCTCCTGGAGTGATACCACTGTGTTCTGTGCAGGCAGTAGATGGGGACGGTGGCCTTTGCTCTTCTCAGCTTGCATAGAACTTCTGTCCTATGACTGATATGGGGTGAAGATTTGTTGGCCCTCAGCCTGCTAGGCCTGAGCGTATAGCTTATACCCTATGAATGGGGGCTAGGTAGAGGATGAACATTCAGACCTCTCATGCTTTCTCCTGGAATAGAGCTTTTGTCACCCAGAACTGGGGGCCATGAGAAGTATTGGCCGTCTGCTGTTCCTGGTTAGGTGTCAGTGGCCTGGACTAGGAGCTGAGGAATGAAGGAGCTTTCTGTTCTTAGCTTTACCCACCGGGGGCTAAACTTCCTCCTTGCTGAACTGGTTGTGTGTGTGTGGTTGGGGAGGATGCTGATATGGGGAAGGATGGGACTAAACAATGTGTTAAATATCATGGACTGCTGCTGTTCTTACTGAAATTCAGTAGACATTCTTGAGTAAATATTTACTTGTTGCTCTCACTAAATTTTTCTGAGAACTTAAATGTCTTTTTTTTTTTTTTTTGGTAATTTTTACCAATTATAGTTCTCTCCCTATAGAGTTTGTGAAACTCCTTATCTTGCTATTTCGGAAGTCAGCTCCATATTCTTTAAGCATTAATTGCTATAGGTTTTTGAGATATATACTATATATACCTTACTCACTATACTATATGTACTGGGTTTACATTCTGATTCTTTTTTAGTAGCAGTGCTTTATTTAGGAATACTTAAGAAGTATTGATTCATATTGATTCATATTGAGTAATGCAGTTTATTATATATTAGTACATTAAGGTGAAATATAATTGTGAGCATATATTTATAGTACTTTCAGTTAAACTTCAATTAATTAAAAACATTTATATTAATTTGGTGTTTCTCAAAAATGCATTGTGATTTTACACAATATGGATCTATCTCAAAAATAATCTTGAGCAAAAGAATGTACATACAAATGAATATGATTCTATTTTATAAAGTACACCGACAACAATACAAATAAAACAAATAATCCTAAAATTGGTATGGAACCACAAAAGAATCAGAACAGTGGTAATCTTTAAAAAAAAAATCTCAGTACTGTTTACTTAGTTGTGTTCATCTTGTGAAAATTTATTGAATTTTAGACTTATGTGCATTTTTATGTATGTTATATTTAAATAAAAACTTAGTGTATTATGAGATCCATATGAATTATTAGTTTTAACTGAATACAATTCAGAGTAAATTTATTATATTCAACTTTCTATTTACTTTTGTATTTAAAACTGATGGTACTTTGGTCCTCTAGTTTTACGGACACATGTGTCCTACTTATAAAAGTTCAAAATATAAATTATTATAAAACCATGAACAATTATGTTTAATATTGTGCTTCCTCAAAATATTTTAAGATACTGTGAATCTCAAAATATTTTAAAAATACTGAAATTTAGAGGCCATTTATGAGTTGTTAAAAAAAATAAAGCATGTTATTTTCATAGTTCAAAGGAAAATTCTATATGCAAGTTAGACCCTTTATATAATATATATAAAATCAGGGAGGTCTCTTTATCCTTTGTAATACATTTTTAAATTTTATCCTGTAGGACTATTTTGAAAGAAAGTGGGTTTGCCAGATACCTTCATTCAGCTGTTCTTATCAATGGAGCTATGCTTATTTTTGGAGGAAATACCCATAATGACACTTCCTTGAGTAACGGTGCAAAATGTTTTTCTGCCGATTTCCTGGCATATGACATAGGTATGTATCTGTTAGGATTGTACAAAGTAGAGGAAATTATCAGAAATTTGTCATGTAGAGGTTCTCAAATACATTAATTGACAGCATGTGTATATGTCATTTTAGAGATAAATTCAGTGACAGATTATGAATGGAATTTTAATTTCAGCACACTAGTAGTATAGGGCCAGGAGAACAGACATTCTAGGTTCGAGCATCCCTTTTGAAGGCTTTTGTACATTGTGTCCCTATGTGAGCACTTTATCAGTCTGTTGTGTTGCCATATTAGTTTTGACATATGGAGCACTGTCAAATTACGTAAATTACAAATAGGAATGCAAGCATTTTAGTATTAGTGGGTATGAGCAAAGATGCATTTAAATTAAACATATATAGTTACTTGGTGTAGGAAGATGATAGAAGTAAAGAAAGGAGTATAGAGACAGTAGAGCTAAAGATACAAGATGTGGGGACAAAATGGAAACCCAGAACATATCTAGGAATGGAAGTAACTGAATAAGAGTATTTTCCAGAGAACCAGAAATACAGTGCACTTACCCAGTTTGCTTAATTTTAATTACGCTATCTGTAGTCCTACCAATTTCTAAATATTAAATGAATGTATTTTTTGGGAAAAGTTTTCAATTAGCAATAATCGCGCCTCAGATAAACCTCATTGGCTACGATACTGCCACTGTGCAAAGCTAAATGAATGTATTTTTTGAAATACTAAATTTAACTACCCAGTGGACCTTCATAGTGAAAATATTTCTTCTCTTTGTGTCATTTTATAGATGAAGCCTACTTGATATTTAAAATATATTTAACTGTAGTTCAGAGCACTTTTAATTGATCGTGTAAAGTAATATGCCAATTTTAAGCTATTATGAAACTTCCTGATAAATAAAAATAAAAGAAACCAGAGAATAACACATATAATGGATTTAAGAGGTACACTTTTGCTCTTAAACATCATAAAGGCACATAGTCTGCTTTGAAAAATTATTTCAAGTGGTGGCATATAAAGAAAATTATGCCTATTAATAAGAACTTTGGTTTTTATACTGTTACACATTTGGAAGGAAATTCCTAGTGATAACATTAAGCATACTTTTTGAGTCTAAACTGTGAGTATCTGTCTGTGATTAATCATTAAAAAGAATCCACTGCCTTTAGGATTTTTAGATACTAAATAGTTAAATCTTTGCCTTTTTGGACTAATAATTTGAAGTGATAACTCATTATCAAAATTGGATTGTCTTGGCTTATAAATTAGTGCTGAGATCCTGAAAAATGAGTTCAATGATGTACTGAATCTAGGCTCCTTTTTATGATTGTCATTGCCGGGCTGGGGGCTGTCAACATACTTTTTTGGCTGTGGTGATGAGACAGTAAGCTTACTTCTCTGGAGGTAGATGAAGGGATTTTGTTTTGTTTTGTTTTTCTTTTATGAATAAAAATCCTAGAAAAGTGTAGAATTTGTTGTTATTGTTAAAAATCTATGAAGTGAGATTTTGAACTTTTTCAGAAGATTCTTCAAGGAGTTTCCATCTACTCTCTATACTTTAATGAAGAAGTTAATGTTGAGCTATTTCATAGCTAACATATTGGGAAATTATTTTTATTCCTTCCATATTGTTCAAGATTATTATATTTTAGAGTTTATGTATCAAAAAAGCTTACCTACATGAAAACTATTAGAGGTATTAGTTTGAGTGAGAGAGAGATCAGATTATCATTATTCTAATTACTATTTGTTAAGTGTTTCTAAGGATTAGATAGTATGCTAAGGGCTTTTTACACATATCTTAACCTCTCTAATGGTTTTGTAACAAGGTGTTAATAGACTCGTTTCCAGAATTTTAAGCCCCAAACCATGCGGCATTCCTGGTACATCTAGCTTTTGTGACTCCTAACACTTGTAGTAGTCTTTCCACTTGAGTACCACATGCTGCTGTTTGGTTGGGTCCATTTTATGTTCTTAATTTTGCAACAAATTATCAGACACTTATGTTTCATAATGTTTCTTAATGCTGTGGAAAGATAGAAGCAAATATCAGTTTCATTTTTCAAGCAAATTGTTCAGGTGGGAGAAATAATAACATTTTAAACAGTTTTATACTTTAACATAACATTAACAATTAACAACAAAACATTAACAATATCAACAAAAACGTAAAGCAACCATATGATTCAACATAGGATAAAAGTATTCTGTTTTATGTCATTTGATTATTTTTGTGCAGTTCCCAATAAAGCTCTCCCCCCAAATCTGTTTTTATTCTCTTGAGTTTGTGGCATCAAATGTTGGAATATTTTCCTGGGAAAAGTATTTTTATATTTCAGAAAATGTCTTCCAAAATAATTGTTTTCCTTATGGAGTATATTTTTTGGGAATAAAATACAACCATTACATAATGAACCAACTGGAAAATAGGTCTGAAAAAAAGGTCATCTTGCTAATTTTTCTCTTTAGTACATTACCCTTGGACTTTTATGGCATATTTAACTTGAGTGCACCTGAGGAGTTAGCTGATTGCTTTGTGTTTTATGATGTTTAAATAAATAGGAATATTTGTGTCAATACTAATTTCTTATTGCTCTAAAAAGTACTATTTCAATCTTATTGCCATAGTAAATTTTACATAGTAAATATTGTTAATCTTTGAGGATATAACCTTGCCTTCACAGTTCTCATTGTTATATTATAGATGATAGATGTGGAAGGCACATGCCAGTGATTTTTTAACATGGCTGTATCTTGGCAACCTCTTTGAAGGTTGTAGGAAAAAAACTTAGGTCTTTATAAACTGATTCTCTTAGATTAGGCACTGAGCATCTATATTTTAAAAAAGAAACTCAAGTGCTATTGATAATAGACCCAGGGCTGGTGAATGAGACTGAATCAACTATAACATATAGAATGATATTACTTAATGCTCTTGTCTGTAAATCTAGCTTGAAATCAGATAACTTTGTTATTTTTTTTTTTGTTATTGTTAGTGGTATTATTATTGCTTTCAGAAAGTCACCATGACACCTTATTCAAGTTTAAAATGATCTTTGTGGTAAAGATAACCTTCTGCTAAAGATGTAATGGAATAACATGCCTCGTGTTCATCTCATGTTATTACACATTTATACTTTGAAACTGTTTGGTTGTGCAAAGTACACATTGTCATAAAAGTTAGTTTTCTAGCGTTAGAAGGAAAAAAGGTATCAGGTTGTTTGTTTTTCATATCTCTAAAGTGTCACTAGGTAGTTTGAGGATTTCAACATTTACAAATGAGAGATTGTCATGAATTGAAACATACCTTAAGATTGAACTGAATTTGGAGACAATATTTCAGAATCATCTAATTAAGAGCTATTACAAGAATTTTTGGTAGGCCTAACGTAGAATTATGAGGCTTTTAATTACAAATGGTAGTCGTTATTCTCCAGTAAGAAAATTTGCCCAGTGGTTAAGGGGATGTATAGAATTCTGAACAAACTGTTTAGGAGGATGTATAGAATTCCGAACAAGATGAAGGACAACTCGTAGATACAGTGATCATATATTTTTTTCTTCAAAAAGATAGTAGTAACATGAAAATGTGATTTCGTGAGTTAGAGTAGGGAGTAGGATTTATATTAGAAATACATCTTGCAGAAAGCAGATATATTGAAACTGAAGCTGAAACTTCAAGTCAGATCAAAATAATAAGTTTTTAAAATTTTTATTTTTTTTCAAGATTTATTTATTTGAGAGAGAGAGAGTACTCAAGCAGGAGGAAGAGCAAAGGAAGAGAATCTCAAGCAGACCCCCCTCCCCCGAGCATGGAGCCCCACATGAGGCTTGACCCCAGGACCCAGAGATCATGACCTGAGTCAAAATCAAGAGTTGGATACTTAACCAGCTGAGCCACTCAGGCACCCCTATTTTATTTTTTTAAGTGAGCTCTACCTCCAATGTGGAGTTTGAACTCATAACCCCGAGATCAGGAGGTGTGCTCTACCAAGTGAGCAAGCCAGGTGCTCTAATAATAACAGTTTTTAAAATAAATTTCTTGAACATGACAGTTTTACTTATGATGTTAATTTCTTGGTAGGTGATTATTTAAAAACAAACTCAGTAAACAAAGCTTAAAAGTAATTTCATATTTTGAGAAGTAATATTATTTTAATTGGTAATGTGTAATAATATATATAGTTAACCACACAGTTAAAACACAGTGAAGTCATAGTTCACTATACCATTAAAAAATCACTTGACTAGTTATGAAGCATAGCATGCATGTTTTGTACACCCCCATAGAGTGTGTGTGTGTGTGTGTGTGTGTGTACAATGGATACAATTTTATAAGGTGTGTAATTTCATTAAAAATCATATTTAAATTAAAACATCTAATTATTTAAGTTTTTGAACACTCCAGCAAAATTATAAAAATTCCAACCTACTTGCTCTTCATGTTTATAATTATTTTCGTTTTCTGGAGGTTATTTTATTCCTTTCCTTGTTAATCAATATTTCTCTATGCCCTTTGTTAAATTCTTAGGGTTCTTCCCTGGTGAAAGCAGCACCCCTTGTCTGGTCACCTGAAAGAATCTGTTTGTTTCTGTTTGTCATCAGAAAAACTCTTAAAATTATTCACACATTTTTTCACTGCATTTAGCCAGCTACTGTTTCTAGCTTTACTCTATTTTTTGCTCAAGGGGTTCTTTCTATAATATACCATTATATAGAAGAAATAGGAGCTTCTTTTTAAAAAAGAGGCCAATAAGTAAAGGAAAAAGTGACCTTTCATTTTGAGAAAAGAGAGAACTAACATTTGTCTAATGTTTCCTGTGGTGCTTGGCACTTAACACGTGCTTTGTGATATAATGCCTCATAACCTCTAATAACACCTAACTAGTATGTATTATTACATTCATTTATAGGGGAAGAAACTGATTTAGCATGGTTAAACCCGAAGTCACATAGGTCATAAGATGGTATATTTAAAATTTGAACCCAAGCCTAAGTTCAGATTTTTTTTTTTTGATTCTTCCACTATGCTATGATAATGATTTTTTCCCTGATTTAACAGGAAAATACTTGAATGATCTTTAATTGGGGAAAGGGCATATAATACTTGTTAAGGTAGCAAGCCACTTAAGAAAATTAGCTTTATTAGTAGATTTAGAGTTAATCAGATTTTTAAGGTATCTTTGAATTTTATTGTGCCTCCCCTCTCCCACAAATTAATCAGAAAATACTGGTCTCAAGATAGAAAATCAAGGAGAAAGAATAATGAACAATAAATCTCTCTTTCTCTTAACAAATCTACGAGCATTTTGAGAGATTGTTTTGAATGCAAAAATTGCTTAATACAGATCTTGTAATAAAACGTAAAACTGAAAGAAAAATTTTCTTTTTTTTTTTTTAAAGATTTTATTTATTTATTCATGAGAGACAGAGAGAGAGAGAGAGGCAGAGGGAGAAGCAGGCTCCCAAGGAGCAGAGAGCCCGATGCGGGACTCGATCCCAGGACCCTGGGATCATGACCTGAGCCGAAGGCAGACGCTTAACCATCTGAGCCACCCAGGCGCCCCAGAAAGAAAAATTTTCAAATGTCTTAACAAAACCCCAGGGGAAGAAGGCAGGGAAAGGCAGTCATAAATGTAGAATCAAAAATTTAAAATAAATTGTTAGCAAATAGAACTCGACAGTGTTTCAAAAATATAATAAACTATGACCAAGTAGGAGTTATTCTAGGAACTCATGTATGATTCATTATCAAGGAATCTATAAATATCATTTTTACATCAAGACTATGTACAGAAGCCAACAGGAAATATCATTGTATGTTAAAACTATAAAATCATTTCAATTAAGATTGAGAGTCGAATAGTGATACACACTTTTCCTGGCAGAGAGTAAGAAACTAAATAAATATTCATTGAGTGAATATCAGGGGACAAAATCCTGAGTGGAGCTGTGGTTAGATAACCTAGGAAAAGTGTGCACCTTTTTACACTATTAGGAGAAGGTTTGACCTAGTGGGGGATAAACCCAGTGAAGCACCATCACTTAAGGGGCAGGTAGAAAAACATTTTGGCAACATCCAGAAATTTGGTTTTCTTTTACAAAATATACAAATCATTAATAGAAGTTTTTCTTTATATCCATCTAGTTTTGAGTCATATATATACGATCTGTGTGTTCTTTCTAGTAATATGAATACTGACTGACTTTTGAACTTGCATTTCAAGTAGATTATTAAAAGGATCTTTAAAATTTGTCCTTAAAGTAGCACAGATACAAATTTTCATGAAAAATATGAATATTTATAGAAAAATTAGCCAATGAGTATGCATTTTCTACCTGCACTATTTTATGCGTCATTGATAAAATAAACCAGTCTCTAAATTTCAGCATAAGTTCTTAATGTAATTATGTGGCCCTTCATAGGGAGATAGTTCTGGCAGCACAGTATTCTGACTGCTGAAATTTGGGTTTGGGATAATGGTAACTCTAATTTCTTGATCTTATGTGTATTGAGTGTACGGTTTGTAAATTAATATTTAGTACCTTGCAGTGTAAGTGTTTTTTAAAATGTGTATTTCAGAGAGTATATTTTAGTTTGGTCATTAGTCCTGTGTGGTTTTTCTATTGTCATGGAATGGTATTTTTGTCAGTTTTCTTGACGTCAGTAGGCCATGTGGGTTTTGCTCTCATTTGTGTAGCCTTGAACTGTTTGTTAAGTGATAATGACTTGAGTGCTCTGGAAATACATTGTCTTCTTGGCAAGAAATACAATTATAGATTGTAGTCAGATTAATAATATAACAGACTTTGTAATGTAATAATGGGAATAGACTATATGTAAATAAATTATATTAATTTAATATTGAGCTTTAAGGCATTTGATAACTTCTACATGTTATAGGAAAACCAATCTGTGTTTTATAATGAATCATGATCAAGAATGTGAAAATTCAGCTACAGAATTTATCTAGCCCAACCTTCTGTTTTATAGTTATTGAAGAAATTGGAAGGGATAAATAGAAAGCCTATTTGTAACAACCGCTCTTATCTTTTTCTCTTCTAGTTCTGTTGAAAAATCCTGGCATGTTGGGCAAATATCAGCAAGCATCAAAAAGTGTTTATATCTGCAAAAGTTGCTTACCTCCACAAGCTTTTCATAAGCTTGCAAGTTAAATTCTGTTCTTCCGAAACAATTTTTTTTTAAATTTTATTGATTTATTTGAGAGAGAGAGAGCATGAGAGTGGGGAGGGGCAGAGGGAGAAGGAGAAGCAGACTCCCCACTGAGCAGGGAGCCCCACACCGGGCTTAATCCCAGGACCCTGGGATCATGACCTGAGCCAAAGGCAAATGCTTAACCAACTGAGCCACCCAGGCATCCTGTTTTCTAAGCAATTTTATGAATGAAAACAATTTGCCAGCAATTTTAAGAAACTGCAGAGGAAACTCACATTTATTGTATTGTATCAGTCAGTACAGGTTAGATTATACTGTGGCAACAAACAATCCTGCCACAGTCTGAGTTCTCTGGAAAGCAAATTCTGAGACAGAGTTTAGTGTTTGGGGTACAAATTGGGTCATTGGGATAAATAGCTGTGATCAGGAGGTAGAAGAAGCAGGATTGGGCAGAGGGAAAAGTCAAGTAGACTTTAATAGCTGCAGCCAATCCCAAGGGAACTCTAGCTGAAATGTCCATCAGAATTATTCTTTGTTAGGATGAAACAGCCAGGCCTTGGTTAGTCATTGTATGAGAGTCACTCCTAGGAGGGTAGGAACTTGGGTGAGGAAGCTCTGTGTATGTAGTTAAAGCAGTCTCCACAGGGGCTGGTAGCTGAATGATGTTAGGTGACAGCAAGCCTAGCAGCAGCGGCAACAGGTTCTTCCTGAAGGTGTATTTAGGCAGTGCATGTCCATGTTCATCACAATTCATTCTTTGAACTACTCAGTCCACTTCAAATACATTTGTCAAGAGCTCCTCTAGGATTCCAGTGACCCATTCTTCCTGGGGAAAACCTAGATTATTCCTTTGGCTTCTACAGCTGGTCTCAGGGCTACAACTGATATTCATCATGTCCCCCCCGCCCATTATTCTTTCTAAATATCCCTTACTCTCAGTTGGAACCTCTTCTGATCTCTGTGATTTACCTGGTAGCATGACCCAGACCCTTACCCTTAGGTATTTGAACTCCTGGTCATCATGTGCCTCCTGCTCTGGGTATTGAACTTGCGCATTTACCATTACCCTTGGCAAGAGGATACCAATGGACACCTAAGTGGATCATATGTGTACCAAACATATTCCCCTGCCCTTATTTTGTAACAGCAGTCCTACCTCCCTTTGATGGTCAGGGCCAATTATCCCTGCCAAGGTGGTGACTCCTCTTTTGCCTGCTTGCTGGTACCTTGACAGAAGGAGCCTGAGGTGCCTAAGTGGTAGCTATTCCCTACCCTGGGAACTAAGCTAACTCTAGGTTATAGTTCAGTGGGACATTGCTATGGCCCGCCAGAGTATTTCCCCTTTGGGGAATAAGATCTCTAATCCTGCAGAGCCCAGATTTCTGGGATAAGAAGCACAAATTACTCAACTGTATCACTGAAAGTGAGGCCACTAAGAGTGGCTTTTATTCCTTGGTACCTGGACTTTTATATTCTTCCTACTGGGGACAGACCACCATTTAAAAGTTGCTAAATTCCAAGGTGTATCCTGCATCCTGGTGTTTCATTTGTGCCTCTCGAAAGGTTTATCACATTGTGTGTTACAGGATCCAGTCGATCCCATGGTTATGGGCTCATTCCTGTATTTCATTTGCTGTAGTGTGTCTTCTGATTACATAGGATCCTGTGCTGCTTGATCAAACACTTCATAATTTCTAAGGCAGTCATACTGGTTAAGACCCTGTGGTTGGGAAAATCAAACTGACACTCAGAGTACGTATCTATTCTTGTCCTAATGAATTGTTGGTCAAATTAGAGTGGAAGGGGCCCATTTGTAGTCAGCTTGCCACTAAGTATATATTTGGTGGCCTTGGGGGATAGTTTTATCAAGGGACCAGAGTTGATATCTTGCTGACAGGCTGGACAATTGCCAGTAACAGTAGCTAGAGCAGCTTTGTTCAGAGGAGCCCCGCTACTGCATTCCTAGATGACTTCCCTCTCTCTATCGTGGCTAGTGTGTTCATGTTCTCATTGTGCTAGCACTGGGGTGTCCTATAATAGAGACTAACTGATATTAGCTGTTTTAGTCATTTGTTTGCTTGTTGTTTACTGTCTCTTCCATGTTAGATGCACTCTGATGCCTTTAATTTGTGTCACAAAGATCTTTATATTTTGTGTTCATTCCAATATATCCATCCACGTGTCTCTACCCCAGGCCCCTTGTTTTTCATCGTCCAGTATTTCTGTTTAGCTGTAAGATGACAGATGCTGGTTCAACAGTGTTGGGTAACCTGGGGTCTGAGCTACCTGTTCATGTAGATTGCTTATGTATTATGTGATCTTGCTCATGCTTGATCTTGGGTGCCACTTCCATTTTATGTTCTTAGGATTCTTGGTAACAGAACCAGCTCATGATATACAACTCTGAACACATAGTCAGTTTTTAACCCAGGGTCTCTCTCTCTGCCAGGGCCCAATAACATGGCAGGAATAGAATATAAAATTTTCCACTGCAGATGGGATGGCCTTTGACATGTGTATGGGGTCGGCATTGGGATTCTTTCACTGGGACTTTCTGTATATTTCATGTGCTACTTTTTCCAACAGTGCCACCACCAGTAGCTATAATTCTACTGGGTCATGCAGCCCTAATTGCAGAGCTGCTTACAAGTGTAACCTGACCCTATAGCAGAGCTATTCCCTACCCTGGCATGTACTCACAGCTGGCAGCCTTTCATGTTGTTCAGTATGTGGGCTGGAGCGGTATTCCCAGGACTGAAATAAGCTACCTTCAGAATCCAAAGAGACCTACTGGATGGTTTGCTTTCTGCTTTTCATGGGCGTTGCAAGATGTAATAATTGGTCTTTCAATTCAGATGAGCTGTCTGAGAATGTTCTTGACCACTGGATCCCTAAATATTTTACTAGTATGAAATCTGAATCTTTGTAGGTTTTATCTTCCACCCTTTGAAGCATATATGTCTTAACAAGACCTCCATCTCATAAGCCATTCTTACTTATCTGGCCACAGTTAGAATGATGTCATTAATGTAGTGGAACAATGTAATCCTAGATTATTCCTTGGGCTTCTACATAGGATCCTGTGCTGCTTGATCAAGTCCAATGGGACTAAATGTGTCCTATGTTATGACAAAAGGAGGGAGAGTTAATATGATCCTGAGGCAAAATTGTGAATGTATACTATTTTCTATTCCATATGAAAGCAAAATGTTTTTGATCCTCTTTTCTGAAAGGGTTAGCAAAAAAAACATTTGCCAAAAATGGTCATGTTACTCTGCTTTAACAAAGATAGCATTTTGTATAGTGACTGCAATTTGAGCTACTATTTGGTAGTAGGCTCTTGTCATCCTCCAGGCTTTGTTTAGTTTGCAGGACCCAGACTGGTGATTTAAAAGGAGATTTGATGGGGTCCATCATCCCTGCATTCTTTAGATTCTTTAGGGTAATACTAATTCCTGCCACCCACACCCTCTGGAATGCAACATTTGTTTAAAATTTAATATATTATCCAGGGGGTCGTTGTTTCAGAAGTTTCCACTTCATCTTTTCCACTGTGATAGCCAAGGACCCAATGTCAGTGTTGTGCCATTTGCCAGAAACATCCAGAGCATGACCACTGCATAGGTCTGCAGACCCAGTGGCTCATTTTGAACAGGACGTTGGCCAGGATGTCATTAATTACCTCATTGCCATATATCCCTCCTATAAAGAGAGGCCATGATGACACTTTATATCTGTGGGTGTCAGTGCTAACTCAGACCTGTGTCCAACTGTACTTGAAATGTTTTTGCTGCTTTTTCCCCTAGGTTAGAGTTATGCAATTAAATGACCATGGGTGACTTTGATAAAGAAATAGGGGAATTATTACCATGTATACTTACTGTGGTATTGCAGGGTCATTCCTCCAAGGCATCAGAATTTTAAATGTATCAAATATGGACTTCAAAAATGGCTCAATTCTAGAAATTGAGCAATAAATTGTGACTTTTTATTGCAGCATCTACCATCAGCCTCCTGATCATCTGTCCTTGATTTCTTCTGATGATGTAAGTTAGGTAGTAGTGCTCTTGTTGGCTGCCTGTTTTGCTTCTAGGTGTGCTGTGGTCTGTTAAACATCTCTATAATTTTTAATAGGCTAGTCTCCTTGACTGACACTCCAGGCTTGCTGCATATTATAAATTTTGCCCACTACTTGGATTGGATTCTGATGGTTAAGTGTCACCAGTTGGGCTGTATTGTCCTGTTGTCTCCGTCATTGAGCTTGTTCTGTTACGATTTCTCCTTCCATCAGCTTTGGCCTGTGGAGGAGAGCCAGCACATTCTTATTGATTCTAGTGCCCCTTCTCTATCCCGTTCTTCTTGGCTTTGGTAAATGGCATACCCTCTGGCCCTTTCCACAGATACAATGAATGACCTGGTAGGTTTTCTGGTGTTACATTAGTATATCCACTCCAGACTGCCTGTATTTCTAGACTTTTTACCCCTGCCTTTATTCTTTGCTATGGCAGTTCTAACATTTTGACTTTACTTAGCATGGGCTGTATTTTTATGTTTCTAGGTGTCTTCTTTTTCTTTTTTAGCTTTATTGAGGTATAACTGGCAAATAAAATTATAAGATATATGACACGTAGGGGTGCCTGGGTGGCTCAGTCATTAAGCATCTGCCTTCGGCTCAGGTCATGATCCCAGGGTCCTGGGATCGAGTCCCGCATCGGGCTCCCTGCTCCGTGGGGAGCCTGCTTCTCCCTCTCCCACTCCCCCTGCTTGTATTCCCTCTCTCGCTGGGTCTCTCTCTGTCAAATAAATAAATAAAATCTTAAAAAAAAAAAAGATCTATAACATGTACATTGTGATGATTTGGTATATGTATACATTGTGATAGATTCCCCCAGTATAGTTAATGCATCCATAAGATCACATATATTTCCTTTTTTTAATTTGATGTTTTTTCTAGATTAAGTTCTACTCATTCAGCAAATTTCAATTATATAATACTGTGTTATCAACTACAGTAACCATGTTATACATTAAATCCTCATACCTGGTTCATTTTATAACTGAAAGTTTGTATCCTTTTGCCAACCTCTCCTTATTTCCCCTATTCTCAGTCCTTGGCAAACATTTTTTTAACTGTTTCTATGTTTCTATTGAGCTTGACTTCTTCTTTTTTTTTTTTTTTAGATTCCACATATAAAGACAAATACTGTGTAGTATTTATCTTTCTTTATCTGACTTACTTCACTTAGTGTAATACCCCCAAGTCCATCCATGTTTTCTTAAATGGCAGGATTTCTTTCTTACAGCTGAATAATATTCCATTGTGTATGTATATGTATACACATACACGTATATATACATATATAAATATATATAATACATATACATATATATGTATATATGTCACATCTTTATCCATTCATCCATTGACGAACACTTTGGCTGTTTCCATATCTTGGCTTCTGTGAATAATGCTGCAGTGAACATGGGAGTGCAGATATCTCTTTGATATCCTGTTTTCATTTTCTTTGGGTATATACCCAGAAGTGGGATTGCTGGATCCTATATGGTAGTTTGCTTTTTAATATTTTGAGGAACCTTCCTGTTTGAGGGACAGTGACTGAACCAATTTACATCCCCACCAACAGTGCACAGGGTTCACTGCATATCATGTCACATAATATCTCTTTTCTTTTTGATGTTAGCCACATGTGTGAGGTGATAGCTTATTGTGGTTTTGATTTGCTTTTCCCTGATAACTAGTGATATTGAACACCTTTTTTGTTTTTATTTATTTATTTATTTATTTATTTATTTATTTGACACAGAGAGAGAGAGAGAGAGAGAGCACAAGGAGGGAGTCCTTGCTAAGCAGAGAGACTAATGCGGGGCTTGATCCCAGGACCCTGGGATCATGACCTGAGTTGAAAGCAGACACTTAACCGACTGAGCCTCCCAGGCACCCCTGAATACCTTTTCTTGTACTTGTTGTCCATTTAGATGTCTTCTTCAGAAAAATACCTCTTCATTTCCTCTATCCATTTTTTATTTTTTTTTTAAGATTTTTTATTTATTTATTTGAGAGAGAGAATGAGAGAGAGAGAGCACATGAGAGGGGGGAGGGTCAGAGGGAGAAGCAGACCCCCTGCTGAGCAAGGAGCCCGATATGGGACTCGATCCCGGGACTCCAGGATCATGACTTGAGCCGAAGGCAGTCGCTTAACCAACTGAGCCACCCAGGCGCCCTCCTCTATCCATTTTTTAATTGGATTATTTTTTTGTTTTGTTTTTGCTGTTGAGTTGTGTCAATTCTTTACATTTTTGTATATTAAACCCTTATGAGATATATGATTTGCAGATATTTTCTACCATTCTGTAGGTTGCCTTTTCATTTTGTTGATTGTTCCCTTTGCTGTAAATAGGAGTCATTTTAATAGTGAGCTCACACCATCTCCTGGGGTCCTTGTTAGGGCATAAATTCTGCATCTTGGGAGAGTGCTTTTAAGTCATTAAACTCTCCCTAATCCAATATAAGGTTCTGGTGCCACTTGGATCAATCTCCCTTTATTATCTAGTACAATGTGTACTCCCCCAACTTCTGCCAATATTTGCTCTCTAGGTCTTACAGTATCCCAGGACCCTGGAATCATGACTTGAGCTGAAAGCAGATGCTTAACCAACTGAGCCACCCAGGCGCCCTATTTATTTTATTTTTTTTAAAAGATCTTACTTATTTGAGAGTGAGAGGGAGAGTGGGGAGAGGGGCAGAGGGTGAGAATTTCAAGCAGACTCCTCGCTGAGTGCAAAGCAGGACTCGATCCCACAATCCGAAGATCACGGCCTGAGCTGAGATCAAGAGTTGGACACGTAGTCAACTGAGCCACCCAGGCATTCCTCATTATCTTTTTTCTAGAGCTCAGTGGGGCTAAGCAGTAGATACGCAATTTTAGTGTACTGGTAGTTACTATTATCAAACATCTGATACTTCACATCTGCTAGAATATTCCCTTTCTTTGGCATACATTTCTAATTTACCACTGGTATAAGTTTTAATAGTTGATGACATCTTGTGCCAGGGGCTTTCTTTGTTATACCTACCACCAATGATAGGTTCTTCATTGCTAGCTTAGTAGTATATGATTCAGCTCACAAACTCCATCTTATTTCCTGCTTTTCTTGTATCACTCCTGGTACCAGCTATCATAGTTTGGGTTCTCATGGAAGTAGACTCTGAGATAGAGTTTAGTGTTTATGATGTTCATTGAGAGTACCCTTAAGATCAATGCCTTTGGAAGAGGTAGGGGGAGAAAGCAGGATTTGACAAAAGGAAAAGTTGAGTTGTGATGCTGGATAGATAACCTTAGTCAACCACACAAGGATCTCTGGAGGTAAAATGGTTGGTATGTTGGGTCGAAGTGACAGGACCTTTAAAACCCCACGTTGATCAGCAATTGCATGTGGGTCATCCTTAAAAAGTTGTGGCCTTGGTGAAGTGGCCCAAAGATACTGAGGAACTTGCTGAAGTAGTTTGCAGCTGATGATTGCTCACCGACACCTCTCCCAGCAACAGAGACAAAAGTTCCTTCCTTGAATGAGGTCTGGGCAGCACATATCCATGTCCACTGTAAATCTCCAAGTTTCAGAGGATTAAGACCAATTATGGTTAATTTCTCACTCATGCTACATGTCTAATGTTGGAGGCAAGGCAGATTAGCTTATTGTCATCACTTAGGGACCCAAGATGAATTGAATTGTCTTTCATTGGTAATTCAGTGGTTCCATCTAGAAATAGAAGTGTCACTTTAACTTGCATTTTGTTGGCAGAAACAAGTCATATTGGGGGCGCCTGGGTGGCTCAGATGGTTAAGTGTCTGCTTTCAGGTCAGATCATGATCCCAGGTTTCTGGGATTGAGCCCCGCATCAGTCTCCCTGCTTGGCGGGGAGCCTGCTTCTCCCTCTCCCTCTACTGTTCCCTCTGCTTGTGCTCTCTCGCTCTGTCAAATAAATAAATAAAGTCTTTAAAAAAAAAAAAAGAAACAAGTCATATTATCACGTCCAACTTCTAGGAAGTGTGGGAGTTTAATTTTACCATGGGCTTGAAGGAAGAGAACTGGAATATCTGTTAAATAACACCAATATATATAACAAATGTTGTTTGTAATTCTTTGTAAACTCTTAGTATAATTGAAGGTGATGTCTTGCAGATAGTAATAAAGCCTTCACCTCCTACCACCACATATGTTAAAAGGCAACCAGCTTCTACAAGTAGAATTGTGTTGTATTATTATCGGTCTGAATTAATCATTCTCATGTATAATTAAAATATTAATAGTGTACTGTACTGTTTCTCTGCAGGGACTTGTGTACTTTAAAATATATATATACATATATATTTTTACTTTCATGACATTACTGTTTATGTTGAAAAGGGTATTTTGGTGACATAGTGAGGCAGTATAATGTAGTAATTAAGAAGATCTGGTTCTGAATGTGGACTCCACCATTTAATGACCTTAAGGAAGTGATCAAACCTCTAAATACTGTTTCCTTATCTATAACACCGTAACAAAAATATTTACTCCCCAAAGTTGTTTTCAGAATTAAATACTACATAACATTGATAAGCAATTAACATATTGTTTTTACTGGGTAAAAGGTTATGACAACTTATCTTAGGAAATTTTACCCATTTAAAAAGACTGTGAGGCTTTATGTATCCTTCAGTTAATCTTATATAATACAGTAATTTAAAAAAACATTTAACTTTTAGAAGCAACTATGTGCTTTCCTTTTTTTTTGGAGGGAGACTCCCATAGCACTCTTTATATATCTCTCTTAATACTTACCACATTCTATTGTTATTCCTTCAGGGCAGGAATTCCAGTCTCATTCAGTTTTATATCCATAATGTTGTTGTGTCATTGGATCTTCATTACATCTAATTTGAATTACTTAAATAGTGATGTCCTTTTTCCTCAGTCTTATCTAAATCTGTTAACCCAAATTTCACATATTTTTTCCTCTTCTTAGTTAAGAGCAGTTGATGAATTCTCAGTTTTCCTTTCTTTAGATTAAAACACCCAAGTTAATTAATGTTTTAGTCTTGGTTCTATTTTTCAAGATTCACTATTATGAAAAAAAAAATGTTTTGGAGAACATTCAGAAGACAACTCCCTGATCTTTAGCATTGTTACTAAATTGACATGTTCAGTTTTTATTTTTTTTAAGATTTTATTTATTTATTTGAGAGAGAGAGAGAGTGCAGGAGCGAGCACAAGCAGGGGGAGCAGCAGAGGGAGATGGAGAAGCAGGTTCCCCACTGAGCAAGGAGACTGATGCAGGACTCGATCCCAGGACTCTGGGATCATGACCTGATCCAAAGGCAGACACTTAACCGACTGAGCCACCCAGGCACTCCTGAGATGTTCAGTTTTTAAATGTGCAAACAACTATTACCTTAATAGGAATAAACTCAATGGATAAATTTGGAAACTCCATGCTTTTGAGTTTATGAGACTTGCTTACTTATGTTAGCTGTGTGATTTGATCAGTAGATATGTGGTCTGATCAGTTAAATCCCACTATTTCACTGTATGGATGTCACACTCCCAGTATTCTTTCCATTTCTCTCATGTGCTTTTATTTATTTATTTATTTATTTAGAGTTTTCAAGTATTTCTGAAAATGGGGTGTGCTTGTGGGCCTGAAACAGAAAGTTTGATTAAAAACCTATACAATTAGCTGTTAAATCCCTAAATCCCCTTCTTCAACTTGTGCTGGAAGACAGAGGTTTACTCTCTGTGGATGTTGATCCAGGTACCTGAGCATGGTTGAGGGTGTCAGTACAATTTTGGAAACAGTGGGCTTAGGTGAAAGTATACATACTTATGAATGAAACCTCTAGCTTTTTTCTTCTACTTAGGTCCAGAATACTGTTACCCAGGTTTATAGCTTCTAGGCAGGAGATTGGAGGATTTACCTCAAAGAATCTGACCGGCCCAAGAGAAGGAGTGTGCAAAAACTAATATTTGGAGGTCTTCAACTAAAATGGTCCCAACTGATCAAAATCCCCACACTGCCATATAGTATATATGAAAGTTATTAAGAGAATAAATCTTAAGAATTCTTATAACAAGGAAAAAAACCATTTTTTTTCTTTTTTTCCTTTTGGTGTTAAGTAAACTAATTGTGTTTAATCTTTCACTAAATATATATGTGTGTGTGTGTATATACATATATATATATATACATATACATATATATATGTCAAGTCATGTTGTACACCTTAAACTTATACAGTGTTGTATATCAGTTATATTTCAAAAAACAAAGTATTCCAACAGTCAACAACATGTCTTGGCCAAGCACAGAATTTCTAAACAGTTTTGTTGTTCTTCAGTCTTAAATTTGAAAGGGCAGCTAGTTATCATAGACATTCACAAAAAGCCACTAAATCTGATGAAAATATCAAACAAATAGGAAAAAATAAGAAATCAAAGGAAATTGAGGTAATACTGGAAGAAGATTATAACTTCAATCTTTATGGACAGAAGATGTTACATTTATGAAGTAAAAATGTGACTTTTAAAAAATAGATCATTCAGAAAACAAAAAAATGGGGCTTTTGAAATTAAAATTAAGATAACAAATTAATAGATTTTAAGATATAATGAAGAATATGTTCCAAAAGTATTATGAACAAAGGACAGATGTAAAATAGGATAAAAGGTATGAAATTTAGATGATTATTCCAGAAAATTTGCTGTCTGAGTAATAGGAGTGGCCAAAAAAAAGAACAGAAAATTTTAGATGAGGAAGAAATTATCAAATGAATAATTCAAGAAAAATATCTGGGCTTGAAGTACATGAATTTTCAGAATAAAAGATTTCACTAAGCCCCAGAAGAGACTCGTAGCAAAATCCATCATGAAAAGTGGAGATAGAAAGAAGACCCTAAGAGCTTATATATAGAGAAAAGAAATAGGATAGGACCTTGCAAAAGCAAAACCAGGAGCCAGAAGATTGCAGAGTAATACCTTCAATATCTGAAAATGTTTTCAAAGTTAGAGTTCTAAGCCCAATCAAATAATCATATAAAGTGGAATAGTCACTTTCAGAATTGCAACCTCTCAAAAATTTACTTCTAATGTACACTCTCTCTGGCAGCTGTAGAATTATGTCTCCTACTGATATATTTGATTACATAAACAAATACAAATTGATAAAAATTAAAATCCAAGAAATAGAGTAAATAATAGGAGATGTGCAGAGAATCCTTAGGATGCTGCAGCAGGTCTAGAGACAAGTTTGTATTGCAGAAGAAAGATGGAGTTTTAGTAGGGATGTCTTCAAGAAGTAAATGAAACTGCTGGATAGCTTGATATGTTAGAAAATACTGCAAAAAGGTGTATACATTTGGTAAAGAGTCAGGGATGAATTAACAGCTGCTCTGTAGAAACCTAAGCAAAAAAAAAAAAATGATTTGCTGGGAAAATAAAAATTTGTTCAAGGATAAAAAGAATTATAATATGCTATGTGGCTCATCTGTATATAGAATAATATATAGTAAATACTGCATATTGGCCTGAACAAAATTATAAGTACATGAGGAGGATGGAAGGAAGGGAAGTTGTATGTGTATGTCTGCATAAGAGTTAAATCTTCATCTTTTATTATTTATTTATTTATTTTAAAAAAAGATTTTATTTATTTATTTGACAGAGAAAGACACAGTGAGAGAGGGAACACAAGCAGGGGGAGTGGGAGAGGGAGAAGCAGGCTTCCTGCTGAGCAAGGAGCCCCATGTGGGGCTTGATCCCAGGACCCTGGGATCATGACCTGAGCCAAAGGCAGACGCTTAAGGACTGAGCCACGCAGGCGCCCCAAATCTTCATCTTTTAAAGAGAAAGTCAGAGATATTATCTGAACCTAAGAACTAAGTATGCCATTTACAATAAGGAGATAAATACAAAAACAAGCTTCTTCTAGTTTTTTATTTTAGAATTCAAAGTGCTTACCTCTGTGATTCAGGAGTAAGCATTGGGATGATAGGGAGCAGGAGAGTTTTTTTGTGATAAATCTTGTGGGATAATTTGACTTCTAAACTTTGCACATACATATCTTTGGTTAAAAACAAGCGAAGTAAGAACATACCAAAGCAGTACAGAAACCAAGTGAGGCACAAATTCGTGGGTCAGGCATAAATATTAAAATAATGGTCCTGGGAAGATTTGTATATGGTAATACACAGAAAGATCTGGGAAATATTATATATGGGAAAAATTAAATTAGATCCCTGGAATAGATGCAAAAATAAGTTCCAAATGGATTGAAGATCAAAATGGTTAAAGCCATCCTTTAGAAGAATATTGGAGATTATCTTTAAAATCTTGAGTTAAGAATAAAAAGAATAAGTCATGAAGAAAATGATGTTTGATCAGGTTTCTGTACAAACTTTTGTAAAATAATACTCCATAAACTACATGAAAAGGCAAATCACAGCATAGGAGAATATATGTTAATGCATATAATTAGCAAAGGATTGATATTTAGGACATTTAATAAAGATTTCTTAAAATTATCAAAAAACTAAAATTCTGGGGGCACCTGGCTGGTTCAGTCAGAAGAGCACTCGGGGTTGTAAGTTCGAGCCCCACATTGGGTGTAGTGATTACTTAAAAATAAAATCTTTGGGGCACCTGGGTGGCTCAGTCGTTAAGTGTCTGCCTTCAGCTCAGGTCATGATCCCAGGGTCCTGGGATCGAGCCCCACATCGGGCTCCTTGCTCAGCCGGAAGCTTGCTTCTCCCTCTCCCACTCCCCCTGCTTGTGTTCCCTCTCTCGCTGTCTCTCTCTCTGTCAAAAAATAAATAAAATCTTAAAAAAAAAATAAAATAAAAAAATAAAATCTTTGTTAAAAAAGACAAAAAACAAAAATCAAATAGAAAAATGGGCAAGGTTACCAGTAACTAGAAAAAAACAAAACAAAACAACATTCATCGGATTGGTAAAAATTTAAAAGTCTGAGAGAGCTACATAACGGAGAGGATGCGAAATAAGAGCCGTCATGCATGGCTAGTGTGAATTTAAGTCAGTGCAACTACTTCGGGGAGCAAATTGGTGAAATCTAGTAAAATTGAACTTGTGTCTTTCATTAAACCTAGTAATTTTCCTTTTAGAAATCCACCTGGAGAAACTCTCAAAACTTGCAAAAGAAGATGTGTGTAACAGTGAACAAACCAACATGACTTGTGTTAGGAAAAACCTTAAAAAAGTCTAAATGACCTTTAAAAGGATAGATGTGTTTTGGTAAAATCATAATATGGAATGCTGTAACATGATTAAAATGAAAACATAGCACCACATATGTGAATAAGTCTAAATGGGTTGTTTAATAGACATTTCTCCAAAGAAGATACATAAATGGCCAATAAGGACACAAAAAGATGCTCAACATGACAAATCATTTGGAAAATGCAGATCAAAACCACATTGAGATACTACTTCACATCCATTAGGATGGATATTATCAGGAAATAGAAAATAACAAGTGTAAGTAAGGATGTAGAGAAACTGGAACCCTTGTGCACTCCTTGATGGAATCAAGTAAAATGGTACAGCTGCAATGGAAAAGAGTATGGATGTTCCTCAAAAATTTAAACAATACTTAACCATATAATCCAGCAATTCCACTTCGGGTATATACCCAAAAGAATTGAAAGCAGGTACAAGAATAGATATTTGTGTCCCCATGTTCATAGCAGCATTATTCACATTAGCCAAAATTAGAAGCAACCCAGGTGTCCATTGATGGATGAATTAGTAAACAAAATGGGGTATATATGTACAATGGAATATTGTTCAGGCTTAAAAAGGGTGGAATTCTGACACATGGTACAACATGGATGAGCCTTAAAGACTTGGTAAGGGAAATAAGTCAAAGACTAAAGGACTAATAATGTGATTTCATTCATCCGAGGTACTTAAAATAGTCAAATTTATAGACAGAAAAGTAAAATGGTGATTGGCAGGGGCTGGGAGAGAGGGGAATGGGGAATTATTGTTTAACAGGTACAGAGTTTCAGTTTTGCAAAATAAGAAAGTGCTGAGATGGATGGTTGTGATGTTTCCAAAACGTGAACGTACTTAATGTCATTGAACTGCACACATAAAAATGGTTAAAATGAAGAGAACAAAAAGCAAAAACTAATGGGTTGAAATTAAACAAGTTTCAGAGGGATCCATATTGTATAATATAATAAACATTTCTATTAATACAAAGCTTTCCCGCCTACAAAAATTACTATATATGTATCATATATATAGAAACATTGATAAGCAAATACAGAATAGTAGTTGCATCCAAAGAAGGAAGAACTAAAGAAGCTTGAATTGGAATGGGAGTACACAGGGAGCCTAAGTTACAGCTGTAATAAGTCATTTCTTTAAAAAATCTGTAGTAAACATGGTCAAGTACTAGGTTTGACAGATCTGGTTAGTGGTACATAGGTGTTTGTAATGCCATTTTTGAGGCTGTTCTGTGCGCTGAAAAAATTTCATCATTTACCAAGAGAAATTGGCTTATGGAGTTAGAAAAATCTTCAGGAAGCCACATTTTTAGTTAATGCTTGTCTTTATTCTTAGCTCTCTTTTTTTCCAACTCCTTAGTTTTTCTGAACATTTCTATGGTTCTCATTTGGAAAATCTGCTTTCCTTCTGCCTGGTTTGTGTTGGATGCTGGGCCAAATTACTTACCTTTTAGTCCTAGGTTAGCTCAGATTGTTGGGTCACTTTCTTTTCTGGACTCCAGATTGCCCCCAAATGATCTTAAAGATTCTTCTTTGGAGATTTTTGTAACAAATTGTTATCTGGCAGTCTTACTCTTTCATCTGACTTTTTTCTGTTTCATTTCTTTGAAGCATATTCAGGTTTCTAATTCTGTTGTTGGAATACTACAAACAACACAGTTTGTAAATCACTGGCCCTGTGTGTGTCTGTGTGTGTGTTTGTGTGTGTTGGGGTTGGGTGGAATGATTGAAATCTATCTGCCCTAACTTATTTACTGTCTCTAACATTTCCATCTCTTTCTTTTTCAAAGCCTGTGTCTTTTACAGGTCACCCTTTCTCTCCACATGGGAGTAATCTCTCAGAGTCTGCTACACATATACTTTTAAATATCAAATATTTATAAACATAATTTATAGAAAAACAAAGGTAATCAAATGAGCCCTAAGCAAATTGCTTAACTTCTCCTAGATCTAATTTTTCATTTTCTTTCTTTTTTTTTTTTTAAAGATTTTACTTATTTATTTGACAGAGAGAGAGGGAGAGAGACAGAGACAGAGAGAGCACAAGCAGGGGGTGCAGCAGAGGGAGAGAGAGAAGCAGGCTCCCCGCTGAGCAGGGAGCCCGATGCGGGCCTCTATCCCAGGACCCTGGGATCATGACCTGAGTGAAGGCAGCCACTTAACTGACTGAGCCACCCAAGCGCCCCTTAAATACTTATTATTTAAATACTATTAATAAATGAGAAGTGATACACTGAACTATATATGTTTAAAAATATCTAAAAATAAGAAGGTGAAAAGGCAAGCTGCATTGCCTCTGACTTGAGCTGCAAACAACGTTTCTGTTTGTCTTCATTTTTTTTTTTTAAGATTTTATTTATTTATTTGACAGACACACAGCGAGAGAGGGAACATAAGCAGGGGGGGAGTGGGAGAGGGAGAAGCAGGCTCCCCGCTGAGCAGAGAGCCCGATGTGGGGCTCGAACCCAGAACCCTGGGATCATGACCTGAGCCGAAGGCAGACGCTTAACAACTGAACCACCCAGGCGCCCCTCAACTGGCATCATTCCTAAAATAAAAATAACTTCTGCATAAAATTCCCACAAATAAATGTAAGTATATGAGAATAATGAAAATGAAAAAAAATATAGGTGTATAGTTTATGTTGGAGGATAATTCCAACATATCTTTATTAAATAAATCAAGGCTCATATCTTTATTATCTTTATTAAATAAATATCTTTATTAAATAAATCAAGGCTCATATAGTAAACTGCATGAACGCCAATACTGGGCAAACCTGTTAGAAAATTAAATTACTAAACCAAATTTTACATGCATGCTTATGAAATTAAATGGAATATTTAATATTCAGTGAAATAATGCTTAAAAATGGAATCACTGAAATAAAATATTTAAATCATTTTAATGATCTGATACTTCAAAATAATAGAGTTCATTTTATGTAAAAGAGAATGTACTTCAGTTGCAAAAATCTAGAAAAAATAAAAAACCTAAATAATTCATGAGCTATATAAAAAATATGGAAAGAAAAATGGTAATAGAAAACTGGGTATTAAAGAGGGTACGTATTGAATGGAGCACTGGGTGTTACACGCAAACAACGAATCATGGAACACTACATCAAAAACTAATGATGTAATGTATGGTGATTAACATAAGAAAAGAAAAGAAAACCGTGTATCATTTCAATATAACCTAGCCTCAAAATTGACACGTATACTAACATAGATTTTGAGATGACAAGTGATTCAATTTTCAGTAACTAGGGACATTCTCAGGACAGTGTTTTAAATTTCATCTTCTTAAACATGCCATATCTAAAGAAGGCAGTGGTATTTAATAAAAACACAGGGAAGTAACAAGATTTTAAAAACAAATTTTATTTTTAGGTAGTTTAGAAGCCCTTTGGGAACAAGAAAATAATCTAAAATACAGTTAGTTGTAAAAGTTAAAGTTGTAATAAATTACTGTTTTCCCATTTATGTAATTATAACGATAGTAATAAAATAATAATTTGGTTTTAATTCAATATCATTACTAATGAAGATCAAAGAAATTACAAAAACCAAAATCATAGTTTAGAAAATGAAATTAGAAACAGCAATAAAATACATCTTGAATTGTATCTCCTAAAGTCTATTCCAAAGAACACAAATCCCTCCAAAAGAGGTTATTCCTATCTCTCTCCTTAGTTCACAAAATATATCTGCCTACTAAATACTCTCAAAAGAGAGAGTACAGACGTATAGAAGCCTAACTATATCTAACCCAGTGCTCCCAATATTTTATCCGCAGAAGCACTTTTCATGTCATACTTTTCACATTAACATTTCTAAGAGCCAATGCTCTGAATATCACATTTTGGGAAATACTATGAAAGAGGGCTATACATAGGATTAACAGTCTGGTCAATTTTACATGTTACAGTTCATGAAAGAAGTATGTTTACATGTGTATAGTACTATAAAGCTTCCAAAGTGCATTCATCTACATAATCTAAAATGGTCTTTGTAAGAATCCAATGAAGTTGATTGAGCAGGTATTACCATATGTTGAAAATGAAAAATTAGAGGCACCTGGGTGGCTCAGTCGTTAAGTGTCTGCCTTTGGCACAGGTCATGATCCCAGGGTCCTCGGATCGAGCCCCGCATCAGGCTCTCTGCTCCGTGGGGAGCCTGTTTCTCCCTTTCCCACTCCCCCTGCTTGTGTTCCCTCTCTTGCTGTGTCTCTCTCTGTCAAATAAATACATAAAATCTTAAAAAAAAAAAAAAAAGAATGATGCCAGTTGAGTAATGATACTAAATTGTAGGTCATGGCAAGTTAATGAAAGACTTCCTAATTTTAATGTATCTTTAATTTGACCAAAGATGGTTTTATAGTATTTGTCTTAATTTGTTTTATTTCATTTTTTGTTTTGCTGTTCTCTTTTTTCTAGCTTGTGATGAATGGAAAATATTACCGAAACCAAATCTTCATAGAGATGTCAACAGATTTGGACACTCTGCAGTTGTTATTAATGGGTAAAAAACATACATTTGTCAGTCATCCTATCCACATATTCTGTTACTCTTTTTGAAAATTATCATTTGTACTTAATGGCATTGGGTATACCTAGTCTACCATGGAATACATTTTGGTTCGTTAACCATATCCTTCATTCTTTTGTGTTCAAATATATTTAAGAGAAAGAGGAGCAGTCAGAGTGCTGAGATAAAACTAAAATACTTAAAAAAAAAATCATCCTGCTTTCTTTTCTTTCTGTAGAGATCAGACAATGAATGACTTCTTTAAAAAAGATCAAACTGAAATGATAGATAGGCTAGCCCCATATTTCTATCAAGGAGAACAAGGAAAGTGAGAAGAATTAGATTCTCATTTTAGTTCTGTCATTAACCATGTGATTTTTGACAAGTCCCTTAACCTCTCGACTTTACTATCTTTATATCCCTTGGGATTTTGGATGGGATGATCATTAAGTTACCTTGTTCCTTTAAGTTAGTATCATTTTTCTATTTTTTTTTAAAGATTTTATTTATTTATTAAAGAGAGAGAAAGTGTGAGAGAGAGAGAGAGAGATCATGAGAAGGGGGGAGAGGTAGAGGGAGAAGCAGACTCCCCGCTGAGCAGGGAGCCTGAAGTGGGACTCGATCCCAGCACCCTGGGTTCATGACCTGAGCCAAAGGCAGATGCTTAACTGACTGAACCACCCAAGCGCCCTCATTTTTCTATTTCTATAGCAAATTTTGGTAATGTGGCAGGAAACAATAGCTCATTCATTAGCTTTAAATTTATAATTCATAATGACATTTTTATAAGTTTATTTTATCACCACTTTATTCTAATTATGTAAAAATTCTTCAAAGTGATACTAAAAGCAGGTAGAAGTTAACCACAATGAAACTGTAATTGATATCAGTTAGCTTTCAAAACAGTATAAATGAAATTCAGAGTTTATACATAAAACCTCTAGGCTTCTTTGTTGCAATACTGTGTTGGTTGACTTTCTCTTTTTAAATAATAAAAGATAATATTGAAGCATTTTCTGATCTTTTCCACTTATTAATAATATTGTTAGAAATAAAAACTATGCTCTTTTAGGGCATGTCAGACTTCTTTGGCACTGGTAATTGAATTAATTTAACAATTGTCTGGACTTTTCTTTCCAAATTGAAGTTTTGAAGATATTTTTGATATTTTACTCTTGATTTATTTCATAAGAGGATAGTAAAATACTGAAACACAGACTATCTAATATCTATACTCATTGTCAATATTCAGAAATTGTAATTCTAGATAGCTGTTCTAAAGTGTATCTTCTTATCCATGTACAGGTATTTTCTATTTCTAAAAAATTGTTTACTAACTTGATAAAATGTGTTTAAACTTATTTTTAAAACTAATATGTTAGGCTTTTCTTAATATTGTTTCTTTAAGATTCTTGTTTTTTTTTTTTTTTTTTAATAGGTCCATGTATATATTTGGAGGATTTTCTAGTGTGCTCCTTAATGATATCCTTGTTTACAAGCCTCCAAATTGCAAGGCTTTCAGAGATGAAGAACTTTGTAAGAATGCTGGTCCAGGAATAAAATGTATTTGGAATAAAAATCACTGTGAATCTTGGGAATCTGGGCATACTAATAATATCCTTAGAGCAAAGTGCCCTCCTAAAACAGGTAGTTTTTCTTTTTTTCTCCCTCTCTGGCATAAAGCTTCTGTATGTGGCTAGAAGTAGTAATACATTTTGCTTATAAGATTTACCTTAGTATAGCCTTTAGAAATTAAAAATTCATAATCCTCTAATTAGGAATTCTAATGTTTGAACTTAGCAGTGATTAATAATTTACTATTTCTATTAGCTATTTTTTGTTTTCTCTTTTTAATTCTATATGTAATATTATGCATATTAATATTTTATGTGTAATATAGTCATATACATATATAGATATATATGAACTATTTTCCTATATAAGTAAAAAATGCTTTAAAGTATACTCTAAGAAATACTGTGTTTCTAAGAAATACAATGAAATAATTTATTCTGCATTTGGTAGATTTTTCCTTCTTTAATATTGCCAAGCGAACCTCGGAGTTCAAAGATTTTCTAGAATTTTGATGACTAATGTTTTAGTTTAATACTTATTATAAAGTATTGAATAAGTAAACCAAACATGAAAAATTGCTAGTAAATATTTATTTATGAGTGAATGATTTGGATAAAAATTCTTCAATTTTCTTTAAATGGGTGGGGGTTTTATGCATTTTTGTATGCTACAATTAACGATGTATTTTCAAGTTTTGCTAGTCTATGATAGCTTCAGATGTCTCTAAATATCTTTATGAAGAATGATAACCAATGAGTATTTGTTTTAATGTTTCTTTTAGATGTGTAGTAATGCTTTTTTTTAGTAAAAAACTATAAGTCTTCCCGCCCCCACCCCCGCCATACTGGATAAATTTTAAATGGCAGTAGGTTGCTGGTAGATTGAATAAGTAAAATGAGGGTAGAAGGTGTCTCAAAACCTGCAAACACAATGCAAATTCAATATGAAGTTAACTTCATATTGAAGATGTTGTTTTGATATTGTTTGTCGTATTTATGGTGTAAAAAGTCTCAGTGATTCTTAAACAGATGTTAAAAATGTGTGAACTAAGAAGCGTGACGTTGCCTTTCTCACCCCGACGCGTTCATGCCCCCCCCCCCCCGGTACCGCAGCTGCTCCTGATGACGGATGTTACAGATACGCGGACTGTGCCAGCTGTGCTGCCAATAGCAATGGGTGCCAGTGGTGTGATGACAAGAAATGCATCTCCGCAACCAGCAACTGCAGCGTGGTTAGTATCCGTGGGCCATCGGTGCTGTGGTCCGATCATTAGCTTCCCATCTCGTGCCCTCGTACAGAGAGCACTTTACACATCGAGACACCCTGAAAATACGGAGGGAGTCCCTCCCTGTGTTGCAGGTTCTCTCCAGTTTCTTGCTCAGCTTTGTCAGTCTAGATTCCAGTAACTTTTACTTCCTCCCGTGTCCTTTAAAAATGACTGTAACTATGAATGTAGTCTTCTGGGCTGATAGACACATTATATAGATAAGTATCAGAATGATTTCTATGGGGTTCTGGTCAGACATGCACATGCACGGTAGTGGTGTGGCCTGATGTTTTGTTTACATGCTTTGTGTGTAAGTTTAACCTGAGGTCGGCAGTGGCAGTTTCCCTTTATCTCTGTCCATCAGTGGTTCTCAACCAGAGGCAGCTTTGTGCCTAGGGACATTTGGCAACGCGTGTCGACCTTTTTGGTTGTCACAACTGTGGGGCTGCTCCTGGCATCTAGAAGAGGCCAGGGATGCTGTTAGCATTCCGTAATGCATTAAGTGTCCCACAAAAAACAAGTATCTGCCTCAAAATGTCAAGTGTTAAGTTTGAGAAACCTTATTCTAGGTAGACAATTAAAAAAAATTACAAATTAATATTTATGGCAGATGAAAATGGATTAAGAGCGGCAAAATTAACCTTTTAAGTGGGTAGTATCAAAATATCTCATGTTTTCAAGATGTCAACAATTGGAAAAAAATTTCAGAAAGTATTAATAAGTATAGCATTAAAAGGATTAAAAACTGTAGTAGGACCAAACATTCTCTTACCGAGCAATAGCTTAAACAACTAAATGATGTGCTTACATATTTTCAACTAAATGTAACATACATTATTTCTTTTTTTGAATTTGTATTAATCACCGAAAGTACTTGTTTTTTAAATTACTATGTGGAGGTAAAAGGTAAAGAAAAGGGAGTTTGAAAACTAAGTAAAAAATTTTTATTGTATCAAAAATTTTCTTCGGTAAACAGTCATATTTCAAAATATTTGTTTTATGGTTCTGTACTAAAATAATACTCAAAACTTAAAATGGAGGAAAATTTTCAGTTATTGACTCATCAGATTGAAACCTTTGCTTTCATACATATTGTGTTGGTATATACTTTCTGGCGATATAAGTTGCTTTAATAACAGATATACTTTAATTTTATATGAGTTTTAACGTTAATAGGACATGACTCTGCTTTAAAAATTTGAATTACTTTTTTATATTTGCATTAATATTTATCTAATGGGGGTTATTTTAGTGAGTAATGTGGAAATAGGAGTTAAGTAAAATAAAGCATGGGAATAAGGGAGTAAAATGAATAATGTTATTAAATAACAATTATAAGCAGATTGTGTTTAAAGCTTTGTTGGATAACCCTGAGTTTAGACATTGTGTTTAGACATTTATACTAAATGAAAATATGCGTACCTCAAAAATTGTGTTTATATAAATTGCTATCAAGGATTCATTTTATAAAGTGACCTTATACTCTATATTTTATTTTTTATAATGATGTGTTAATAAGGAAGGCACTGGGTGAGATGGTGTAAGTGAGCAGATGGTACTCACTTGTAATTTAGACTTTGATGTAATGTCTTTTAGATGGTTTCATCAGAATGTCTGGTGATTAAGCTCAACTAAACGCTAATGGTTACAGAAAGGTCTGTGAGATATCAATGATGTCCATTGATACCCTATTTTGTTATTTAGTCATATTTACTCCAAGTTGCATATTTTGTGTTCTAACAGCTCAAATAACCTGCTTACTTACCTGGTTCATTAGGCCAAAAAATATCAGCCATGTTTCGGAATAACAGTCAGCTTTCTTTCATCATTGATTAAATTGGCCCTGTGTGGGATTGAAATATAATTTCATCTATTGTACTGATTCAGTGTCAATAAACGACTTTACTGTTTGTAATGAAGAGCAGTGGAGTTATTTGGATGGCGACTCTAATGACGTCATTGTTAGTCTAAAGACTGGCATTAAAACTGTTCTTCTTTCTTTTATCCTAACAAGTTGTTTAGCCATTCTCCTGTCATTTTTACGGGTTATTCTATTTATCAGATGATTCAAGTAAATTTATTCCTTTTCAGTTAGCTGACGAATGTTTGGAGTATACTCTATTACATAGAGTAATGCTAAGATTTATATTCTATATGAAGACAGAAAGCTACAAATTAGAAAAAGTAACAATAAGTAAACATGTTCTGAATGAAAATGTGGTGATTGAATAAGAGTCACAAAGTAATTGAGATTTAAAAAATGTATCTTTTCTGATTTTTCTAGGGTGAATAAAGACAAACATTAGTATCTATCTACTTTTTATCTGTTACCTTATAGTATATGTAAGTTGCTCTAAAGAAATAAACATCTTTGGAATTGAGGTGATTGCAATGTATTTTATGTGGGAAAGTATAGTAGTTTATAAAAAAATAAAAAATATAGTAGTTTATAAAAAATATTAAAAAATATTTAAATTATCTAAGAGGTTAAAAGTTGCTTCAACCATTTTTATATGTGGGATAGGTATAACTAAATTTTAACTGTTAACTTTATTGACTGAAAACAAATATTTAACTCCCTTAATTGAAGCCTGAGTTAAGCATTTGTATCTATAGAGAAAAAAGAAGATTGAAGTGGGGCTAAGCGTTCAGCATTAAGTTCTTTTTTTTCCCTCAAGAGTCATGGAAAGAATTGAGCCAAAAATTTTTATCATAGATATTGATGACATCATATGAAATATCTGAACCTTGATGTATATAAGGAACTCCCACCAAAGTTCCTATGTTGCCTATTTTTTTCCTTTTTTTTTTTTGACCTTTAATCTTTAATCTCTTAATACTGGAATTTAGTTGACATATGGTTATGTTGTATGGTAGGATTGATCAAAGTCTGACTTCTGTGGCTTCTTTGCAGCCACCATAAAGGAAATGTGACAAATACAGGAGTAATGTCAATTAACCAAAATGATTACTTAGTGTCTGTGGAAATAAAATTAGAGTTATCACGAAAATAATTTATCTTTTTAGATTGTATTTGATTTTGATAAAGTATCTCTTTACTTTTTACTACTTACCATTTCTACTTCATTTCTAGGGGTTTGCAAGATCGTTTTATTATGACTAGAATTCTTTCATGTGATCATGAAGAGAAATGACTCTACATTGGCTTTATTTGTTGAGTTGGAAGCCTATTATCAGATTCAATAGAAAAGATTTTCATTAGATGGTTTCTGTTTCAAATTGCCGAATTTGTACATTTTTTCCAATAAACACATATTGTAGTTCCAACAACTATAGTTTAAAGAAATGAGTAGAAGAGATTCTGATTCAGTAGAACTGGATTTGGGGTTAGAAATCTGAACTTTAAAATTCATCTGGTGATTTATATATACAATGTAGTTTAAGAATTATTGCTATACAAAGGTAAAAAATAACATGCTTTATCTTTTAACTTTCTAGTCTGTGAAAAACTACACCAAATGTCATGTGAGAAATGAGCAGATTTGTAACAAACTTACCAGCTGTAAAAGCTGTTCACTAAACTTGAATTGCCAGTGGGATCAGCGACAACAAGAATGCCAGGCTTTACCAGGTAAAGATTTCAATTTGGTAAATGAATTTTATAGTCCACAGATGAATACCGTTATAGTAAAGAGCATTTAGTAAGAACATTCCAGTTTATAAAATTAAATCAGTAGCAAATAAACAATAATATTGGAGTAATAATAGCATTGTTTCTATAAGAAAATTTGTATGTTTGCTTCCAATTCTTTTAAGATGTTCAGGATTTCTTGTATTTATTATACTAGTGATTATATCTTAAAAACAGAAAATAATAAGCACTCAGACTAATATCCAGATTTAATGAATGTTAACATTTCAACCTATTTGTTTTGTTTTTAAGTGCCCTTTATCTTTGAAATTCTGGGAACTATTTTTTACTGACTACTTTTTTATTATAAATTACAATCTTTGTAATAAGTTTTATATGATTTAATGAGAATCTAAGTTATGTAAACCAGAGAAAAGCCCATTTTGAAAAGCAATTTCAATTTATTTTTTACATATAATACTCTTCTTAGTAGACTCTAAGTACTCTTCCTTTTAAATATAAAAGGTAAAATCAGAAAATAGAAGAATAATGTAGGTATTTAACCAGTTCCATCTTCTTGTCATACAGGTAAACTGAGTCATACACTGGTAAAGCAACTTGCTCAAAGCTGCATGGCTTGTAAAATGGCAGATGTAACTACTAACTGGGTGTTCAGTTTTTGCCTTTGTCTATCCAGTGGTTTTGTTTGTTTTGTTACATTTTTTCAAAGAAAAGTTTCTGTGCCTGTGTAATTCTAAAAAGTCCTTGGAAATCCCATCAAAGGATTTATGTCATGCTTAGAAGTTCATGTAATAAAATAAAAATTAGAATGCCCTTAAAATACCATTCAGATTTTAGAATATTTAAATTTTGGGTTTTGTTTATATACTGACCTTTAAAATTTTTAAACAGTGATCTGTCCATGTGTATTAACTTTGAAAAAATTAGAGAATATTAATGCAGTTCTAGATTTTGAGAAGCAATAGTGAGATGACACTAAACTTGAAAGTAGTATTCATATCTAAATGTTAAATTCTAAAATCAACATGTAGATCAGTAAAAATACAAAGTTGTTTTAAAAATTTTGGACCAAAGGGCCCCTGGTGGTGCAGTCGGTTAAGTGTCATGATCTCAGGGTCGTGAGATAGAGCCCCGTGTAGGCTCCGCTCTGGGCATGGAGCCTGCTTAGGATTCTCTCTCTCCCTCTCCCTCTACCCCTCTTACCCCGTGTACACACACATACTCTCTCTCTCTCAAATAAATAAATGTTTTTAAAAAAATCTTGGACCAAAATAAGCTTTGACTGAAGGAATATATATATTTAAAGGATGATTGCTACAATAAGAAGGGAATTTGATTGCCAGTGGAAGTTTGGAAAAATAAGTGAAGTCACGTTTGGTAGTACCCATCTACTCATTGCCCAGGAAAGAATGTTAGTTTGGTATGAGGGCTCCACTTGGCCAGGCTATTTTGGAGAATAATAAATACCATACAGTAAATACAATAAAAATTACATTATAAACTAATTCCCCTTGTTCTATGTTCATATTTACTAAGCAGCAATTTGGATATATGTAGTTTGTTTTCCACTCAGCTTGTCTTGAGGAAGTGAATGCTCCAGATGGAGGACCCTGTCTATCCAGAGTTGTGCTTTTCCATGAACATTTGTGAATTGCATCTTTTCATTGATCTCATATAAACTTGGCAATTTGAATTTATCTCACTAAACTCATTTTAAAAATTTACTGCTCCCCATTTAACTCTGAAGCTGAGTTGATGGTCAATATTACAAAGCCTAAACCATCAAAACATTCGGGTCAGTGGTATACTTTAGCCCCAAAGACCCATGCATTTGTTTTCATTTGTGTGATTTGTCAACCAGGTGTTTTTGTCTCATAAAAAAATGGGACAGGCAAAAGTAATCTAAATCCTTCCTTGATTCAGTAAGGTCACAAAAGCCATAATTAAACAAAACTTTTGCCTTGTTTCCTTAAAGTGATTAGGTACTTTGGATTCCAGAAGACAAGGAAGATTGCTATAGGGATAGCCTGAAAAAGAACATAAAGTTGTTTTAAACAATCTTATTAAATGATAATTATACTTTATTGAGGTATTACTATGTTCTAGGTACTATTCATAGTACCCAATTCAGTAGGGCAGCAGTTATTAAAGAACAGGAGTCCCATGCTCATGGACTCTTTCAGAGGGTCCATGAGGTCAAAACTAGTAATACTAAGATATTATTGGCTTTTTAAATTCTGATTCTGTCATGGGTTTACTATGGAGTTTTCCAAAGTCTACATAATATATGATTCCAATAGATTGGAGACGTATACGAGACTATAGTTGTCTTATATTAAACCAACATTAAAGAGAGTTGCAAAAATGCAAAATAATGTTACACTTTTCACTATTTTTTTCTGTTTTGAAGACTATAATTCTTTTAAAATAAAATCTACTTTTAATTTTAAGTTGTAATGTTTTCCCCCCAACATTTTATTATGAAAATTTTCAAATGTACAGAAAACTGGAAAGAATCCTAGAGAGGACACCCACCCAATACCCTCACCCAGATTCTACACTGAACATTTTGCTCTGCTTTATCCCTGATCTATCCATCCCCCTATTCATTCATCAGTCTGTCTTAATTTTTTGATGCCAGTGGCCTGATTTGAATTGTCAGCTTCTCTTTCTCAGGGAGAGAATTTGATGACATGTCTCATTTGGGCCTGTATATAGCATAAAGGGGCAAGACACCCCAAAAGCTAGAAGAGTGTGTTTGTAATGAATTTTTAAATTATAATTTTAAGTGAATAAATAAATATATTTTTAAATGGTCAGTTTTAATTTTTAATATGGTCAAAGCCAATAGATAAAAAATGCATAAAGAAAAGATATGTGAGGTCCTCAATAATTTTTAAGAAATAAAAAGATCTCGAGACCAAAATGTTTGAGAATTGCAGCTTTAGAACATTTCCAGAAATTTTGCACTACTGCATCTAAAGCCAAAGGTCGGGGCAAAAGGCACTGATACATTTAATGGGTATGGACACTAAAATGTAGTTAGACTTTATAGAACAGTGTATTAATGAAGCACTGCCTTATTAACTAGTACATACTAGAGCATAACTTTATAATGTATTTATAAATGTGTGTTTTAGAAAATAGGCACTTTTTTAAAGATCAACTTGTATTCTAAGGATAAACCACTGTTATTAATAGTATGCTTAAATGTTAGAAAGACTTGAATACCTGTATAAAAATAAACATTAGAAAGCAGAAATTATAGCTTCTTTATTAAACATAAAAGAAATGAGACTTCTCTCCCCACAGTAATAATTAAAGAATCAAAGAACCCAGCTTATATCAAAATAGTGCACCTGGGCTATGGAAATTAGATATGGAAAGGAGGAATAACTTTGAAATTGCTTTGGTTATGTACAGGTTATTTTCCTTTTAAGTGATCTTGTATAATATAAATTGGACCCGGAGACGGAAATATAGTATTGATTTTATTAGTTGAGATACCATATGCCAAGACACTAGAAAACCTAGCAGATAGTCAATACATTTTAACAGATTTTATAGCCATAGCTTATATTATGCTTAAGAATTAAAGAAAAAATTAGGATCTTCTGTTTTTATTCTTCACCAAACTATTAGATAAATTTTATTTAGTAAATTGTATTGATATCCTTAGAATTTTTATCATTGAAAGTTATTTAAACAAATACAGACATTGTATTTAGAATTCTAAAATAACTGAAAAATATACATGCCTTTTGGTAATCTAAAAATAAGATATAATTTTTTTTTTATTAGCTCATCTTTGTGGAGAAGGATGGAATCATATTGGTGATGCTTGTCTTAGAATCAATTCCAGTAGAGAAAGCTATGACAATGCAAAACTTTATTGCTATAATCTCAGTGGAAATCTTGCTTCATTAACAACCTCAAAAGAAGTAGAATTTGTTCTGGATGAAATACAGAAGTATACACAACAGGTAACACCTCTACTTGTTTATATCATGGAAATATGCAGAAAGTCCTATAATCATTAGTAGGGTTCATTCTTTTTGTTTTTAAATAAATTATTTTTACTAAATCTTGGAAGTAAAGTGGAACTGACTTCAAAAGTCAATTGGCACGAATTAATCTGTATATGTATTTGGGAATAAGATTTTCTAAATTACTCATCTTGTGTTTTGCATAGTGAACCACTATATTTCTTTTTTTTTTTTTTTTTTAAAGATTTTATTTATTTATTTGAGAGAGAGAGCAAGAGCACAAGCAGGGGGGACAGTAGAGGGAGAGGGAGAAGCAGGCTCCCCACCAAGCAGGGAGCCCAATGCAGGGCTCGATCCCAGGACCCTGGGATCATGATCTGAGCCGAAGGCAGACGCTTAACCATCTGAGCCACCCAGGTGCCCCGAACCACTATATTTCTTACCAAGAAATCATTTCATATGAATAAATACACTTAAAATACATGTGTATAAAATTTAAAAATTTGCTTTTTTTAAAGATTTTATTTATTTATTTGTCAGAGAGAGAGAGAGAGAGCATGAGCAGGGAGAGCGACAGGCAGAGCAGGCAGAGGGAGAAGCAGGCTCGCCCCTGAGCAAGGAGCCCAATGCAGGACTCGATCTCAGGACTCTGGGATCATGACCTGAGCCGAAGGCAGATGTTTAACAACAGCCACCCAGGTGTCCCAAGAATTTGTTTTGAAGTGTAATGATTTCGTAACTTGAGATGTCCCTTATAATTAAAACACTAGAGGGACAGCTGGTTGGCTCAGTCAGTTGGGCGTCTGACTCTTGGTTTCAGCTCAGGTCATGATCTCATGGGTCCTGGGATCAAGCCTCTCTTGGTCTCTGTGCTGAAGGCAGAGCCTGCTTGGGATTCTCTCCCTTTCCCTCTGTTCCTCCCCCTACTCAGGTTCTCTCTTTCTCTCTCTCAAATAAATAAATAATAAAAATAATTAAAACACTAGACCAACACATTGGTTACATTTGCATATATGTGTTTTTTGTGAGTGTGTGTGTCTGTTGTGAGTTGGGTTTTTGAATTATGTTACTTTTTTTAGGTGTAGATTTGCTTGAAATAATATACTAAGGGTTAGCAGAAATAAAACCAATTTTTAAAATATGTAGAAGCTATTGGAACATACAGCACTTGGAAACTGTTTCACTATTCAGGGGGTTTTATGGAAAGTATTTCCATAAAAAAATGGAATATTTCTTTGAAAACTGGGTGATAAATATTAAGGAGGGCATGTGTGGTGATGAGCATTGGCTGTTACAGGCAACTAATGAATCGTTGAACACTACATCAAAAATAATGATATACTATCTGTTGGCTAATTGAACATAATAAAAAATGAAAACTATCAAAATATTATTTTATAAGACATTTCTAAGGAATTTACAGTATTTTCCACTGTTGGATTGTTAAAATACAGTCAACTCTTAAGAGTAGATTATGTAAGGAAGTTTGAAAATAATTTACTAAACCTAGTTTTGAAATACTTTATTTAGTTCATGTACTTACTTGAAATGTACTAATATAAACTGTCGTAGCATCATAGCAGATTTTTGTATTTTGTTTCAAAAATAAAATTAGAACTCAAAATAGATCAGGTGATAAGACTAAACAATAATAAATGCCTCAAATCTGTAGTTTGTACTAGATTTGGCCTTATGTTTAAGATAAAAACACAACATACACATAGACACCCTATGGTCAATAATGCACAAAGTAGCATAATTTCTATACAAATAATATAGGTGTATCTATAATTCAGCTGTTACTTTGAAAACTCTATTAGGCCAGATCTCAGCGACTTTATTTTGACTTTCAGTTATGATTTTTATTTGGACAAATAGTGTATTGGTACTTCAAAACTCCACTTCAAAAGAGACAATTTTGGCTTGAAAATATTTTAGAGAAAATATTACCAATTACTTGCTATAGAAATACTTAAGTAATGTTTTCTTGGTATAGCTGATTTTAAAGCATGAGGACTGTATCATCGAAGTGATGGAGAGCATGCAATTGGGCATACTGCTTATCTTTAAAACTTAATAGCAAGTTAATCTCTCCAGCTCTATATTCTTCATCTGTAACAGGGATAATAATCATAGCTACCTTGTAGGTTTATTGTGAGAAAAAATAAGATAATGCATATAAAGAATATCATTTTTATTTTTGAGTGTTTACAGTAATTATTATTGTTTACATTTTAAGGTTGTCATTTTTGTATCAGTTTTCTTACTGCTGCTATTACTACTATTTCCAGGAATCATTATTTAGAATTCTTAGGTAACTAGATGAATTTATTTGATGAATAGTTAATACTGATATTAATTGTGGAAAAATATTTGCCCCAGACTACTATTTTAATTTTTCCATGGTGAATGAGAAGTCCTCCCTGCTGCTCCCCTCCTCCTGCCCTCCGCTGACTGCCCTGGGTAGTTGTACTAGAACCTTTTATCTCTTAAGATCATTCCTGATTTTTGATGAAGAATAGGATACTGATTTTACTTTTATTACTAACAGAGGAATATGCATCTGGTGTTTAAAAAGTGATATAAGAACAGTTTTTATAAATGTTAAAAAAATTAGGGGGACTTATGCACACTCCCTTTTGAAAATTGTTTTTTTTTCTTAATTAAACTAGTTCTTTTTAAAAATTTTTTTAATTATGTTAATCACCATACATTACATCATTAGTTTTTGATGTAGTGTTCCATGATTCATTGTTTGCATATAACACCCAGTGCTCCATTCAGTACGTGCCCTCTTTAATACCCATCACCAGGCTAACCCATCCCCCACCCCTCTCCCCTCTAGAACCCTCACCTAGCTAACTTTTGTAGGACTTTGAGTTGGCCGGCACATGAAGATATTTGCAGGGAGGCAGTAGAAGCATCTATGGTTTTTTTTCTTTGTCTTGTTTGACAGCTACTAGCCTGATGGCTGGAAGGCAAGATGTATGTCATTTCATGTAGGAGAGACACCAATTGATTTTTTCAAAAATATTTTAGAAAAATGTGAGAAGATATATTTGTAAAGTTTTATTTTTAATTACATGGTTATTATAAAACATAAATTAATCTTATATTCTTGTGATGCCAGGGGCTTCATTTATAAAATTGGGAAACAGTTACCAATGAGCATTTAAAGATTAGTTCTGTTGAATATGTATCACTTATGAAGTATTATTATTGGTAGGTCCACATTCTTTGAGCTTTAGAAAGTACTAGTATTTGGCATTACAGCTCTCTTGCTTTTTTCCTTGTTCAAAATATAGTATTTTTAGTTTTTACACTATAATCTTGAAATGTGCTATTTTAGAAGTTGTGTATTTCAAGGTTTCTTGTGTTCCTCATTTTTTCTTGCTTGTTATTATAGATCATAAAGATTGGACTAACAGTTATTTTGTATGTGTGAGGAAATTAGATTTGAGAGTTTGTGGACTAGCATGTCCTAGGAAAGAAAAATGTTTTATTTCATTAGAAAGCTGAGCTTTAGCAAAATTTCAAAGATAGGAGCTTCTGCAAGGTGACATTCCATTAAGCATACCTTTATGTAAAATGAATTATATCCCAAGTCATTCCAGTTGTATACACTTAAGATAACCCTTCCTTGGCAAATAAAGACAGGAAAATTCAGGCAATTTAAAGAGATATCCTGGGTCAAATAATCATTTACTTATCGGAAATGGCTAATGAAATGTTGTAATGATTTATGGTGTGCTGCAGTAAATTTTCATAATATAGTAATTTGTCTTTGATTTTCAACTGCCTGTCCAGTTCATTTACTGGGTAATAGTTAACTTTAAATGTTTTATCAATGGCTTCATTTTTCTGTTTCTCTCCTCGTCCTCTCAGATCCTTATCATGATGAGTTAGGGAGTAATATTTCATTTTAAATGACTTGTCTTTACTATAGATAGTCGGAAATGTAGGCAGAGTCACTGTAATGTGAAGCACAGTCATTAATCTGGAATATCTATGTTGGATTGACTCCTGCTGTTATTATCAAGAACTATAAAAATGTTATAGTTTTTTGTTTTCAAAATATCTTTCAGAATAATGTATGAAATATATGGTGATTGCAAGACAAAGCAGCATGTGTATTTTTATAATTAGAAACATTTATTAAGTACTATCTCTGTCTCAGGAATTGGATGGTGCAAAATAACCATATCTGTTCTAATGAACTTTGGTTCACGAAATTTATTGACTACCTACTATCTGTACAGTATTTTACTAAGTGATAGGAGATCTGTCATAATGAATATTCATAGGGTATTTTAATTGTATTTAAGAAATATTTGTTGAATGTTTACTATGAAATTTATTGTAGTTTTACACCTTGCAAATTTCTAGGTCTATAGCTATCTTTAGAAGCTCGGTAGGACTATTTGTATAACATATTTAGAATAAACACTGGATATATCTATCTTATATCTGTATGTTAAACACTCAAATAGAGAGACATATTTTTCTCTCTCCTGATAGTCCACAATGTAAAAAAGGTGATGTGGAGTTTTGAAATCACCTCGTGTTATAATATTATTAACTTAGTAACTTAGAAAATAAATATATTATGTATATTAAGGCAGAAGTGTTTAAGAATCATGTCAGCAAGATGACAGGATGGAAATTTCCAGCTCTTGTTCCCTCACGGAAACATCGGTTTGAACAACCATTCATATACAAAAATATCTTTGCAAGAGCTAGGTAATCTATGTAAGAGATTATAGCACTTGGGAGAAGTGCAAAAATAAGAAAGGACAGTTTTACATTACCTGCATCATCCCTCTCCCAAGCCCATGCAGGGCAGTGAAGCATGGTGAGAGATATCTTCTGCAAAGGGGAAGGAGAGTGAAATGAGCACCTGACTTTGCTGTTGACCCCAGCTCCAGGGCTTCTCTAGTGAACCCTGGTGCCCAATTGGTTCCTGCTGACCCAGACACCAGGCATGCTCCAGACTGATGACATGGCCTCACATTCTAGGCTGGCCTCCTGTGGCCCTAGGCTCCAGGAGACCTAAGGTCCATGACCTTCCCAGTATACTCTAGTACTGGTTCCTGTGGACCCAAGACCAGGCTCACCCCTGGAAATTCAAGCTTCAGGCCCTTCCCTGCATACCCAACCTTCAGGCTTACCCCCGTGCTCCCAGGTACCAGGCCCATCCTTCATGGACTCAGAACCAGGCCTGCCTCCATGGATCTGGTCACCAGGCCTACCCTAGAGACCCTGGCACCAGGCTAGCCCCCACAGACTCTGGACCAGGTCCATACCCATGAGTCCAGGTGCCAGGCTCACCCCAGCACTAAGCTGGCATCCATGGATTCAGGATCGAAAATTATCCCAGTGCCAGGTTAACCTCCATGTTTCCTTCAGTCTGTCCCAAGAAATTCAGGCTCCATATTGGCCCTTGTGGACCCAGCTGCAGGCCTGCCACCATGGACACAGGTTCTAGGCTTGCCCTCATGGACCTAGTTACCATGCCTACTTCAATGGACCCTTGTACCAGGTGGCCCCTGTGCACCCAGGATCCAGGTCTGTACCTACATAAACAGATTCTGGACCCACTCCCACGAATCCAGGCAGTTGGCCTGCTCATGTGGACACAATCTCCAGACCTACTGCAATGGTCCTAAGCTCCAGGCTTGTCCCTGTGAATCCAGGTACCAGGCAGGTCCCTGTGGACCCAGACTCTAGACCTGATCACCCACTGACCTAGCCACCAGGCTAGCCTAGCTGAGTACTCCAGCAGTAAACCCGCCTATGGATTCTACTACATAGCCCTCTAGAATTTCTGGATAAGCTGAATGATGAAGAGTTTCCTTACTGAAGTCCATCTATAAAGATTGAAAGAAGTAGTTACTTTTTCAAATGAGACACCAATACAAAGCCACAGGGATCACAAAAAATCAGGGAAATATGACACTACCAAAGCAACAGGGTAAAATATCAGTAACTGACCCTAAATAATGGAAAACTAAAAACTGTCTGACAATTCAAAATAATCATCTAAAAGAAGCTTAGTGAGCTAAAAGAGATATAGATAGACAACTAAATTATATTAGGAAAATAATACGTGAACAAAATGAGAAATTTAACAAAGACATAGAAATCATAAAAAAGAACCAAACAGAATTATAGAGCTAAAGAGCACTGTGATTGAACTAAAAAAATTCATACAGCACTTCAATAGCAGACATTGTCAAGCAGAAGAAAAGAATCAGTGAGCTCAAAGACAAGTCATTTGAAATTATCCAGTCAGAAGTGGAAAAAGAAAAAAAGAATGAAAAAAAAGTGAAGAAAGCCTATGGGACTTATGATAGACCATCAGATGTATCCATACCTGGATTATGGGACTGCCAGGAGGCATAGAGAAAGCAAAAAGGGTTAGAAAGCTCTTTAAAGAAATAATAACAGGGAACTTCTCAAATCTGAAACTTCTCAAATGAACATCCAGATCCATGAGACCCCAAATAGATTAAAAACATAAAGAAACCTTCACCAAGATACATTATAACAGAGAGCCCAGAAACAAATCCGTGCTTTTATGATCAATTGATCATCAACAGAGGTGCCAAGAACACACAATGGGGAAAGGACAGTCTCTTCCGTAAATGGTGCTGGGAAAACTGGATATCTCCATGCAGAAGAATGAAAGTAGACCCTTATCTCATACCATATACAAAATCTGAAAATGGATTAAAGACACAAGTGGAAGACCTGAAACGGTAAAAATTCTAGAAGAAAACATGGAGAAAAGGCTTCTTGACAGTGGTCAGGGCAATGATTTTTTGGAAATGACCCTGAGAGTACAGGCAAGGAGCAAAAATAGACAAATGGCATTGCATCAAGCTAATAAGCTTCTGCACAGCAAAGAAGGCAATCAGCACAGTAAAGAGACAACCTATGGAGTGGGAGGAAATGTTTGTAAACCATACGTCTGGTAATGAGTTAATGTCCAAAATATATAAGAACTCAAATAACTCAATAGCAAAGAAAACCCACTGAAGAAATGGGCAAAGGATACGAATAGACATTTTTCCAAAGAGAATATATAGATCGCCAACAGGCATATGGTAAAAAGCTGGACATCACTAATCATCAGGGAAATACAAATCAAAATCAAAGTGACACATCATCTCACACCTGTTAGAATGGCTGTTAACAAAAAGAAAAGAGATAAGTTGGCAAAGATGTGGAGGAAAAGGAACCCTTGTACACTGTTGGTGGGAATGCAAATTGGTATAGTCAATTTGAAAAACAGTATGGGGGTTCCTCAAAAAATTAAAAGTAGAACTACCAAGTGATCCAGCAATCCCATGTCTGGGTATATATCCAAAGGGAATGTAAACAGGGTATCAATGAGATATCTGCACTCCCATATTCATTGCAGCATTATTCACAATAGCTGAAGTATGGAAACAGCCTGTGTTCATCGATGGGCAAATGGATAAAGAAAATGAAATGTGATATGTGATATTATATATATGTATGTGTGATATATATGTGAGATAGATAGATAGATAATGGCATATTACGTAGCCTTACAAAAGTGGAAAATCTTGCCATTTGCAACAATATGTATAAACCTGGAGGGCATTATGCTAGGTGAAATAGGCCAGATACAGAAAGACAAATACTGCACGATTGTACTTATATGTGAAATCTAAAAAAGTCAAACTCATAAAAGCAGATAGTAGAATGGTGGTTGCCAGGTGCAGGGGATGAGGGAAATGTAAGGATATGGGTCAAAAGGTACAAAGCTTCAGTTATACAGGATAAATAAGCTCTGGATATTTATAACTTCATTTTGTAGAAGAGGAAACTGAGGTTCACAAGGGCTAAATAACTGACCCCAATTATGTAGGATGAGTGCAAAAATCTATGTTTGAAAAATAGTGTTCTTTTATACATCATTCTCCAAAATGTACTGGAATTGTTAATTATCCTTAGTACAGGAAGTCATTAGAAAGGCAATTCTATATATCTTTAAATGTAATTTTTAATGATAATGAGCTATTTGCTAAGGAATATGACTTTTTATATCTAACTTTTTTTAATGCTCCGTTTGCTATTGTTTACAGAAAGTATCACCATGGGTAGGCTTGCGCAAGATCAATATATCCTACTGGGGATGGGAAGACATGTCTCCTTTTACAAACACAACACTGCAGTGGCTTCCTGGTGAACCAAATGATTCTGGGTTCTGTGCATATCTGGAAAAGGCTGCAGTGGCGGGCCTGAAAGCTAATCCTTGTACATCTATGGCAGATGGCCTTGTCTGTGAAAAACCTGTTGGTAAGTAGTAAACTAGTATTTCTTTAAAAATATTATGTTTCCAACTCCTCTTCTTACCACCCCCTTCGCTTGTGACAGTCTGTGTGCCTGAGGTAAGTTTCACCATCTTTTTATGATGTTGATTCCCTGATAATTTTAGTAAGTTTTATCTTTATCCACATTCCCCACTTACTATTAGTGACCTTAGGGTTAACTTGTGAAAATACCAAAATTTTACTATTTTATGCAATCTTTATTTCTTGGTTGAATCTATTCTTAATTTTGTTAACATCTTTTACTTTCATAATAATAGTGTTTGGAAGAAAGATTTGTTTTTAAGATTAACAACTAATTTAGAATCATTTTCATCTTATAGATCTATTTCATTTGGCAAGTAAGAAGAAACTATTCTGTTATATCTTTTTTTTGCCTAATATGTCATTTTGTGATGATTGACTTTTATTATTTTTTATATTGGCCATAATATTCAAACCCAAAACCTGTACTAATTATGTTGTAATTTTTTTATTTGGTTTTATTAGCCCGTATAAAATGTTAGACGTGGACATTGTTTTTTTAAGTTTTTATTTTAATTCCAGTTAATTAACGTACAGTGTAATATTAGTTTCTGGTGTATAGGATAGTGACTCAACATTTCCATACAACACCCGGTGCTCATCACAACAAGTGCACTCCTTAATCCCCATCATCTATTTCACCCATCCCCCCAGCCCCTCCCCTCTGGTCACCATCAGTTTGTTCTCTATAGTTGAAAGTCTGGTTTTTCATTTGTCTCTCTCTCTCTTTTGCCTTTGCTCATTTGTTTTGTTTCTTAAATTCCACATATGAGTGAAATCGTATGGTATTTGTCTTGAAATGGATTTTTTTAAGTGATAAAGGAATATTGAATTATTTTCTCTTTTTAAACATTTTTATTTTTGTGAAATATACATAATATAAAATTTACCATTTTCACCATTTTTAAATGTGAAGTTCAGTGTTATTAAGTGCATCTACATTATTGTGCTTTAATCAACACCATGTATCTCCAGAACTTTCTCATCTTCCCAAACTCTATACCCATTAAACAATAACTCTCCATACCTCCCTCCCCCAATCCCTGACAACCACCTTCTACTTCCTGTGTCTATGAGTTTGACTAATCCAATTACCTCATATAGATGGAATCATAAGGTGTATGAACTTTTATGGCTGGCTTGTTTCCCTTAACATAATGTCTTCAAGGTTCATCCATATTGTAGCATATGTTAGAATTTTCTTCCATTTTTAGCCTGAATAATTATCCATTGTATGTACATCCAACATTTTGTTTATACATTCATCCATCAGTGTACACCTGAGTTGCTTTTACTTATTGGCTGTTGTGAGTAATGATGTTATGAACATGGGTTTGCAAATATCTTTTCCAGTTCCAGTTTCACATCTTCTGGGTATATAGGCAGAAGTGGAATTGCTGTATCATATGGTAATACTATGTTTAATTTTTGAGGAATTGCCATACTGTTTGCCATAGAGGTTATACCATTTTACATTTCTACCAGCAATGAACAAAGGTTCACATCATTGCTAGCATTTAAAAAAAATATTTATTTAAAGGGTGTGATATTCTATTTCATGTAAAGATTTTATAGTTATAGTTTTATTTTTATTGTTTGTTTATATCAGAGACATGTTAACTGACAGGGCATTTGTTTTGATAAGGTATGGAATGTTTATGGAAAACATTTTAGTGGGAAAGTAAATAATGATTGTGTAATATTTAGCCAAAGATAGAAAACTAGGTCATGGGCTACATTTCTAAGTTTTTAAATTATGTAACTTTATGTACTTTGTAAAGGATTAAAATTTTCCTAAGAAGTATAATTTTCAAATTTAATAGTAAATTTAAGAAGTGTTAACATCTCATCTTCAGTTTCGTTTACCTTATCACGTAGTTTTTGCTATAATTTTTATCCCACACTTGGCTTATTTGAAACATTCCCTAAACCACAAAACAAATGAAACCCATATATCTGTGTTAAAATACAGTTAACAAATAAAATAATTATATTTGTTGATTTATTCCAGTTAGTCCAAATCAAAACGCAAGGCCATGCAAAAAGCCCTGTTCCCTGCGGACATCCTGCTCCAACTGTACCAGCAATGGCATGGAGTGTATGTGGTGCAGTAGTAGGAGACGATGCGTTGACTCGAACGCTTACATAATCTCTTTCCCATATGGACAGTGTCTGGAGTGGCAAACTGCCACTTGCTCTCGTAAGTATTTTCTAGAGTACCTTTTCATTTAAAGGCAACATAAATCAATTTCCTGTGATGGAAGGAGGAATGAAACATTTGAAAATGTTTTTAAAAGATGGGAAAAAGTGTTGCAGCTAGTTTTAAAACCTTTTAATGGTATAAGCCCCAGATTTATACCATTTTGCCACGTTTTTGCTCTCCCCGACTCTGAGTGTACGTTGCAGATAGTTTAACACTTCACGAAAGTGCTTATTATTGCAAAGATCGCATATTGCTTTGTTGTGCTTCTTTAGTGTCCTTTAATCTAGCACAGTTCCCATGTCTTACACAACTGATATTTTTAAAGAATCAACACCATTTGTTTTGTAAGTGTCCCAATTTGGATCTAATTCTTTCCTCATGATTAGATTCAAATTAAGCATTTTTTGGCAAGAATATCAATCGTATCATGGTGGTGTATCTACTGCAAAGGCAGGATGCGGTCTTGGAATCACATGGAGAGTCATGTCAGCAGGGCGGTACTGGGCTTGCTGTGGGTTGTACTTCAGGAGAAGATCTTACCCCTCGCTGGTCTCATGTTTTGTAAGGACTGGAGGACGAAGATGCACCTGGCTAAGTGTGTGATACTGAGTACTGTGTGGTTATGAGAGTGGACTTTCTTGCAAAGGCAAATTTCATCAGGATGCTCCTGCCAAGGGAATTGCATAACACTATTGATGGCACCTGGTGTCCTTGTAGGAACTTGAAGCCACATGCAGGGTTTTTTTGCTTGGGAAAATGTAGAAGCTGCTGGTCTCAGCTAGCTTTGTGCTAGCAGAAAATATGGTTTATCATTCCACAATCTACCCTTTGACACTGGGGCTCATCAAAAAATGCCTTTCCAACAGGGACATGAAGTAATTGGTCTGTTCAGATTTATAATAAGAAGGTAGGAACGATTATTTACTTCCATTGCTCCCACCACCTGCTTTTCAGTGTTGAATTGATTCATTCATGCCACACTAATTGGGGCCTCTCCCTCCTGTGACTGATCCAGATTTTACGTCCTTTTCTTTTCTTTTCTTTTCTTTTTTAAGTTGCAAATAGAGCTACCAGACTTTACGTCCTTTTTGGGACATATGGGGAATATACTCTGCATGTGCCCGGGGTCACCACTCCACAACCACAGTTAGCTGCAGAATCACCTTAGATAAGTTGGAGTTCAAGTGTATGTTCATCCAGAAATCCTTTATTTATACAAAGCAAAACATCTATTCACTTGCTAATTCCAAACAGGCACAGATGAAATGAGAGGAATATTTTGTTCCTCTTCAGTTCCCCACTGCCCAACGCCTTTATGTCTAGGAAGCTCACTACGACAGAAGCACCAGGAATCCTTAGGTTTGTTTTGTTTTATTTTTCTTCCCAATACTTTTACCTGCAATAAGCTGGGTTCGCAATGAGCAAATCCAATTAACAGGTGCCAGGTCCGGTCCCAGAGGGACTGCGGTGACAGTGTAGTGAAAGGAGACAAAATAGCAGCCACTTGAAGTCCCGTCTGGGTTAAGCTCAGGAATGTGTTGTAGTTGAAGAGTGTTCAATGGGATAGGGAAGGGACAGTTTTAATCTTTCTAAGGGAATACTCGTCAGGGGATCTTGTCATCCCAAGTATAGTTTTTTTCTCCTAACAATTGCTCTAAGTTATACACTACTATGCCTTCTCTCACCCGATCTTTGCAACTCTTGTAGGTCCAGTTCAGATTTTTGCATCAGTCCACTGGCTTTCTCCTGTCCCTTTCCGTCCCGCAAGCAGGCACTTGCAGGTTTCCTGGGAGTTTGGTCCATAACGCAGCTTGTTTCTGCAACTTTTTAAAGTTCCTTCTGGACTTTCTTATCAGCGTGTTGGCTTCCTTACATTCCTTCCCTAGGAGCAGCCACTGACAACATGACTATGATGATGTATGGATAAGTATCCTAGCAGCAACATGCATTGTCTGCCCATCCATTCTTCCTTCCGTCCTTCTTCTGAGCTCTCTTGTTTCTACTCTAAGAGGAAGGAAGAGCTGCTTCTTTTAAGAGGAGCTTCCTAAGTCTGAGATACCTTTTGGTGGTGAACCTACTATTTTGAGGCTCGCCCCTGGGATCTTGTGGCCCACAGACAACATGGCCACCCAGTTATAAGCTCTTCTTGCTCGGATGAGTGACCTCCTCATTTAGAGGTAGCCAGCTGCTTAAGACAGTGCAGGTGGAGACTCACTGGCCTTTCCAGAGCTTACATCACTCCCAAAGATAGCCCAATAGTCTACCAACCCAGCCAAACCTGTATTTGCTCCGGCACCACTGTTGCATGAAGAGCTGAGACAAAACAGTAAGTGCCACAATGTCGGGTAGAACTTCTAGGTTGTGGCTGTTGGATATATTTGTTTCCCCAGGCTCTTGGCATCAAGTGGAGAGGTGTTCCTGGGATGGGCATGGCTGGGTATATTAGGCATTGAGTTCCTTGTTGCTATCCTTTTTTAGGAATTTTGATAGGGAATGGGGATGGACCTCATTCAGTGCATGGTACTGGGGTTGTTGCAGACATAAAATGGTCTTACTCCCACAGAAAACATCTTATTAGGAGTCAGCTGCCCAGAGGAGCTGCATACCAGTGCTGGAGACTTGCGGGGAGCTGAGAGACAGTACTCAGGCTCTCCTGCCTTCATAATCATGTTTGTCTTTCCACAATCATTAATGTTTGGTGAAAGAAACCAGACACAAAAGATTACATACTGTGTGACTCCATTTAGATAAAGTTCAAAAATAGGCAAAACTAAGCTCTCTTGTTTAGGAATGAATATTTAGGTAAAACTGTAGAGCAAGGCAAAAATTAATGTAAATGACAGATAGTGGGTACTGCTGGGAGAAGATTGGTGTGCTGAGTAGGAGAGGGGTACAAGGGGGGCAGTGTTCCACCTACAGGCTGGGTGCAGGCACAGAGCATTTCTGGACAATAATTTATTAATCTCACATTTTTCTTTATGGACTTCTCTGTGTGAGTTATAGGATAAAAGGGTAAAAGGTAGGGAAAAAGAAGCTTGTAAAGTCTCCAAGCTCTTAGATGCTTCAGAACTTTCTTCTTCTTTTTTTTTTTTTTTAAATATTTTATTTATTTATTTGATAGAGACACAGCGAGAGCAGGAACACAAGCAGGGGGAATGGGAGAGGGAGAAGCAGGCTTCCCGCTGAGCAGGGAGCCCGATGTGGGGCTCGATCCCAGGACCCTGGGATCATGACCTAAGCCAAAGGCAGACGCTCAATGACTGAGCCACCCAGGTGCCCCAAGATTTGCTTAAGAACTTTCTAAAAATTGTTTAGAGTTAAATCTAAGTCGTCTTCACTACTCACAAATCTTTATTGTATTCCGTATCTTCCATCTCATTTATTCACCTTTTGGAGAATAGTCTTCAGTAATTCTTTCAAATAAATCAGTGGATAGTAAACTTTTTGAGTTTTTGTATGTCTAAAGTGTACGGTTTTATGTTCACGTAATTGATAAAGTGGCTGGATGTGGGAGTTCTAAGTTATTCTTTCCTCAGACCCTGTAGTTTTTGGTGTTGTGAGTGAGAATTCTCATGTGAATTTGATTTTCATTCCTCTGTGGGGCATCTTCTTAAAAAAATTCTTTAAGAAGTAAAAGATTTTAAGTTTTTTTTCCTCTTTATCCTTGGCATTCCAAATTCTGTAACTCATTTTAATTCAATTTTCCAGTAATTGAGTTGGATTTTCAAAATGGATTCTCATTGGCTCTTTGAATCTGAAGAGTAGTTTCTTTCTTTACCTGCTAAAAATGGTCTTTAATGCTTAGATTGTTTTCTTCTATTTACTCTTTTTTAGAAATCTTAAAATAGTGGTTGGAATTTCTAAATAAATCTCAGTATGTCATAAATTCACTTGTATTTTCCATCTCTTAGTTAAAATTCAGATGTTTTTTCTTCTTTATGGTTGTTTATTTGGAGATTTTTATCTGTTTTAAATTGATGTTTTTGATAACCTTGTTTTTGCACTATAAAAACTGTAGCTGCATTTTTTGAGAAGGTATATGAAACATGATTAAACACTGGTATGAAGTGCATCTTCACCACTGAAGAACTAAATTATGATACGTGTGGCTGGTAGGGCTGTCTGCTAGGGGTGCGTACATCAGTTGTTAAGTTCTGCCTTTATGTCTTTTGTTTTTAACTCTTTTCTTTTTTGTTTTCTTGATTTTGATTTCTTGAGAGTTTTGTTTTCTACTTCAACCATTTGTTCTTGAGCAGTTAGTCTAGTCTGCTGGATTTTTCTTTTCTGTGGGTCTTTTCTTTGACTGTTTATGTCTGTTGTCATATTTACCTTCTCGGTGGCTATCTATAGCTCATTTGTCCTGATGATGTCCAATAACAGTTATTTTTATTCCACAGCCTTTAAATTATATGCCCTTTGCATTCTAGTGGGAAAGAGGGCCATTGAACTTCTCTTCAAGGAGACCTCGTATTTTCTGGAAGTAGTATTTACCTGGTGGTGATCCACTCCTTGTGAGAAACAAACTCTTTCTCGGTTATGTCATTCTTCCCTGTTTTTAACCAACAGGCTTTTAATGAGCAGTAAGGAAATGCCAGGAAATAAAATAAGGACTGGGAATAAAGGTGGCATCCTTGATCAAAATCCGAGTGCTAAAAGTAGCTGAGTTTTACTGTTTCAAAGATGTCAACTTTTGGGCAATATTTTTGTCATACTTTTGCTTTTAACTATATCTTGTTAGCATTAATTATTCATAATGGATTTACATGATCATTTCTACTACATGTATCTGGTCTTTCACTAAACATTTAACAGTAGTAAGTCTTTAAAAACATTCTTAGAGTTATAAATAAAACTGTATTAGAAATGGTATACATTTTATGCTGCTTTAAAAAGTTATTTAGTGATCATTTGAGGTTTCCTAGTAAATGGAACTTGAAGGAAACTTTTCTTTGCTAATGAGAAACAAATATGGATTATATAATATTCCCCATTTTTTTTAGTTGTAATATTGTGATATTAGTACTTAAAATTCACAAATTGAAGAAAAGAAATATATCTTAAGACAAATTTTGCCTAATGTTTTCTGAGAAAGCTTTGTTAATAACTGCAATTATTAATAATTGACATATTTTTACTTAAAACATTGGTTATTCTCTTTGTGAAAATGGACTTCAAAAGGATAATTTAATGCAATAATAGAAGGTTTAGTTCTTAATATATAAAAGTTCAAATAAAAATGTAATGTAATTAAATTGCTATAGTGAAAATGGAATAATAGGAAATATGAGAATATGGTACATATCTTACAAATCTACAGGTTTATGTACATGCTTGATTTTTTCTTGGCAATTAGGGAAGGTAATCTTTTTAAAATTGATTAAAATTTATTTTTTAGAGCAGTTTTAGGTTCACAGCAATTTTGAGAGGAAGGTGCAGAGAGTTCTGGATCTCCTCTGCCCCCACAGATGCATAGCTTCCCCCACTCTCAACATCCCACTCCCGACTGGTACATTTGCTACAGTGGATGAACCTACACTGACACATCATCATTGCCCAAAGTCCATAGTTTACATTAGGGTTCACTCCTGGTGTGATACATTCTGTAGGGCTTGACAAATATATAATGGCATGCAGCCATCATTATGGTTTCATTCACACCAGTTTCACTGCCTAAAAATCCTCTGAGCTCCCACTATTCATCCTTCTTTCTTTCCTAACTCCGGGCAATCACTAATATTTTTACTGTCTATACAGTTTTTCCTTTTCCAGAATGTCATGTAGTTGGAATCATATAGTATGTAGCTTCTCAGATTGGCTTCTTTCACGTAGTAATATGCATCTAAGTTTCCTTCATGTCTTTTCACGGCTTGGTAACTTATTTATTTTTAGAGCTGAATAATATCCCATTGTCTTGTACCACAATTTATCTGGTCACCTAATAAAATCTTGTTGCTTTTGGCAAGTTTTGGGAATTATGAATAAAGCTTCAGTAAACATCTGTGTGCGGGTTTTTGTGTGGACAATAAATTTTTAGTTCATTTGGGTAAATATCATGGAATGTTGTTGCTGGAATGTATGGTAAAAGTATGTTTAGTTTTGTAAGAAACCACCAAACTGTCTTTCAGAGTGGCTGTATTTTGCATTCCCACCAGCAATGAATGTTTCTGTTACTTTGCATTCTACACACTCACTGGCATTTGGTGTTGTCATTGTTTGGGATTTTGGCCATTTTAATAGGGGTATCTTATTGTTGTTTTAGTTTGTAGTTCTCTAGTGGTGTGATGTGGAGCATCTCTTCATACTTGGCTGTGTATATCTTCTTTGGTGAGCTATCTGCTTAGGTCTTTTGCCCATTTTTAAAATTGGGTTGTTTGTTTTCTTATTACTGAGTTTTAAGAGTTTTTTGTGTATTTTAGATAACAGTCCTTTATCAGGTGTGTCTCTTCTAAATATTTTCTTACAGCATATGGCATGTATTTTCATTCTCTTGACAGTGTCTTTGCAGAGCAGAAATTTTAAATTTGAATTTAAATTTTAATGAAGTTTAGTTTATCATTTTTTTTTTTTTCATGGGATTGTGCCTTTGGTGTCAGAACTGAAACATCATCACCCCAAACTCAAGGTCATCTAGATCTTATGTGCTAACTTCTGGGAGTTTTATAGTTTGCTTACAATGCTCATCTGTTCATGAATGTTACATTAGAACCTTTAGCATATTAATCATAGTTGTTTTAAATTCCTGGTCTGATAATTCTGATATTCCTGCCATGTCTGATCCGATGCCTGTTCTGTCTTTTCACATTGTGTTTTTTGCCCTTTGGTATGCCTTGTAATTTTTTCCAGATAGCCAGATATGATTTACAGGTAAAAGAGACTGCAGTTAGTAGGCCTTTAGTAATGTAGTGGTAGGGTGTGGAAGGAGCAGAAGCGTTCTGTAACTGACTGATTAAGTCTCAGTCTTTTAGTGAGCTTGTGCTTCTTGCTGTGAGCTTCACTAGTGCTTCTCAGTGTTTTCCCCCCTCTCGGGTACAGGATGGTACAGGATGGCCCAATGGATTAGTGTATTTCTTCCCGCGTCCATGGAAGACCAGGGCAGGCTAGGGTGGGTATTTCCCTTTTACAGGTCAGGTGAGCTCTGATAAAACCTCAGCAGCTTAGACTCTGTTAAATAGTGTTTCCAGGACTTGTTAAGAAGAATGGAATATTCTGGCATGGTTTTTGTCTTCCCCTGCTGGAAGCAAAAGAAGGTTTTTCTTTGATGTTCACTGTGAAGACCTTGTAGAGCTCCTGGAGGTAAAACAAAAGTGTGGGAGTGCCCCCTGTGACTGGGTCCTTCTGGGAATTTTAACTCTCAGAGTTGTCCACACTGAGCTTCTAGCAATTGATCAGCTCTGGTTCAGGGTCTCTTCCCCAGACACTGGCTCCTGCAGAAGTTTCAAGTTTGGTGTATTACGATTCTCCACATACTTCTGTCTGTCTCTCCAGTCTCGCAGGCAATGATTTGCTCTGTGACCTTGCTTCTCTGATAGATCTAAGAAGAGTTGTTGACTTTTCATTTTGTGCTGCTTCTTACTTTTTGGTAGGATGGAGTGGTAACTTCTGAATTCCTGACATGCTGGATCAGAAACCAGAAGGCTCTAATAATCATCTGATGACATAATTTCTTACAGATTGATTTTTCAAATTCTTACACATTTCAAAAACCATATTGAATGTTTTACGACTTAATTTTTCAAAAAGCCAAAAATAAAGAAAATAAAAATGATTGCTCTAATTACTTGTGATTTATACATAGTCTCTCTGCTATTTATAACTTAGGTAAAATAGCATAGCCTACAAAAGCTTTCCTGTATTATTGTCTAAAAAAACATTAGAATCTGTCAGGTTTTGAATCATTATTAAATACTAAAGGATAAATTTTCTGTTAATCTTTCAGCAATGCCTGTTGCTTTCCACTCTTGAGCAAAAGGAAAACCAACATTACTTTATGTAATAGTTTCGTATGTAAAATAAAATCTGAGAATAAAATGTTGCTCTGAACATGACATTTTGTAACTTGTTATTAAAGCCTAAAACCAAATAGATAAATAGAACTAGAAGGTTAATAGTTTGTCATTCTGCCAGTGCAAGAAACCCAGCGTTCTTTCATCTAAGATTTCCTTAGTTGTTTGGAAAGCATTAGCAGGAATGCTGTACTTGAGAATAGTTTAGACTTACTTTGTATGTAATGCTTCTTCAAGACATTTTTTGGTTATATTTCCTTAAAAAGATAGTCCTAAAATAAAATTTACTTTCCTAGGAGATTTCCGTAGACTATAATTATAAAACTAGATTTATTCTGGGTGAGACCTAGTAAAGACCTACTTCAAATCATCACATGATTGTAAATAATTGGAATGTCAAGATAACGTACCTAATTTGATATTTTCCATTATTTCCTATTGATTTTGTAGCAACCCTGTACACTTTTGAAGACAGTTAGAATAACTCACTCAACAATACTGTGGGGAAGCTACAATCATATATGTAAGAGAACTGTTTCAAAGCACGAAAGCTAATAAGGGGTATGGTAATATATGAAATGTTCAGTTGTCTAAGGATCTTTTAATGCTGCTGAAAAAATATAAATTCCAAAAGGAAGTATGTTCATGTCAATGAATTATTTATCTACAGAAATAACATTAGTCAGTTGTATTCAATGATTCAAAGAGTGTTCTTCCTTTTTAATTATTATTAAGGAAATATAGGAGACAGTACTCATTTTCCACCTTCTTATATCCAATCTCTGAAATACTCAGCATGCAAAAAATTCTTCATAACAAGTCTTATTGTAATTGATGAATTCCTTAATCCAATACTCTATTATGCCTGCACAGTTCACTGTATTGAGTTCTTGATGTTCACTGAGATTATGCCGTTCTTGTTGGCAGCAATTTGAGGAACATTTCTGTTTCCAGTAATATTGAAACACTAAGTGACAATTAAGTTATTACCACCATAACAATGAAATTTGGTCTGCCAGAAATTACAGTTTCTTCCCCCTCTAGGTTTTTACTAGCACCATCTCATTATTGTGCATCCCAACAAGCTAGATCATTCTTGATGTCTCATACCACTGTCACTACCTTCTACGGATAAACAATTTCCAAGACAGAGAGTGCCTTTTCTAGCAAAATATCAGTAAAAGTAACTAAAGAAAATCTCAGTCCAGTATAGGATACTCTGCGAATTAAAAGTTTAAAACATCACATAGCAACTATAGTGAATATAATGCAAACTATAATATGTTCACCCTTGGAAAAGCCATCACAGTATTTATAGGCTTTGTTGAAGCTCATAGATTGTACATCAATTAAACAAAACATTGAGCTTCAGCCTGTGAGTCTTGGAGGGATATTCTGTAACCCTGAAAGTCAGACAGAGCCTTTGCTGGTTGCCTGGCTGACATCGCGATCTGGTGCCCAGGTTCCCATTCAGTTTGGCTCTTTGGTGAGATTGACTCATCACATGATAGCCAAATGCTCATATCCTGGACCCTTGGGAAGAGCATTGTCAGTGAAAGGCAGCACGCATGGGCCTCAGCTGTCTCAGAATGGGCAGGCAGCAATTACACTGGACGTTCACAGGCAGGGGCAGAGTTTTTCCTTACAGGCCCTCACTAGGCACAAGAACAGCTAACATGGCTCTACATCATGGACAAGGGTAAATGTGATCTGTAGGCCCCGGATCAGCTTCCAAAAGGTCCTAAAAACAGGTAAAGTTCTCAGGAACCTTTAAGTGCTGACTTCATTTTTCTCCATGTCATGGTTACCACACCTTTTTTCACCTTTAAGTCAGTCCATTTATCTCCTCTTTGCTCATGATGTATGTTTTATTTCCTTTAAGTAATTGCTGTCTGTTAGATATTATTACAAAAACTGTTTACATTAACTACAGACAACTTTTTACAGTCTTTTTTTCAGATCGTATTTATTTTTCCATTAGCTTAGAATTCCATTTAAATTTAAAGTCATATAACATATTTTGTTAATGTTCCTGTAATGCAGCTCAAAATTGTTCTGGACTGAGAACCTGTGGACATTGTTTGGAACAACCTGGATGTGGTTGGTGCAATGATCCTAGTAATACGGGAAGAGGACACTGCATTGAAGGATCTTCACGGGGACCAATGAAGCTTGTTGGGATGCACAATAATGAGATGGTTCTTGATGCCAGTCTTTGTCCTAAAGAAAAGAACTATGAATGGTCCTTTATCCAGTGTCCAGGTAATAAAAACGTGATGAAAATAATTTCAGTTTGGAAACCGAGAATGAGTTGTTCTTTCTTATAATAAATATTTAGAAAAAAATGATGAGATTCAAATTTCACAGATGAAAAAATATTCTTCCCTATATCCATCTCTATTATGCAGATGGCATTCTGTTTGGAATCATTAAATATAGGCTAACCATATGCATGGTATACAATTATTATATTTGGCTTCTTATGAATTGCTAAGAGGAAAAATACTGGGTTCATGCCAATTTTCTACCTTGTACTATAGTCTTTCATTGTTCATAGTATTATAATACCTTAGAATTCAAGGCAATTCAGAAGATCCAGTCAAACTTCATGCTAAGTGTGGGAATGTTTTAAATGATATTTGTGATGGAATCAGCAGGCCTCATTTTGAATACCATTAAATTTTGAAGGTCAATAGTTTTTAGGGTTTTTTTTTTTTTTTTCATAGGCAGTCTGTTCTTATACTGAATAAAACCAATCTCCTGGAAAAATTAACTTATTCATTATATTTTTATTGAGTGCCTACTATGTGCCAAAGAGTGTTTCAAGTGCTAGAGACACAACAATTAACAAATTAGACTAAAATCACTGCATTCATGAAGCCTGTATTCTAACTGAAATTAGCAAAATTAATTATATACACATACATATATGAAGTTACATGTTGTTGAATAAAGTGCTGTTAAATAAAGTAAGGAAGGGGGATAAGGCTTGCAATTTAAAAAGGGTAGTGAGAGAAGAGTTCACTGAGAAGTAGCAATAAACAATTTATGTAGATGAGGGAGTGAGTCATAGGGATATCTGGGGGAAGTATTCTAGAACAGAAAACAGTCTGACACAAGGACTTGGGTAAAAGAGTTTATTTTTTTAATTTTTTAATTTTTTTTGAAGATTTTATTTATTTATATGAGAGAGAGAGAGAGAGTGAGAGAGAGAGAGCCCAAGAAGGGGGGAGGGTCAGAGGGAGAAGCAGACTCTCTGCTGAGCAGGGAGCCTGATGTGGGACTCGATCCCGGGACTCCGGGATCATGACCTGGAAAGAGTTTATTTGGGAGGCGAACCCAGGAGGCACAACTGAAGGAACAGAGAGTTTCAAAGAAGGGAGAAAAACCAATAATATTATTAAGCTGGCTACTGTACTTGGAAATTTGGACTCACACCCACTAGGGACCTATGAAGAACCATGTAAAATGCTTTTCAGAATTGACCCCCTGAGGGACTGGGCGGGTGGGGCACTTATCTGTAGGTTCTCTTTGGTTGAGTGATACCTTTGCAGGTATTGTACTTCTGAGCTGTGCCAGCATGTATGATCAATAGCTTGCCCTGGCACTAGCGAAAATTCTGGGGCTGAAAAGTAGAGACACTGCAGAACTTGCTTTAGGTGAGTCACCGAGAGTGTGCCGTCCTGAAACCGGATGGATCGTGGGAATGTGGCACAGAGTGCAATGATACCTGCTACATAAACTCTGAAATATATGAAAAGTGAAAATGAACAAACTATGGGTTTGTACAACAACATGATTGAATCTTAAATTTTTTCGCTTAGTGAAAGAAACCAGACCCAAAGGCTACATGTTGTATTATTCAGTTTATAAAATGATCTAGAACAGGCAGAACTGTGGGGATGGAAAACAGATCAGTTATTTGCCAGGAGTAACAAAGGTAGGGATTGATCTCAAGGGAGCCTCACAACGGAATGTTTTGTGTTATGGAACTGTTCTTTCTGATAACTGTGTTAGGTTGATACATGACTCCATGCATTTGTCAAAACCCATATTGTATATCACAAAGAACCAACTTGCCTGAATGCAAATTAAAAAGAAAAGGCAACTAGAATACCAGGGGATCCCAGGGTGTAAAGTAAGCTGTGACAAGTAAATTTAACTATATTACAAATGCCATAACGTCATAAAAAATAAAAAAAGAAGAGCTGATCTAAGTAACATTGGAAAACAGTTTGGATACTGTAAAGCTAAGAAAAAAAACTATACAAGATTGTATTCTGGTTAGTAAATTTGTTTATGACGTGGTGTAAGTTAACATTTCTAACAATACTTTATGTGTTTACTAGGTTTGGACAAATAAATTGTGTTTAATTTAAGCCAGGTTTTCCACTGTCAGAGAAAAATGCTAAAAATAAGCAAGGACTGAAGACTACAAAGAATCCTGTGGTGTTGGGTTAGGGTCTGAGATAATAGTGTGAATTCATGTTTATTTTAATATATATACCAAGAAGTAAATATAGATATGTGTGTATACATAGGTTAGTACATATACATGAATTTCCTAGTTCTGTTTGTCAAGAGGGTCTAGAAGCCATGACATCCCAGTAGGAATGAGCACATCTAGTGCCTGCATCTTGGTTTCTAAATACTGTTTTCCAGTGAAAGGAACCAGGGTGCCATGGAGAAATGGTTAATTTTAGCGCTGGGACAGGGAGAAAACACGATGAGCCTGGAGCATTGTTTGTTTTAAGAAGGAACTTTTTAAAAAAAAGAAGATGGGATCATGATCATGCCAAAGGGACACAGCACCAACCTAAAAGAGTTCTCAATGGATAAAATATGAGCAAAAGATAATGATCGTATTGCATTATGACTCAAAACCCTAAATAATATCCTGATTCTATACTGATTAAATGATTTAATAAATAATAAATGGGTGAGAATGAACAAAAATTCCTTACAGAAAAATTCTAAATAATAAATGTAGAAGGAATGAGGGAAATAAAAAAAATCACTCTTAGAACCCGACCATAATAATTGCTATAAGAATAATCCACTTAATATTGAAATTGGGGAATGAAACTTTAAGGAAAAGCAGGGTACTTGTGTAGCTTTAAAGCTTCTGGTCAGTAATCATTTCTTTTCTTTTTTTCAATGTTTCAAGTTTTTATTTAAATTCTAGTTAGCTAACATACATTGTAATACTTGTTTTGGGAACAGAATTTAGTGATTCATCATCAACACACAACACCCAGTGCTCATCACAAGTGCCCTCCTTTATACCAATCACCCATTTAGCCCATTCCCCTGCCCACTTCCCTTCCAGCAACCCTCAGCTTGTTCTCTATAGTTAAGAGTTTCTTTTATGGTTTGCCTCCCTCTCTCTTTTTTTCCCTTCCCATATGTTTATCTGTTGTTTCTTAAATTCCACGTATGACTGAAGTCATATGGTATTTATCTTTCTCTGACAGACTTATTTCCCTTAGCTTAATACACTCTAGCTCCATCCATGTTGTTGCAAATGGCAAGATTTCATTCTTTTTGATGGCTGAGTAATATTCCTGTGTGTATGTGTGTGTGTGTGTGTATGTGTGTACCACATCTTCTTTAGCCATTCATCAGTTGATGGACATTTGGGCTCTTTCCACAATTTGGCTATTGCTGATAATGCTACTATAAACAACAGAGTGCATGTGCCCCTTCGAATCAGTATTTTTGTATCCTTTGGATAAATACCTAGTAGCACAATTACTAGGTCATAGGGTAGCTCTATTTTAACTTTTTGAGGAACCTCCATACTGTTTTCCAGAGTGGTTGTACCAGTTTACATTCCCACCAGCAGTGTAAGAGGGTTCCCCTTTCTCCTCATCCTCGCCAAAATCTGTTGTTTCCTGTTTTGTTAATTTTGGCCATTCTGACTGGTATGAAGTGGTATCTCATTGTAGTTTTAATTGGTATTTCCCTGATGCTGAGTGATATTGAGCATCTTTTCATATGTCTTCTTTGGAAAAATACCTATTCATGTCTTCTGCCCATTTCTTAACTGGTTTATTTGTTTTTTGGGTTTTGAATTTGATAAGTTCTTTATGAATTTTGGATACTAACACTTTATCAGATGTCATTTGCAAATATCTTTCTCCATTCCAAAGGTTGCCTTTTAGTTTTGTTGATTGTTTTTTTTTGCTGTGCAGAAGCTTTTTATCTTGAAGTCCCAATAGTTCATTTTGCTTTTGTTTCCCTTTCCTGTGGAGATGTGTCTAGTGTGAAGTTGCTATGGCTGATGTCAAATAGATTACTGCCTGTGTTCTCCTCTATGGTTCTGATGGTTTCCTGTCTCACATTTAGGTCTTTCATCCATTTTGAATTTATTTTTGTGTATGCCAAGAGAAAGTGGTCTAGTTTTATTCTTCTGCATGTTGCTGTCTAGTTTTCCCAAAACCATTTGTTGAAGAGGCTGTCTCTTTTCTATTGTATATTCTTCCCAGCTTTGTTGAAGATTAGTTGACCATATAGTTGTGGGTCCATTTCTAGGTTTTCTATTCTGTTCCATTGATCTAAGTGTCTGTTTCTGTGCCAGTACCATACTGTCTTGATCACTATAGCTTTGTAATGTACCTTGAAGTCTGGAGCTGTGATGCCTCCAGCTTTGGTTTTCTTTTTCAAGATTGCTTGGGCTATTTGGGGTCTTTTGTAATTCCATACAAATTTTAGTATTGTTCGTTGTAGCTCTGTGAAAAATGCTATTGGTATTTTGATAGGGATTGCATTAAATGTGTAGATTGCTTTGGGAAGTATAGACATTTTAATAATATTTGTTCTGCACCATCTTTCTGTACATTCATTTGGTATCCTGTAATTTTATTGAATTCATGTATCAGTTCTAGCAAATTTTTTTGGTGGGGTCTTTTGGGTTTTCTAAATAGGGTATCATCTTGTCTGTGAATAGTGCGAGTTTGACTTCCTTGCCAATCGGGATGCCTTTTACTTCTTTGTTGTCTGATTGCTGAGGCTAAGACTTCCAGTACTATGCTAAATAACAATGGTGAGAGTGGAAGTCCCCTGTCTTGTTCCTGACTGTAGAGGAAAAGCTCTCAGTTGTTCCCCATTGAGAATGATATTAGCTGTGGGTCTTTTGTATATGGCCTTTGTGATGTGGACTTCTCTCTTCTGTTTTATCTTGGTGAGCACTTGCTAACCACAAACTCTTACAGTGGGATGGGAGCATATGAGATTGCTTCCATGGCTTCTTTTTTTCTTCTTGTCAGTTTATGATGAAGTTGTACTTTTTGGATAATTTTTTTTCTCGTACTTTTTTTGGAGGATGTTTTGGGAGACATAGTCCTAGGCAGCCTTCATTGTTTTCAGTTATCAAAAAGTTCTACAGTATTTCCTCATGCTGGAACAAATGGGATTTTAAAGACATAATTTTCTAATAATTTGCTATTTTATTATTATTATTTTTTAAAGATTTATTTATGAGAGAGAGAGAGGAGCATGCGTGTATGGAATGGGGGGTGGGGTTGAGGAAGGGGAAGAGAGAATTTTAAGCAGACTCTGTGCTGAGCGTAGAGCCTGACATGGGGCTCAATCCCACAACCCTGGGATCATGACCTGAGCCAAAACCAAGAGTTGGACGCTTAACTGACTGTACCACCCAGGTGCCCCTAATTTGATATTTTACAGAAATACAATTTATTTTCCTATATTATCCTTGTACTATGTGACCTGGTGACATCTTTTGTTCATCCTGGTACTTTTCTTATAGATGCCTTAGGATTTTCTTAAAGTTGCTTTTCAATAAACATAGCATTATTTTTTCCTTTCCAAATCATGCATGTTGTTTTTGTTCTTTCCTTATTGCACTGTCTAGACCCACAGTGCAACATGGGATTGAATTAGTGAGTGTTAAATGGAAAGTATTTAACCTTTAACCTTTAAGTATAATGTTAACTGTTGATTTTTCATAAATGTCCTTACAGACTGAAGAACTTCCCTTCTGTTCCTAGTTAGTTGAGGTTGTTTTTTTGTTTGTTTGTTTTAAATCATGACCAGATGTGTAATTCTCCCAAAGACATGCATCTGTTGAGCTGATTGTATAATTATTTTTTGTTTTAGTTGATATCATTAATTCATATTGATTGATTTTCAAATGCCAAACCAATCTTGCATTTCGTGGTATACACTTACGGTGTGTTATCCTTTTACTATATTGCTGGGTTCAATTTGTTTAAATCTTGTTAAGTATTTTTTCATTTATATTAATGAGAATTTATGCCTGTAGTTTTCTTAGTGTCTGGTTTGGTATCAGTCTCGAGAGTTGAGATACTTTTTCCTCTTCCACTTTCTGGGAGAGTTTATGTAAAACTGGCATTATTTCTTAAATATTTGTTGGAATTTACCTATGAAGACATCTAGCCTGGAGTTTTCTTTGGGAGAGGAATTTTAACTACAATTTTTTTTTTTTTTTTAAGTAGGTATGAGGCTATTCAGGTTCACTAACTTTTCTTGAGGGAGTTTAGCAGTTTGTGTCTTTCGAGGAATTTATTTCATTTAAGATTTTTTTTTAAAGATTTTATTTATTTATTCATTAGAGACAGAGGGAGAAGCAGGCTCCCAAGGAGCAGGGAGCCCGATGCGGGACTCGATCCTAGGACCCTGAGATCATGACCTGAGCCGAAGGCAGATGCTTAACCATCTGAGCCACCCAGGCGCCCCATTTAAGATGTTATTGACAGAAAGGTGTTCATAATAATTGCTATTATCCTTTTACTCTAAGGATCTTTAGTGATAACCTCTCTTTAATTCTAAATATTGATAATTTGTGTTTTCCCTCTTGATCAGTCTATCCTGAGGTTTGTCAGTTTTCATTGATCCTATAAATAGCTTTTTGTTGTATTGATTTTCCTCTAATGTCCATTTGATATTTCATTAATTTCTGCTCTTAATTTTTCCTTCTTTTTGCTTGTGTATAGTTTAATTTGTTTTCTTCTAGTTATATAAATTTGAAACTTAAATAATTGAGTTGATAACTTTTTTCTAATATAAGCCTTTGATGTTATTAATTTTCCTCTAGAAACTACTACTCAGTAGTGGTTTTGTGATACTCTCTTTCCATATTTTTACTTTAAGCTACCTATGTTGTATTTAAAGTATGTTTTTTATAGACAACACATTGTTAGACTCTTTCTTTTTAATACAATTTGATAGTGTCTGCCATTAAATTAATGTGTTTGGGTCTTTTAAATTAAATGTTTTATCAATATGGTTGACTTAAATTTCCATCTGGTTGCTTGTTTTCTCTTTTTCCCACCTGTTCTTTGTATCTGTTTACCTCTTTTTCTGCCTTCCTTTGAATTAACTGAACATATTTTATACCTCATTTTATTTATTGGTCTATTGACTATATTACCTTTTTTTTATGCTTGCTCTTAGATTTCTATTCATCTTTAACTTGTCACAATCTACATTTAAGTGATATTATAACTTCACAGTAGTGTAAGAGCCTTATTACTTTTAAATATAAGTCACATAGTATACTTTTATTACTTTTGCTTTAAATGGTAAGTTATCTTTTAAATAGGTTTTTAAAATAAAAAAGAAACTTTATCATCAAGCAGAAATGGAGTAACAGTGAGTAGGGTGACCAGCTATCCTGGAATGTGTCCAGGACTGAGGGCTTTCTTGAGATGTGGGACTTTCAGTACAAACACCAGGATAGTCCTGGGCAAACTGGGATGACTGGTTACTCTAAAAATGACCCAGTTTAACTGCTTCTACTTGAAACAATTAAGAAATGGGACAAAATGGATGAAGAACACTTCTTAAGACATTGGACAGGCAGCAAAAGTTAATGATCCCTCAGAAATAGGAAAGAAATCAGGTGAGCCTTAGTGCTGGAAGAAAGTTTGCATGGGGGGGTAGTTAGGGGACACAAGTAGAATCTGGTTACCCTGAGTTGGAGAGATGGAACTGGGAATCTGGGGAGGGGAGGCCAAGGTGGCTAGCTGTTCAAAGGAGAGAGACTTGAACAGAGAGAATTGTGGAAAACTGCAGAGGAGTATCCTCTGAATAGTCAGCTAAAAAATAAGTGCAACACTGTAGAAAAGTTGAGTTCTGCAGGAAGGATTACTTGAGTGGAATAAAAGGAATAGTCACCAAATAGCACACAGGACTGGGAATTGCCTGGGCATTATTCACTGGACAACAGGTAGATAGAAGGATTTTATTTTACTTAATATGGCAAATTAGCACTAGACTAAATGCTGTAATGGTCCTGTGTAACATGACCAGAAGGATCAAACTATCTTCAATTACTTAGCTGAATTCCAGAACAAAGCTAAAGGATGTTTACAGGAATACAAAAAGTTTCCAGCACCCAAAATGTAATATTTGAAATTTACTGTGTCTGGCTTCCAATAAAAAAAATTAGCATGTATGCAGAGAACAGGAAAACCTTGACCCCTACTGAAAAAGAAAAACCAATCAATAGAAACCAACCTAGAAATTAAATAGATGTGAAGAGTAGACAAGGATATTGAAACAATGATTTAAAGGTATTTCATATATTAAAAACTAAACTTTTGAGCATGTTAAGTAGAGTCACAGAAAACAAAACAAAACAAGCAGAATTTATAGAGATGAAAAATATTCTGAGATGAAAAGTGAATGGGATTAATATCAAATTAGATATTGTAAAAGTAAAGATTGGTATACTCAAAGACAAACAATAGGAAGTACCCAAATGAAGCACAGAAGGAAGAATAACTGAAGCAAAATGAGCAGCACATCAACGAGCTGTGGGGCATGAGGCCTGGATAATCTGAATGAGGGGAGAGAGAAAGGGCTTAGAAAAATAGGAAAAAATAATGGCAAAATTTTTCTAAATTTGATAAATCCTGTAAATCCAAAGAGGCAAGAATGTCAATAAATGTTAAGCACAAGAAACATGAGGAAATCTATATCAATGCCCATAATAATAAAATTGCCTAAAGCCAGTGATAAAAAGATAAAAGCAGCCCAGAGAAATAAGACTCAGTATGTACAGAGGAACAAAAATAAGTCTGATACCAGATTTCTCATCAGAAAAAATAAAAGTCAGAAAACAGTGGAGCAACAGAAATGTAGCATCTTTAAAATAGTAAAAGAAAAAAGTTAACTTGGAATACTTTACTTAATGATATAGCTTAAAAAAAATAAGGGTCAAATACTCTTTCAAAGTTACAAAAACTCTAAAATTCATTACCAGTGGACCTGCTGTGTAAGAAGTGTTAAGAAATATTAAGTCCTTCACTCAGAAGGATAAGTTCCAGATGTAAATCTGCTCTATACAAAGGAATGAAGAACAAAAGACATGGTAGCCCTGTGCGTAAAGACTTTTTTCTCTAAAACTTCCATATCTAAAAAAGGCAATCAGTGTTTTAAGGCAAAAATGACAACAGTGTATTCGGAGTTTAATTTTTATGTGGAAGCAAACTGTATGACAATAATAGCTCAAAGTCCGAGGGAAGAATAATGGAAGTATACTGTTGTAAGATTTTTTTTTTTACAATATGTGAAGTGGTATATCACTTGAACTTAGACTTAATTTGTAGATGTATATTCTAAACTCTCAAACAACTACTAAAATAACACAGTCATAGCCAAGAAAGTAGATAAAGTAATCCAAAAGAAGGCAAGATAAGGGAAAAAGAGCCATACAGAACAGATGGGACAAATAGTTAACTAATGGCAAAATGATAAATTTAACGTCAGCTATTTCAATAATCATGCTAAATGTAAATTGTCTAATCACCCCAATAAAAAGGCTGAGATTTTCATATTAGCTAAAAAAGCAAGAACCAACTATACACTACCTCTAAGAAACCCATTTAAAATACAAAGACACACATATTTTAAAAGTGAAAGCATGGAAGTAGATATACTATGCTAACACAAGTCAAGAGAAAGCTGAATTGGTGACATTAATATCAGATATATAGATTTTAGAGCAAAAAATATTACATAGAATAAAGAGGATCACTTCATGAAGATAATTAGGTGAATTCATCAAGAGGACATAACATTCCTAAACATTTCTACCTAGTAATAGACTTTCAAAATAGGTGAGGGTTCAACAGTGTATGACAAGGCTTCTCTCTTGATTCCAGAGATATTGTAGGTTACTTTCTACTTTGAGAGAAGTAGCTGCCACCACATCAGTTCATTTTTCTCTCACTGCTTTATTTTGGAGAGTGTATTAGTTTTCTTTTTTTAAAGATTTTATTTATTTATTTGAGAGAGAGAGAATGAGAGAGAGCACATGAGAGGGGGGAGGGTCAGAGGGAGAAGCAGACTCCCTGCCGAGCAGGGAGCCCGATGCGGGACTCCATCCGGGGACTCCAGGATCATGACCTGAGCCGAAGGCAGTCGCTTAACCAACTGAGCCACCCAGGCGCCGGAGTGTATTAGTTTTCTATTGCAGCATAACACATTACCACAAACTTAGAGGCCTAAATAATACACAATTATAGCTCATAGTTCTGTATGTCAGATGTTGGATGTGGCCTGGTTGGCTTCAGCTCCTAAAGTATGGTCACATTCTTTCCCACATGTCCCCCTCCATCTCTAAAACTAGCAACATCATCTCAAGAGCTCAAATGGAATCTCTCACTTTGAATTTCTTACTTCCGGTAAAGACCAGTTCCTTTTAAGGGATCTTCTGATTGGGTTCAATCAGGATGAGTTTCCTTTCTTAAAGTCAACTATGCCATGTAATATAACCTAATCACCAGATTAAGGTGATGACTGTTCTATCATATGTACAGGTCCCTACCACACTCAAGAAGAGGCCATTAGTATTTGATTGAAAAACGGAGTACTGTAACCTAGTTTCATTGACATCCAAAGATTAACCACCATACCATACAATTTAGCCATTTAAAGTATGTAACTCAATGAGTTTTTAGTATATTCAGAGTTATGCAACCATCAGCACAATAAATTTAGAAGAAATTTTATCATCCCCAGAAGAAACCTTATACTTATTAGCAGTCACTGACTGTTAAGCCTGCATCTACCCTTGTCAGCTGTAGGCAAAGATTAATCTTTATACCTCTATGGATTTACGTATTCTGGACATTTTAAATAAATTGAATCATACAGTTGTAGTCTGTTGAGACTGGTTTCTTTCACATTCCATAATGTTTTCAATGTTTATCCATGTTGCAGTGTGTTTTATTTCTTTATATTACCAGATAATATTCAATTTTATGGATATACCACATTTTGTTTATCCAATTATCACTTGATGGACATTTGGGTGTTCACAACTTGGGGTCTTTTGAATAATGCTTCTATGAACATTCATGTAAGAATTTATGTGTGGACCTATTTTCATTGCTTTTGGAATGGTGTGTCTTTACTAGATACAATTACTTTGGGTCGAACAGCGATTACATCAGACCTTTTGAAGAACTGCCAAACTGTTTCAGAGCTGCTGCGTTATTTTGCATTCCCATTGACAGTTCACAAGGGGTTCTAATGACTCTAGATCTTTGCCAACACCGCTTAGTTCATGTCATTTTGATTATAATTATCCCAGTGGGTGTGAAGTGGTATCTCATTGCAGTTTTGATATGCAGTTTCTTAGTAGGTATGATGTTGAGCATCTTTTCATATGCCTATTTGCTGTTTCCATTCTTCTTCAGAGAAATGTCCATAATATTCTTTGCCCATTGTTTAATTGGGGTATTTGTCTTTTTATTATTGAACTGTAAGAGTTTTTTATATACTGTAAATACAAGTCCTTTACCAAAGACTGATTTGCAAATATATTTTCCACTCTGTGGATTGTCCTTTCATTTTCTTGATAGTATCCTTTGTTGCACAAAAATTTTAATTTTTGATGATGGCCATTCTATTTTTTCTTTTTTCTTTTTGCATTTGGTGTCATATCTGGGAAACCATGCATGATATAAGATCCCAAAGATTTATTCCTATGTTTTCTTCTAAAAATTTAATAGTTTTAGCTATTACATTTAGGTTTTTGATCTATTTTGAGTTAATATTTGTGTGTGATATGAGATACGGATCAAACTTAATTCTTGAATATGTGTTTATCCAGGTGTCCTAGCACCATTTGTTGAAAGACTGTTTTTTCCCGTTGAATTTATTTTTTATTTTATATATTTTATTTTTCATCTTTTAAAATTGTGTTTTAGTCATTTCTGTATTTTCCATTTCTCTCCTTTTTATGTTCATGTTTTATTCTATATTCTTGAACATATAAAGCTTATTTATTTATTTATAGAGAGAGTAAGAGACTGGGGGTAAGGGCAAAAGGAGAGGGAGAGAGAATCTTAAACAGGCTCCATGCCCAGTGCAGAGCTGATGTGGGGCTTGATCTCAAGGCCCTGAGATCATGACCTGAGCTGAAATGGAAAGTTGGACACTTACCTGACTGAGCTACTCAGGCACCCCAATAAAGCATACTTTTAATAGCTGTTTTAAAAATCATTCTCTGCTCATTCCATCGTGTGCAATGTTTTCTGGTTTGTTTGTTCTGTTGATTTTTTTGTTTGTTTCTTTTACTGATTATGGAGCAGATGTTCCAGCTTGGTTATTTTTTTGTGGTATTCTAGACATTGTGGATTTTTGCAGTTTTATTATATAATTTTGTTCTGTTTCTTTTAGTGTGTTGTACTTTATTCTGGCATGCAGTTATGTTATTTAGAATCTGTATGATTTCAAGAATTGTTTTTAAGGTTTTTTTTTTTTTAAGGTCCTGTACATAGCAGTCCTAAGTTCAGTGCTAATTTATTTCCACTGCTAAGTCAGTGTCTTTCTGTGGTCTCTATAGAGTGCTGTTTGTATTATGAGGTCTTTCCACTCTAGTGGGAAATCAAAGTATTCCAGTCCTATGTAAGCTACTGGCATTATTTGACTTACTGTTTATGGTGGTATTTTCTCTAGCTTCATGGAGTTTCACACTCTGTGTTCAATCATTATTCAGCCAAAGATTTAAGAAAACTCCTCAGCAGATAGATATGTGTAGTTCTCTTTTCTCTCATGTTTTGCCCCCAAATTCTAGCCACCATGGTCTCCCCAATCTTTGATCTTTGTTTTCTGAACTAAATGAACTCTCTGGCCTTTGTTTGGGTTTGCCTCCCTAGGTTGCTTCCTTAAATCTGTCTCCAGGTAGCAAGCCAGGGGAGTCATAGGCGTATGTTTCCATTTTTCTCAGATGTCATTCTTGAGCTGCCTGTTATTTGAAAGTAGTTGTTTCATATATTCTGTTCCATGTTTTTGTTGTTTACAAGTGGAAGTCAGTTCTAAGAGTGGTTAATGCCTCATGGGCAGAAGTGAAAGTCTTCTGTCTGTTTTTATTTACAATAATCAATCTCTTGTAAACAACATATAGGTCTTGCTTTTTTTTTTTTAATCCAGTCTGACAATCTCTGCCTTTTATCAGAGTGTTTAGGCAATTTAGATTTAATATAATATTGGTATAATTGAGTTTTAGTCCTTCCATCATGGTATTTGTTTTTAAAATTTCCTTTATTTTTTCTTCTGTTGTTGGTCCTTCCTTTTGCCTTTTTTGCATTAATTGAGTGTTTTGAAAGTCCATTTTTATCACTTTTATTGGATTTTTAGCTATACTTCTTTTGTGTTTTTTTTAGTGACTGCTGTAGTGATTGTAATAGTCATCTTTATCTTATCACAGTCTACCTTGAATCAATATTATACTACTTCATGTATAAGGTAAGAATATTACAATAGTGTAATTCCATTTGCTCTTTTTCTGTCCTTTTTGTAATTATTGCCATATATTTTACTTCTGTATATGTTATTAACCACACAATGCATTATTATGCTTTAAACAGATGATTTTCTTATAAAGAAATCATGATTAAAAAAATCCTTTTACTAACCCATGTAGTGTTCATTTCTGTGATCTTCATTTTTTCCTGTAGATCTGAATTTACTTCTGCTATATTTCTTTAGCTTGATGACTTTATTTAACATTTATAAATACTGTTTCTCAATTGTGGCTATAAATTATGTTTGCTTTCATATACCTGAAAAATGTTTTTATTGTATAATTGCATGTCTTTATATTTGAAGGATATTTTTATTGGAAATAGTATTCTAGGTTGACAGATACACTTTTTTCCCAATAATTTGAAGATGTAATTTCCTTTTCATCTGGCTTCCACTGCTTCTCTTAAGAATTCCTTTATCAGTTTTATTGTTTCTTTTTTGAAAGTAGTATTTTTTTAAATCTCCTTCTGGCTTTTTAAAATAGATTTTCTCTTAGTATTTGAATATCAGCAATTTTAATATGATGTACCTAAGGATCAGTTTTATTTTT
>NC_138374.1:13893849-13923879 GCF_054177405.1 Leptonychotes weddellii | reverse complement strand
GCATAATACCCTCCAGTTCCATCCACGTTGTTGCAAATGGCAAGATCTCATTCCTTTTGATGGCTGCATAATATTCCATTGTATATATATACCACATCTTCTTTATCCATTCATCTGTTGATGGACATCGTGGCTCTTTCCATAGTTTGGCTATTGTGGATATTGCTGCTATAAACATTGGGGTGCACATACCCCTTCGGATCCCTAGATTTGTATTTTTGGGGTAAATACCCAGTAGTGCAATTGCTGGATCGTATGGTAGCTCTATTTTCAACTTTTTGAGGAACCTCCATACTGTTTTGCAGAGTGGCTGCACCAGCTTGCATTCGCACCAACAGTGTAGGAGGGTTCCCCTTTCTCCGCATCCCCGCCAACATCTGTCATTTCCTGACTTGTTAATTTTAGCCATTCTGACTGGTGTGAGGTGGTATCTCATTGAGGTTTTGATTTGGATTTCCCTGATAATTTTTTTTTTTTTTTAATTTGACTACAGTTATCTGGCTCCTTGACTTGCTTTGGCTGGTCTCAAAATGTTTCCCTCACATGTATAGTAGTTTGAGCTGGCTGGTTGGTCTAGGGGTCCTCTGCTATGGATGACTTTTTTCTGCTCTCCTATCATCCTCCAGTTTTACAGACTGTGCTCTATACATGTTATTCTTAGAATTCTAAGGAGAGAGCAGAGTATGTATGCCTCTTGAGGCCTAAGCTTAGAATTTGTATATCATCACTTCTTCATTCTATTGGTTTGAGAAAGTCTTGATGCCAATCCATGTTCAAAGAGTGGGAAAAATCCCACTTTTTTGGTGAGAGCAAGGATAAAATAATGTTATGAAGTTTGCACATACAGATACGGGAAGAATTTGTGACAATTATTTTTCAGCTCATCTACTTAGTTCTAATTTTTTTGTATGTTTGTTTATTGATATATAACTCATATGGCATAAAATCCACCATGTTAAAGTATACAATTCAATGGTTTGTAGTATAATCAGTAGGTGTGTAACTATCACCAAAATATAGTTCCAGAATAATTTAATTACCCCAAAACAAAACCCCATATCCTTTAATAGTCACTTCCTATTCTTCCTTCTCTTGGAACCCAAAAACCACTAATATACTTTGTTTCTCTATGAATTTGTTTATTCTGGACATTTAAATGCAGTCATACAATATGTGGGCTTTTGTGTCTGGATTCTTTCCCTAAGCATAATTTTTTAAGGTTCGTTAATATTGTAGCATATACTGTTGGTCCTTTGCTTCTTTTTATGGCTGAATAATAGTCATGCATACCACATGTTTATACATTCATCAGTTGATGGATCTTTGGCTTATTTCCACGCTTTTGCTATTATGAATAATGCTGCTGTGAACATTTTCATATATACATGTTTTAATTTTTTTGGTATATATGTAGGAGAGGAATTTTTAGTCATATGATAAATCTGTACTTAAGCTTTTAAGGAATTACCAGGCTGTTTTCTAGAGATACTGTACCGTTTTTTTTTTTTTTACAGTACCACCAGCAATATTTGAGGGTACTATTTATTCTGTCCTCACCAAAACTAGTTTTTATCCATTATTTTGATTATTACTATCCAAGTGGATATTAAGTGGTAGCTCATTGTGGGTTTGATTTGCATTTCCCTTATGACTAATGATGCCCTTTTCATGTGCTTAGTAGCCACTCATAAATCTTCTTTGGAAAATGCCTACTCAAATCCTTTGCCCATTTTCATTTTTTAAATTATAGTAATTTAAGTGTTACTTATGTATTCTGGATAATAGATCCTCATCAGAGATATGATTCTTAAATATTTTCTTCTATTCTGTGAGATGCCTTTTCACTTTCTTGATGCTTTTTTTTTTTTTTTTTTGAGGAACAGAGGTTTTTTATTTTGATGATGTCCAATATATCTGTTTTTTTCTATTGGTTGCTTTTGCTTTTGGTGTCATATCTAAGAAACTATTGTCTAATTCAAAATCATGAAGGTTTACACTTATATTTTCTTCTAACATTTTTATAATTTAGCTCTTACATTTAGATCTTTGATCCATTTGGAGTTATTTTTTTATATATGGTATGAGGTACAGGTCCAAATTTGATCTTTCACATGTTGATATCAAGTTGTCCCAACACCATTTGTTGAGAAGACTATTCTTTCCCTTTTTAATAGTTTTGGCACCCTTGTTGAAAATCAGTTAACTATAGATGTATGGGATTATTTCTGAACCTAATGCTATTTTATTGATCTGTATGTCTCTCCTTATGCTAATACTACACTGGGTTGATTGCTGTAACTTTGTAGTAGATCTTGAAATTGGGAAGTTTCAGCAATACCCTAACATTTTCTTTTTTCAGGATTGTTTTGGCTAGTTGGGATTCTTTGTTACTTCTTATGAATTTTAGAATATGCTTCTCTGTTCCTATAAAAAAGTCTTTCAGAATTTAATAGATACTGCATTTAATTCGCAGATCAGTTGGGATGAATTGCTATCTTAATATTAAGTCTAAAAATCTGTGAATAGAAGAACTCTTTCAACTAATTTGTTTCAACAATGTTTTTGTAGTTTTCAAAGTACAAGTCTTAACGTTTCTTTGGTTGAATATACTCCCAAGTATTTTATTCTTTCTAATGCTATTGTCGATGGAGTTGTTTTCCTTTTTTTTTTTTTTAATTATGTTCAATTAGTCAACATTTTCTTAATTTTATTTTCAAATTGTTCTTTGTAAGTATATAGAAAGTCAATGAAACTGATTTCTCTATAATTGATCTTTTATTCTACAATATTATCAAACTCATTTATTAGCTCAAATAATTTTTTTTGTGGATTCCATAGTTTTCTATATGTAAGATCATCATGTCACCTGCAAATTGATTTAGTTTTACACATTCTTTTAAAAATCTGGATGCCTTTCATTTCTTTTTCTGCCTAATTGCCCTATCCAGAACCTCCAGGACATGTTTGTCTTCTTCCTGATCTTAACAGGAAAGCTTGCAATCTTTTGCCATTAAATATGATGTTAGTTTTGTATGTTTCATATGCCCTTTATCAGGTAGAGGCAATTCCCTTTTCTTCCTAGTTTGTTGAGTATTTTCCAAGTACTGAGAAGATCATGTTGTTTTTTTCCCCTCTTTCTCTATCTACTTGATTGTTTTATATGTGTTTAAGCAATCTTGAATTCCTGGGATAAATTCTGCTTTGTCACCATGTATAATCCTTTTCCTATGCTAGTGGATTCAGTTTGCTACTATTTTTTTGAGGATTTTACACCTATAAACCTAAGTGATATTGGACTGTCATCTTTTTTTCTTTTTTTTTAGATTTTATTTATTTATTTGACAGAGAGAGAGAGACAGCGAGAGAGGGAACACAAGCAGGGGGAGTCGGAGAGGGAGAAGCAGGCTCCCTGCTGAGCAGAGAGCCCGATGCGGGGCTCAATCCCAGGACCCTGGGATCATGACCTGAGCCAAAGTCAGATATTTAACGACTGAGCCACCCAGGTGCCCCTGGACTGTCATCTTTTTTTGTGATGACTTTGGTTTTTGCAGTCTAGAGTTGTGGTCTAACAGAATGAGTTAGGAAATTTTCCCTTTGCTTCTCTATTGTGGAAATCTTCTGAAATAATTAGTGTTGATTATTCCTTAACCATTTCATAGAATTCATGAATAAAGCCAGCTGATCTTGGGCCATATTTTGCTGGTAATTTGTTGATTGTTAACTCTATTTATTTATTTATTTGTTTGTTTGTTTATATTGAAGTGTAGTTGGCGTACAATGTTACATTAACTTCAGGTGCACAATATCGTGACTTAACAACTCTTGACGTTATGCTGTGTTTTCCAGAAGTGTGGCTACCATTTGTCACCATACAATGCTGCTGTTGTACCATTGACTATATTTTCTGTGCTGCACCTTTCATCCCCTTGACTTATTCATTCCCTAACTGGAACCCCATACCTCAATCTCTTTATTGTTAGACTTCATTCATATTTCCTGTTTCTTCTTTAGTCAGTTTGATTGTTAGTATCATTCCAAGAATTTGTTAATTTTATCTGAGTTATCTAATTTGTTGGGATACAGTTGTTCATAATGTTTTTTTATAATTCTTCTCTCCTACCTTTTGTCAGTAGTATGTCTCCTCTTCCATTCCCAATTTTAATGCCTTGTGTCTTTTCTCTCTTATTTCTTGGTCAGTCTAGCTGAAGTTTTGTCAGTTTTGTTGATCATTACAAGGAACAAACCTTTGGCTTTATTGATTTTCTTTATTGTTGTCTTTTTTTATTGAAGATTTTATTTATTTATTTGAGAGAGAGAGAGAGAGAAAGAGAGAGTGAGCACGAGTTGGGGAAGGGGCAAAGGGAGAAGGTGAGGGAGAAACACACTCCCTGCTGAGCAGGGAGCCTCACGTGGGGCTCCATCCCAGGACCCCGGGATCATGACCTGAGCCAAAGGCAGACACTTAATGGACTGAACCACCTCGGCTCCCCTATTGTTTTCTTACTCAGTATTTCATTTATTTCCCCTCTAATCTTTATGATTTCCTTTCTTTTGCTCGCTTTGGGTTTAGATTGCTGTTTATTTTTTACTTTGTTACGGTGAAAATTTAGGTTGATTTGAGGCTTTTTTTCTTTTTTAAGGTAGGCTTTTATAGCTATAAATTTCTTTTTGAGCAGTGTTTTTGCAGCATCCTTTAGGTTTGGGTATGCTATGTTTTCATTTTCCTTCACCTGAAAGTAATTTTTAATTTCCCTATGTTTTGATCTTTGACCCATTGGTTATTTAAGAATGTGTTACTTAATTTCCACATATTCATGATTTTCTTAGACTTTATTCTGTAATTGATTTTCAATTTCATTTTATTGTGTTCAGAGAACATACTTTAAATGACTTCAGTTCTTTTATTATGTTTTATTTTTTTAAATAATGTATTTATTTATATTAGAGAGAGAAAAGGGGAGGAGAGGCAGAGGGAGAAAGAGAGAATCCCAAGCTGACTCCACACTGAGTGTGGAGCCTGACTGGGGGCTTGTTCCTATAAAAAAGTTCCTATAAAAAAGCTGAAACCAGGGGTTGGTCGCTTAACCATCTGAGCCACCCAGGTGTCCTGACTACAGTTCTTTTAAATTTTTTGAGGTCTGTTTTATGACCTAGTATGTAGTGTATCGTGGAGAATGTTTTAGATGCTCTTTAGACGAATGTATATTCTGCTGCTGTTGTGTGGATTCTTCTATTTATGTTTGTTTGGTCTAGTTGATTTATACTGTTCAAGTCTTCTCTTCCCTGCTAATCTTCTTTCTAGTTGTTATATTCATTGTTGAAAGTATTAAAGCCTCCAACTATTACTGTTGAATTGTGTATTTTAATTTCTGTCAGTGTTTCTTCATGCATTTCGAGGATCTGTTAGTAGGTGCATGTATATTTACACTTTTTATGTGTTCTTCATGGATTGTCCTTTATTGTTACAAAAGGTCCCTCTTTATCTCTAGTAAAATTTTTAGAAGTCTATCTGAAATTTGTAGAGCTATTGCAACTCTTATGGTTGCTGTTTGTATATCTTTTTTCATTCACTTACTTTCAATATATTTGCATCTTTAGGTGTGTCTCCTATACAAAGTACATAATTAAATCTTAATTTTAATTCAGTCTGTCAATCTCTGCCTTTTGATTGAATTGTTTACTACATTCACATTTAATGTTATTATTTATATAATTGGGTTTATGTGTGCTACTGTATTTTTATCCCTGTAAGTCTCATGACTTTTTTGTTCCTTTGCTTCTTATTTATTTATTGGTAAGTGAATACTTTCTAATGTAGCATTTAAATTTATTTAATGATTTTCCACTATATTTTTGAGTTATTTCCTTAGTGATTGCTCCAGTGTTTGCCATATACAACTTAGCCTATTAACATGTGCTTCAGATTCATAATAACTTAATTTCAATGAGATAAAATAATGTTACTCATATAGGTCTATTCCTTTTCTTTTTTAGAATTGTTATATCGATTACTTCTATATATGTTGCAAACCCAACAATACATCTTTACAGTTAATACTTTATAATATTTTGTCTTTTAAAGAATCTGAGAGAAGGAAGGAGGGCGAGTATATATTTATAGCTTTCATTGTATTAATTTTTATATTTACCAGTTATGGTTTTTTCATTCATTCCTGTGCATTCAAGTTACCATCTGTTAATACCATGTCATGTCTGTTGCCCAATACGGATTTTGTTCCACCCACTTCCTTGGTGCTGTTATTGGGAAATATATTTTTATGTTATAAGCCCAACAATATCATTATATATATCTTTTAAAATATAATTTAAAAATTAGGTAACAGAAGAAAGGAGAAAAAACATATCCTTTTATTGTTTTTTGTAATGGCATAATTACAGTTACCAGTGCTCTTCATCGTATTGTGTGGAATTGAATTACTATTTGGGGTCATGTAGTTTCCCACTGAAGAACTTCCTATAGTATTCCTTATAAGGTAAATCTTCTAGCAACAAATCCTGTCAATTTTTGTTTATCTGTGAATGTCTTTATAAATTCATTTAAACTTTTTGAAAGTAGCTTTTCTGTATATGAAATTTTTGGTTGACAGTTTTTCTTTGACAACTTTAGATATATTATCCAGTGCCTACTGGCCTCCACTGCTCCTGATTAAAGGTCATTTGTTAATCTTATTGGGCTTCTTTGTAAGTGAGAAGTCATATTTTCTCTTGCTGCTTTCAAGATTTTCTCCTTGTTTTTGATTTTTATCTTTTTTATTATACTGTGTCGGTCAATCTCTTCATGTTTTTTGTACTTAGAGTTACGCTTCTTGAATGTGTAGATAACATTTTTATCAAATTAGGGAAGTTTTCAGAATTATTTCTTCAAGTAAATTTTAGCCTCCTCTCTCTCTCTCTCATCCTTTCAACACTCCCATTACACGTTGGCTTGAGTACTTGATGATTTCCCACATTTATCTGAGGTTTTGTTCACTTTTCTCCATTCTTTTTTCTCTCTGTATGGACATAGTTTCTATTGACCTATTAATTCTTTCTTCTGCCAGTATTAATCTACTGTTGAGTCCCTCTAGTGTATTTTTTATTTTAGTTATTAAATTATTCTACTCATTAATTTTCATTCATTTTTTAAAAATTTGTTTTTACGATTGTTCTCTATTTGGTCTGATATTGTCATACCTACTTTTACTTCTTTAAGCATAGTTTTATTTTTTCTGTCTTTAATTATTTTTAATATTTTCATTGTCTTCTAGTTGTCCTGTGAGTCCAGCTCTTGGTCTATCAATTCTCATTTTTATTATCTCTCTCTTCTGAGTCTTCTTTTTGATGCTTTGTAAATTTTCTTTTTGAGGTTTAACTCTGTAAGTGTTTTTGTTTGTTTGCTTGCCCCCCACCTTCCTACAAGTCAGAGGTTTGCAAAGCAAGGCCTGAAGGCCGGACCTGGTCCCTTGCCTATATTTGTAGATTAAGTTTTACTGGAATGCGGATATGCTCAACTGTTCAGTATTGTGTATGGTTGCTTTTGCACTATAATGCACTATAATATAGGCAGAGGTGAATAATTGTGGTAGAAATTATATCATCAGCAAAGCCTAAAATACTTACCATCTAGCCCTTTACAGAAAAAAAATTTTTTTTCTCAGCGTATATTCTGTGTTGTATTTGTATGATCTGAGTTTTTAGAAGTATTTCAAGGGGCCATTTACATCTGATTTTGCAAGGTGTGTGTGAGGTTTTTCTTGATTACAGAACAGATTTTACGTTAATGTTTGATGTTTCTCTACCATGTGGACAATGTGAATTTCACCCAACATATATGTCTGGCATAGGCTATAATTTCTCACAAGTGACTTTTTTTCTTTCATACACCTACCACAGTGTCCTTAAGGTTCTTTTCAGCTACTTTGGGCTTGTGATGTGCTTTAGTACCTTTTTTCTCCCCCACAGATAGGGGCTGCAATTGAAGGCTTCAGGCATTATAAATATGGTTCAGTTTAGCTCTCTTCCTTGAGGATGCCAGAGATCATATCACCTGGCCATGCTGCGTTTTCAAACCCATGTCTCTTTATTCTTGGTTGTTTATCCTATGTATAGTGAAATTCTGTAACTACCTCAAAATTCTCTTTAACATTCTTGTTTTGAATCCCAGTTCTGATTTTTAGCATCTGATAATCCCTTTTGTTTTAAGATAGGGTATGTGTTAAAAAATGTTTTGAGTAAATTTTCTGTATATACTTTTTTTGAGTTTTATTGAGGAAGTTAAGCAGATATTTTTAAATGTTTTACATCTGTTTTAGAGAGCACATATTTTTCAAAACTATGTACTTTATTTGCATATCAAATGCTGAGTTTTCCATAATGCTTGCTTGCTTGCTTTCTTTTTTTCTTTCTTTCTTTCTCTTTCTTTTTCTTTCTTTCTTTCTTTCTTTCTTTCTTTCTTTCTTTCTTTCTTTCTTTCTTTCTTTCTTTCTTTCTTTCTTTCTTTTCTTTCTTTCTTTCTCTTTTTTTTAAATCTGTTTGTGTATCCAGAGATAAAGAACCATCTGGGCTGGTTTTAAAATTTAGACAAAACAGTATGGATAGCTTCTCTTTAGCTTTATTCATGTTCCTCAGCCAGGTTGTTATTAGAACCTTTCAAGTAACAATGTATCCTGCAAGAACTGTTAGATGCAAGCTTCTATTAACTCATTGCTCCAGCACCCTGATGCTAGTAGGAATAAAACATAATCATAGGCTTATTGTGTATCGTTTTCTTGTCTGTGTTTGCTACAGCCATTATGCCTGGGTTCCACTTTCTGTAACATGCTTTCTCTTTTGCCATTATTACCATGCTAGTTACAAGCTATGACAGTGACCACCCCCCCCTCTTCTTTTTTCCCTCGGAAATTCTGTCTGCAGTTAGGTCTAAATTGTACCAGCTTTTTGTGTGGTATATTCATTACCCCAAACATTTGACTTTCCTGTATCACACTTTCCATGAGCTGTATGGCATCATGCCAATAATATGCTTCATGATTGCCCTATGGCTCAGAACTGCCTTCTGAATTTCTCATTTTCAGGAAGAGACAGTGAGTGGAATTACACCAGGGATCCTCTTTTAATTTCCAGAGATATTGTAGTTTACTACTTTCTTTAATTTGTGTCATTGTCACCATACCCAAATTCCTGTAGTTGCTGGCAAGTTTCCTTCTTATTTTAGTGGTGAGCTAACGGGAGGATGTTAGATGTGATTGCTTCTTATTCAGAAGTTAAAGCATTTGTTTTTATGATGAAAATATATCGCCAGGAGGTTCATAAAATACATATAGTAACCCATTTGTTATTTTAACTTTTTCAGGTAATGCTTTACATGTAGTGGGCACTCAATAAATTTTGTTTTTACCTGACTGAATTAATTAGTGGTGTCACATAATAAAATTTCTATGAAACAGTAACTTACACTTTTAAACAAGTGTTAAAAAATTAAAGTTCTTAACATTATTATTTCTTATTATGGAAGCAATATGAATTTATTATAGAAAATTGATGATGCAAAAAATCTTACTAAACTAAGATAACCTATATTAACTTTTCCATAGGCATACTTAAACATTTTGTTTTTTAAACTTTGTTATTTTTATTTTTTATTTAGATTCAATTAATTAACATATAATGTATTATTTGTTTCAGGAGTACAGGTCTGTGATTCATTAGTCTTATATAATACCCAGTGCTCATTACAACACATACCCTCCCCAATGTCCATCACCCAGTAAACCCATCCCCCACGCCCTCCCCTCCAGTAACCCTCAGTTTGTTTCCTAAGATTAAGAGTCTCTTATGGTTTGTCTCCTTATTTTTATTTTTTTAAATTAATTTGTTTATTTTAGAGAGAGAGAGAGAGAGCCCTTGAGAGAGCGAACAGGGGGAGGGGTAAAGGGTGAGGGAGGGAGAGGGAGAGAAGGAGACTCCCGCTGAGCATGGAGCCTGATGCTGGGCTAGATCTCAGGATTTTGAGATCATGTCCTGAGCTGAAATCAAGTCAGTAGGATGTTTAACCAACTGAGCCACCAAGGCATCCCATATTTATACATTTTAAAACAAAATTGTCATTCTAAATGTAATGTTTTGTATCTTGATTTCACTTAAATTATTGTGAACATGTTTCCTTGTTCAAAATTTCCTCATTGTTTCATAATGTAATATAAAATGTGAAAACTATGTTATAATTTTCCTCAGTTTTATAAAGAGGATGATGGAGATTATTTAGCATTTTCCCATGATGGCTTTATGTTATTTCTATACTGTCTTACAGTAGAGTTATGGCTCTGAAAATTTCTATAAGGTATAGGTGTTTAGTTTTTACTGTTCTTGCCTGTGTATTTCTTTACCCTTTGATGTTAGCTCTTGTGGATGAACCTATGTTACTCTCTTAGGATTTCCCTCTCACTTTCAAATTTTCTACATACAAGAGGTATGGTATTTAATGTCTGTCTTTTGATTCGTACTTTCTGATTGTGTGTTTGTTTCTGCCATTGATTAGCTGTGTGACTTTGGGTGGTTGCTTAACCCAGGCTTCCTTATCTTAGAAATGGTCCCCAGTGTAGTGCCTTCCATATAGAATCATTGTGAGGATTAAATGATATAATTTAGGTATACCACCTGGTATACTATCTGGCAATAGAGTGGTATTTATATATTCTAAGACTGATACAAAATGTACTCTGACCAATCAGAAGAGATGCTGGCCACAAACAATTGAAATTGACTGAATATTGGCTTCCCTGGCTAGAGTAAGAGAAAGCTCAATTAAATGCTATCTTAGTTGTAATAGTGATGAAAATGATTATGAGGGTGGCAATGATGATGGTGTTTGGGCAAGCAGTTATGAAACTAAGTCATTATGCTCCAAATAGGACGAAAGACATGAGCTTTCATATATGAACTTTATCTCTCATCTGAAATGCTCCTGTAAAATTATTACCAGAACTTATTAAATCTTATATTACACATAAAACACAAAAAAGTCTCATGCTTTAAATGTGATTCTGTTTAGTTCACATTCAAAAAGAATTTTGATTAAGCTTTGAAGCTTTTCTTATCCAAAGAAAATAAGACGATAATTTGCTTTTATGCAAATTAACTTAAAAGTGCTATTTTTGTTAATCATACATGGAGCTTTTTGAAGGACCTGTAGCCACACAGTTTTCTATATTTATTGATCCTTTGTTATTGTGTGTAAATATAATTAAGATGCATTTTAACATTCTTTACCAAAGCTATATTATTCATTCTTGTGTTTGTGTAACTTCTAGACATAATATTCACTTGAATCTTTAAGGAACGTGCTAAGTATTACTTTTTGGGGCGCCTGGGTGGTTCAGTCACTTAAGTGTCTGACTCTTGATTTTATCTCGGGTCATGATGTCAAGATCGTGAGATGGGGCCCCTTATTGGGCTCCGTGCTGGGCATGGAGCCTGCTTAAGATTCTCTCTTTCCCTCTCCCTCTGCCCCTCACCCCTGCTCATGTGCACTCTCTCTCTCCCACTCCATCTCAAAAAAAATAAGTATTCCCTTTTTAGCTATAACTGTTATGTTTTACTTTATCTCTTTCCCCTACATTTTATAGAACATATGACAAAATTTCAACACAATTTATTATATATATTGTCCTGCATTAATATTTTGAGCCACATATATTTTACATAAAAAAATAAAACTTGGGAAATGTCCTTTGGACTTTGCTACCATTCAAATTTGTAAAATAAATTCTTTGTCTTGATAGCTATTATACTTGCTATGGTTTTGTAGGTATTTATAATATTTTTTACTCTTTTCTTTAGCTTGCCAGTGTAATGGACATAGCACTTGCATCAATAATAACGTGTGTGAACAGTGTAAAAATCTTACCACAGGAAAGCAGTGTCAAGACTGCATGCCAGGTTATTACGGGGATCCGACTAATGGAGGACAGTGCACAGGTAAGTATTTTTTCTTTTACTTCAGTGTATTTTTACCACAGAAAAGAAAATTGAGAAAGATACAACTCTTGTGGAAAATATATTTTATAAAAGAAAATTTTTTCCATTAGGTTTTTTTTTTTTAAGATTTTATTTATTTGACAGAGAGAGCATGAGCGGAGAGAGGATCAGAGGGAGAGGGAGAAGCAGGCTCACTGTTGAGCAGGGAGCCCGATGCGGGGCTCGATCCCAGGATCCTGGGATCCTGACCTGAGCTGAAGGCAGATGCTTAACCGACTGAGCCACCCAGGCGTCCTCCATTAAGTTTCAGTATTTTTAGAAGGTAGTATTTATTCATTAGGGGAGATATGAACTATAACAATTCTCTGATATACTTTAAAAAGTTTTTTTCTTATTTCAAAATGAATACATGGAAAATTAGCAAATGCAGATACATTAAAAATCGCCTGTAGTCTCACTATTCAAAAAATTCACTGCTGATTGTTTTTTAATAATAATAAGTTATTGTTTGACTTTAGATATAAGAAATAATTAATGGTTTTGTGTATGCCTTACATCAGATAAGCTTTTTTGGGTTTGGAATCAATCCTGGGCTGAAATCCCCCCGCCACTGTTCACGTGTGTGACCATAACCACTCAACTTCTCAGTGCCGCATTGTTCTCATATGTAAAAAGGAGATTGATAAAGATCAAATGAGATCATATATATAGGGGCACACATAAGGGAATTGAAGTACATTAAAAGAGCATTTAAAGTGCTATTCTCATCACATTTTTTTGTTCACTAAACTCTACTTTTCTCTATCTTCCTCTCTATCCTCCTGCTTTTTTCTCTTACTTTTTAGAGAATTTTTAGGTTTTCCTTTTTTTTTATTATTATTTTTTATTATGTTATAAACTTCCTTTTAAATTGTAATTTTATAGTAATCCTTTTTTATCTCTAGGTTGGTCCTTGTCCCTATGTTTTAATCTTCTATTTCTACTTGGAGGCTGCCCGTACAGCACCCACAGAAAAGCCTCTATTGTTGGTTAGGAAAAGATGAAGACTATTAAACAGGGAGCTGGCCCAGGGCCTGGCCTATCAAAGAATGTTAACACTGCTTACATAATGTGAATAATGCTGCTGTGAACTTTACTGTACAAATCTTTGTTTGAATACTGGTTTTCAGTTCTTTTGTGCATAAACTAGGAGAGGGATTGTGGTAATTCTACGTTTAACTTTTTGAGGAATTGCCAAATTGTTCAAGTTCTTTTCCATAGTGGCTGCCTCATTCTACATTCCCACCAGAAACGTAGAGGATTCCAATTTCTCCACATCCTTGCCAACACTTGCTATATTCCATTTTTAAAAAACTTTAATCATCCTAGTGGATATGAAATGATATCCCATTGTGGTTTTGATTTGCATTTCCCTAATGACTAGTGATGTTAACTGTCTTTTCATGTGGTTGTTGGCCATTGTATATTTTCTTTGGAAAATATCTGTTGAAGTCCTTTGCCCATTTTAGAACAATTTATTATTTTTTTAATTGTGGTAAAATATACATAACATAAAATTTACTATTTTTACCATGTTTTTGTGTATAGCACAAAGGCATTAAATACATTTACTTTGTTGTGAAATCATCATTACCATCCATCTCCAGAACTCTTCTCATCTTGCAAAACTGAAACTCTGTACCCATTAAATAATAATTCTCCATTACCCTTACTCCAGCTCCTGGCAACCACCGTTTTATTTTCTGTCACTATGAATATGATTTCTCTAGATAGCCTGAAATATGTGGAATTGTACAGTATTTGTCCTTTAATGACTGGCTTATTTCTCTTAGTGTAATTGTCTTCAAGTTTCTTTCATGTTGTAGCATGTGTCAGGTCCTTCCTTTTAAAGGCCAAATAATATTCTGTTGTATGTGTATGTTATTGTATGTGTATATGCATACACATACATTATCCATTCATCCATTAATGGACCCCTGAGTTGCTTCCAACTATTGGTATTGTGAGTAATGCTGCAATGAACATGGGCGTGCTATATTTGTTCAGGTTCCTGTGTCTTTTCATGTGTTTATTGGCCATTTGTAGATCTTTGGAGAAATGTCTATTAAGTCCTTTGCCCATTTTTTATTTGGGTTGTTTGATGTTATCATTGAACTGTAAGGGTTCTTTATATATTCCAGATATGAAGCCCTTATCAGATATATATTTTGCAAATATTTTCTCCCATTCTGTAGGTTACCTTTTCACTTTCTTTATAGTGTCCTTTGAAACACAAAAGTTTCCAATTCTGATGAAGTCATTTATTTATTTATTTTTTTGTTGCTTGTGTTTTTGGTGCATATCTAAGAATCCACTGCCAAATGCAATGTCATGAGGATTACCAAAGTATTAATTTTTTGCCAATATAGTCAAAAGGAACATTTGAATAACTATCTTAGCTACAAAATGTTTTAAATTAGAATGGTAAGTTTTATCACTCCAATAGGCATAAGTGCTTTTAGAAATATGTTCCCCTTTGGGGATGATACTTCTCTGCTAGGTTTAAGACTAAGTTCAGTTATTCCATATTCATTTTTGTTGCTGACATTACACATCTGGCAAGCTGAGGCATAATGCAATGGAAAATTAAAGGGGATGAAAGATAAATGCTTATCTTATTCACTACTGCACATTCTCTGGTAGTTTATGGAGCTTTAAATAATTCCTTATAGTTTCCTTGTTTCCTAAAGTTGGCAAGATATTATTTTGCTGTCTCTGACTTCTCTATGGTGATGTAATATATGAAAGTCATTTTTATTTCTTAGGGCCACATTAGCTATCTAACTAAATCAAGAGTATCTCACATTTGGTGAATTATTTTTAATGCAGCTGTGGCTAAAATCAATTTATAAAAAATGAGAAGTATAAATTTACTGTTGTTTCTTTATTTTTAGTTCACCTTATTGAGAAAAGTTCATTTTTCATTAGTATATGCATTTATTAAAATTCAAAGTCTGTTGATAGTAAGGGAAAGAAGGAAGTAGATTTATATTAGAATGGTGAGGCTTTAGAGGTCCTGCAGATTCAGAGATTATTTTTTAAATTCAGTCTACTAAAGTCAATTTAACATTGTTGCCGATATTAATAAATGTACTTGTAGATTTTCCTCAGATTGTTTTTAGACTATGGCATATTCATAGCTATTCTTTTATTACAATTAACTCTTAAAAGTGGGTTATTAGTAACTGTCAGGGGTGCCTGGGTCACTCAGTCAGTTAAGCAACTGACCCTTGATTTCGGCTCAGGTCATGATCTCAGGGTGGTGAGACTGAGCCCTATGTCGGGCTCTGCACTCATCACGGAGTCTGCTTGAGATTCTCTCTCCCTCTCCCTCTGACCGTTCCCCTGCTCTCTCTCTCCCTCGCTCTCTCTCAAATAAATAAATAAATAAATACCTGTCAGAATGGCTAAAATTAACAACACACGTAACCACAGATGTTGGCAAGGATGCCAAGAAAGGGGAACTCTCTTACGTTGTCGGTGGGTACACAAACTGGTGCAGCCACTCTGGAAAACAGCATGTAAGTTCCTCAGAAAGTTAAAAATAGAACTATCCTATGATCCAGCAATTACACTACTAGGTATTTACCCAAAGGATACAAAAATACTGAATTGAGGGGGCACAGGCACCCTGATGTTTATAGCAATGTTATCAACAATAGCCAAACTATGGAAAGAGCTCAAGTGTCTTCAACTGATGGAAATGGATAAAGATGATGTGATAGATGTATATAGGCAATGGAATATTATTCAGCCATAAAAAAGAATGAAATCTTGCCATATGCAAGGATGTGGATGGAGCTGGATTGTATTATGCTAAGTGAAATAAGTCACCCAGAGAATGACAAATTCCATATGATTTCACTCATATGTGGAATTTAAGAAATGAAACAGATGTACATAGAGAAAAAAAGAAAAGAGAGAGGGAAATTCCCATAAAGAGACTCTTAACTATAGAGAACAAACTGAGGGTTGCTATAGGGGAGATGGGTGGGCGGATAGGTTAAATGGGTGATGGGTATTAAGGAGGGCACTTGTGATGAGCATTGGGTATTATATTTGAGTGATGAATCAATAATTCTACTCCTGAAACTAATATACTGTATATTAACTAACTGGAGTTTAAATAAAAACTTGGAACAAGAACTTTTTAAAAAGCGGTTTATTATTAAAATTATTTTATTTCTCATTGATGTCCAAAAAGATTCTTTGATACAAATTTGCCTTGGAGCTGCTATCTATCTATTTATTATCTATCTATCTTTCTATCTATCATCTATCATCTATCAATCATCTTTGTAGCTATGGAAGAATATAACATTGTAAACAGCTTGGGCTTTGGAATCATATTGCTTGGGTCCATATCCAGGCAATGCCACTGTCACCTTGGGTAATTTTTTAACCTATATTGTCTCAGTTTCCTCACTTAAAAATTATGTGACTAATTTAATTTATTGTGAGGCTTAAATGAGGTATTTTACATAAGAAATAATATGTGTTTCTGGCAAACGCTAACTCTAGAATGCTATTATTGCCATTATTGCTATTATTTTTATTATTACAATTTGTAACATCAGTAGACTTAAGTATGTTAATAAAAATGTATGATTTAGACTTTGTAGCAGTATTGTTTTTGTCATATAATCTCCAGTTTGACTTACAAATTTTAGTAAAAGAAAGTAAGTGAAAGTTTCATTGACTAGAATGTCTCACTCAACAGTCTATACACTGCATTACTTTGCAATGAAGGATTATCCTCAAATTCACAAACAATTATTGAGTGCTAACTATATGCAAAAGACTGTGCTAGGGCTTGATTTCTCTACATTGTAAGGTGCTGTCATAGCGTTATGAAGAGGTTGAATGATAGAACCAGGGACAAATAGATTAATCCTGATGGAACGATCTGGGTAGGCCCTTTGGAGTTAAGTTCAATTTATAAGTTACAATTTTATAAGATTATCATTAATTGCATGCTTTATATTATACCTTGTTCTAAATGTAAGACAACTAAGCTATAATGCTATTAATCCCCAAAATGTTTAAAAATACTTATATGTACTTGTTTTATTTGATTATTCATAAAAAGATGTACTATAAGAACAAAAAAAACTCTCCAAATCATGAAATATAGGCATTTTAAAAATTGCAGTCATATATGACCAATAGTTTTCTTCATCTAGGTCTTAACTCTTTTTGATTATTTTATTGCAAGATGTTTAATGGGTGAGTTGGTATTACCAATAAGATTTTTTTCTTTAACATTGCATTCATAATTGGTTTTAGCAAAGTCTAATTTTATATTTATTAAGTTATATCTTTTAGTTCATTTTCTTGTTCTTTTTCTAGGTTTTTGAATACTATACTCATCTGATTTTTTTCTTTCTACATTTTTAAATTTTAGTTTTTACTTTTAATAGTGATAAAGAAACTTACTCTTTTCTAGTTTGGGGAAAAAAGAGTTCTTCCAACAAGTGACAGTTCTAGTTTTGCCTTTGTTTCATATAAGCAAAACTTATTTATTTTTAAAATTTTTTGGTATATTGTGGATATCTACCCATAGCTGACTTTTACAGAAGTATTTAATACTTTAATAAATACATTGGGCTATGACACAACTATTCTCAGAGACAAGAGGGTAGTAAAAGGAGTATGAATGAACTCTTCTTTCTCTCTACTAGGATTTTAAACCCGTCTCACAAAAATAAATAAATAAACAAACAAACCCTTCTCACATATTAGAGATGTTTATAGAGGCTGAAAGTTTATAACCAAATGAACTATTTCTTGAAATAAGTGTAAGAAATTTAATTCTCTCAAACTGGGAACATTGACCTGAATAATCTAAAACTGCAGATGAATGAAAATCACTTGACATGGAAATCTTATTTCTATTAATTATTTTGACACAACAAAGTTAAAAGTTTGTATTTTCTTGGTATACATGATTTTCCTGTGTGACAGAGAAAGGCCAACCTGAGACTTTAAATATCCCAAAGAGGGGTGCTTGGGTGGCTCAGTCATTAAGCGTCTGCCTTTGGCTCAGGTCATGATCCCAGGGTCCTGGGATCCAGCCCCACATCGGGCTCCCTGCTCAGCGGGAAGCCTGCTTCTCCCTCTCCCACTCCCCCTGCTTGTGTTCCCTCTCTCGTTGTGTCTCTCTCTGTCAAGTAAATAAAGAAAAATCTTAAAAAAAATTTAAAAAAATATCCCAAAGAGAGGCCATTACATGAATAATTATATAATTATATGTAGATATTTAGCATATGGTGTGGGCATGAAGTTATACTTTGATTAAAGATTTGCTTCAGAATAACATTTTTTAAAAAAATTTAAATAAGAAAACCAAAAAAGGCTTTTTTAAATCATACAGAGCTGCCTGTTTAAACTGAAGGATTTAAAAAAATCTTTATTTTATAGCTTCTATTTATCTTCTCTCTGTACTAATTATTTTGAAATATTTTGTTTTTCTGGGGGATGTGTTCCTCTAACTTCAAACACTTATAGCCCTAAGCTTTCTTTATCCCATCTTTTTGAGTTCTCTTCATCCCTTTTATCCTCATAAAAGGAATCAAAACGACAAGAAGAACTGAGACTATGAAAGGTATTTGGACCTGACATTAAGTCAAGTGATTTCAGAATGACCTTCAGATTGTGGTTAGTAGAAGGTGCAGTTTTTACTAGTTTCTTGTATTAGATGCCTTTTCAGAAAGATGTCTGTGGGCTGAGCCTCATGAAACTGCTAGAGACATAGTCACTGAACTTTTGAGTGTTGGAGAACTTTGCTTGGCTTACTTCCGCATTTTTTTTTTTTTTTAAAGATTTTCTTTATTTATTTGACAGAAGAGACACAGCGAGAGAGGGAACACAAGCAGGGGGAGTGGGAGAGGGAGAAGCAGGCTCTCCGCTGAGCAGGGAGCCCGAGGCGGGGCTCGATCCCAGGACCCTGGGACCATGACCTGAGCCGAAGGCAGATGCCCAACGACTGAGCCACACAGGCGCCCCCTTCCGCACCTTTATTATACCTACCCCTTTTCCTCAAGATCTCTCTCCCTGTTTTTTTTTTTTTTAAAGATTTTATTTTTTTGACAGAGAGAGAGACAGCGAGAGAGAGGGAACACAAGCAAGGGGGAGTGGGAGAGGGAGAAGCAGGCTTCCCGCCGAGCAGGGAACCCGATGCGGGGCTCGATGCCAGGACCCTGGGATCACGACCTGAGCGGAAGGCAGACACTTAACTGATCCATCCAGGCGCCCCTCTCTCCCTGTTTTTCATTTGCACAAACTTTTACTTTCCACCCATCCTAACTTTAAATCTTCATTTCAACTTTTGGCATTTGGTTAGTGTTATTTAAGGTCCTAGACCTGATGCTACAGGTTATTTCCACCTCTGGTTTGCATGTTTTTGACAATGAAGTGTGTCACTTGCATGCTTTCTTTTCATTAATAAGTTCACTAATATATCTCATGGAATTAAAAAAAATACTTAATGGTTTTAAATCTACAGTATAATACATATGTTTTGGGGACGAGATAGAAGCCATTATTTTATTGTAAGTGTTTAATATTTCTCTTTAATTTCATTTGATGTGATGCCTACTCCCCTTTTCATGTATTGCTTAAGGTTTTGTGTTATAAGGATCTGGCATTATCTGGTTGTTTAAAAAGTGATGTAACATAGTATAATTTAATTTAACAATAAAAAGGCTTTTATACAAACCTACAAAAGTTAAGCTTTTGACAACTAAAGGGTAAATTTAAAATGGGTCATATTCCTCATATTCTCAAGCACAAAACATTTATTTTGTATACTCCAGAAAATTAGAGGTTAATCTAAGAAATTCTAAGCATGTATATGGTTTTAGTCTGATTTTATAGATTTTTTAAAGAGTAAAATTAAGCTAAATGCCAATTTGGATACATACTTTTTCATTGCTCAGATAAGGCACAAAAACTAATTAGTGATGGTGGACAAGTTAATTATATATTAGAAATGCCTAGAGCAGGTGTAGGAAAGCATAGGCATAAATATTTTCTGTAAATATTTCATAAACATATTAAAATCCTTCTTAATATATTATCACCAAGAAACACCTTTTCTCTCAAAGATCCATTTTTATATACCATGGGATATGAATGCAAATACTTGCTTTTCTTTTAATCACAAATAATTTTATCTATACCTTTCATCTTGCTTTTTCTCTATGGGTCCATCTACTGATTTTATAAGAATAATTCTATATTTTTAGGCTTTAAAGGAAGTATATAAATATTTAATTGTGTATTTATTTTAATAAGCTATTTTAACTTGTTTTTTGACTTCCTGTATTGTTCATATTGATTAGTTCAAAAACTGAATTGAGCGACTTTATTATTTAAAAATATTCTCCTTTCACCCCATCTTAGTTAATGATAATACCAGTTAAGCTCCCATGATTCTTCTTCTTAATCTCAGGAAACAAACTGAGGTTTGCTGGAGTGGTGGGGGGTGCGAGGGATGGGGTGGCTGGGTGATAGACACTGGGGAGGGTATGTGCTATGGTGAGTGCTGTGAATTGTGTGAGACTGATGAATCACAGACCTGTACCTCTGAAACAAATAATACATTATATGTTAAAAAAAAGAAGAAGAAGAACATAGCAGGAAGGGAAAAATGAAGGGGGAGAAATCGGAGGGGGAGACGAACCATGAGAGACTGTGGACTCTGAGAAACAAACTGAGGGTTCTAGAGGGGAGTGGGGTGGGGGAATGGGCTAGCCTGGTGATGGGTATTAAAGAGAGCACGTACTGCGTGGAGCCCTGGGTGTTATATGCAAACAATGAATCATGGAACACTACATCAAAAACTAATGATGTGATATATGGTGATTAACATAATATAATAAAATTAAAAAAAAAGCAAGAAAAAGCTCCCATGATTCTTCTCTTCTTTTGCTGTTGGATGTTACAGGTTAGCTGAAATGGAATAGTTTCTTATTAAATATTTGTTGAATGAATGAATGAATACCCTCCCTACAATCTCTATACCCTCCATACAGTGCCTCCATTTGTTATCTACCTTTTTATTCCCTTTATAGGAAGAGAAATAATTAATGTTTTCTTGAGATATGGAACTGTTTACTTGACATATTGCTAACAACATCCCTTCTACTCAAAATGGAAAAAACAAAACCCTTAACACATAGGGAAAAAGAGAACACCTCAAAGTTGTTAAACATAATGTTGTTATTGACTTACAAGTCAAAAACATAAACATGTATTTTATTTATTTTTTTAGGTGTATAAATGTTTAATCTTTTCAAAATCGAAAAGGTCTATTTAATTCTTTTTGTTTTGACATAATTTAATACAGAAGAGTTGCAAGTAAATTCACAGAGTTCCTTCAAGTCTCCTCTCTGTCTTGCTGTTTCAGTTAAACATTGCAGACTTGATGGGCCTTTATCCCTTAAATACTTTAGTGATATTTTCTAAAAACTATGAATTTTCTTAATTATATTACAGTTACAGAAATCAGGAAATGAACCTTGGTGCATATTGTTATTAAATATAGACCTTATTTAGATTTTACTAATTGTCCCAGCGTTGTTCTTTAGAGAAAAGAAAATCCAAGATGACTGGTTGCATTCATTTTTATGTCTCTTTAGCCTTCTTGAATCTGGAACATTTCTTGAGTCTTTTTTTTTTAATAAGTGACATTGACATTGTTTAGGATTATAGCCCATTTTTTTGTGTGTGTATAGCATGTGCTTTGTATGAAATATGTCTTTGTTTGACATTTCTTCATGATTATATTCTGATTGCATACTTTTGGCAGGAATATCACTGAAGTTATGCTAAATTCTTCTCACCATATCATGAGCCACATGCTGTCATCCTTCCATTAATGGTAATGTTCAATAGGGACATTTGGATGAAGTCTTGTCTGCCAGATTTCTTCACTCTAAAGTTACTATATTATCCTTTAATGAAAAAAATATCTTTTAGGAGATACTTTGAGACTGTGAGTATTACGTTAGTTCTTAAACTTTTACCTACTAATTTTATGATTTTTACCAAATGGTGATTTTCTATCATTCTTTCTATACTAATTATTTTGGCTTTCTTTTACAATGAAAAGCTTTTTCTTCTCTAGTTTGTGTTATCTTATTTATGTATTTATTTATGTATCTGTGTATCTGTCTATTTTTGTATCATCTGTCTATCCATCCATTTTTCATATATCTACTTACATACTCTTTATCATTCTTTGAGCATTTTCTTGTATTTTTGCCACCATCTTGTACTTTTCCTGCCCAGACTGGAAGCTGACATTTCTTAAGCAGCCTTGGTTCCTTTAGTGGGCTCTTTGCTACAAAGACAATTTTATTTCTAGATCATCTCAACAGAACTGGAGAATACAGCGTACACACATGCTGTGTGCACACATGCTTACTTGTCTACCCATAGACACATATATTCTTATACATGTACATAACTACACACATTGATACACATTTCTACATCTACCTATATTTTATACTAAAATCCATGAGTTTCGGGGCATCTGGGTGGCTCAGTCAGTTACGAGTCCAACTTTTGGTTTCGGCTCAGGTCATGATCTCGGGGTAGTGAGATTAAGCCCCACCTTGGGCTCTGTGCTCAGCTCAGAATCTGCTTGGGATTCTTTCCACCTCCCTCTCTCTCCCCCTCTGCTCTTCCCCATGTTTGCACTCTTTCTCCAAAATAAAATAAATAAAATCTTTAAAAAAAAAACCCATGAGTTTACACTAATACCTCATTTTCTGTCCCTTACTACAGGGTTCATTCTGTTCTTCCTATTGTCCAAATTTTTAAGCTGACTTTCATTATCCACAATATATATTTTTAAATTTCCTCAATCTTAAAATGCACAGAAAGTAGTTTTGGAATTGCTAAACCATACCTCTGTGAAAAGGAAGTCTACTAATGAGAGTTTAACATTTATTTATTTATTTTGTCTTCAGTATGAGCACATATAGTCTGTAATTGTGTTTCAGAAGTACTTGTGTTCATTCTTTTTCCCTCCTCAGTGTGGTTGTTAGTCATTTGAGTAGGGGCCATTCATTTATTTCTGTGTTTAGTCAGCTTTAGGGCCACCTGCACCCCACCAGTATTGTTGATGTAATTTTCTTTTTTGAATACGTGAAATATTAACACGGTCCTCAAAGTCGCAAATGTACAAAAAGTCAATTTCCCCCTATTCTTTTCATGACATTCTCACTCATGCCCTGTAAGTAACCTATCTCAAACCAGTCTCTGGTTTATTCTCCCTATGTTATTTTTAAAATTAAATATGCAGAAACATGCATATTTTCTCAATTTTTTACACAAAGGGTAACATGTTCTGTTGTACTGGTTTTTTTTGTCATTTAGTAATATAACTTGGAAATCATTCCACATTACAGAGATCTTCCTCATTGTTTTTATACCTACCTAGTACTACATTATGAGGATATACTATAGCTTATTCAACTATTCTCCAACGATGAATATTTAGGTGAATTCCAATAATTTCAAATATCAGTAGTGGTGTAGTGGAAACTTTTGTGTGCATATATATATCTGTACTGTAAGGGGTGTATCTTCAAGATAAATTCCAAGAATGGAGCATGTGGGGTTAAGAGATAAACACATACATTGTATTGCTAGTAATGATTGTACCAGTCTGTACTCCTACTAGCAGTGTATGAGAGAGTATCTGTTTCCATATAGCTTTGTGAACAGAAAATATTTTTATACTTTTTAACTTTTGTCTGATAGATGAAAATTTTAATTTTTAGTTCTCTTATGTGTGAAATTAATCTTATCTTCATACATTTAAGGACCATTTTTATATTTTATGTGAATTGTCTGTTTTTTGCTCAATTTTCTGTTGAGATATTTTTATCCTCTTAATTTAATGAGAGTTCTTTACTTATTAGGAATATTATCCATCTGTTGAACAGTTTTCTCCAATATGTGTCCTTTGGCATTGCTTATGGTGATTTTTTGTTTGTTTGTTTTTGCCATGTTGAAGTCTTTATATTTTAATCTCATCAAAATTATCACTCTCGAGTTAGAGTTAGAATACTTTTTCTTACATCCAAGTTATCTATGAAATTCTTCTGTTACTTGTGTGGTTTTACTTTTTTACACTTAGATCACTAAGCTTTTGGAGTTTAATTTTGTGTATGGTGTGAGGTATAGATCTAAATTTACCTTTTTCACCAGTTGTCCTATTGACATTTATTTTAAAATATTCATTTTGATCCCTGATTTAATATACAAGCTTTTTATATTCTAAGGTTTCATATGTATTTGGTTCTATTTATGGATTTTCTGTTCTACTCTGCTGATCTGTTTGTCTCTTGATGTGCCAGTATCGCAGTGTTTTTATTGTAGAGGACTTATAAATGTTTTAATGTCTAGTAGGCTGGTTCTTTTTTTTTTTTAAGCTTTTCTTTTTTAGTGTTTTCCTGGCTTTTCTTGCATGTTTATCTTTTTATATGATGACTGTTATCAATTTATCAAATCCCATAAAAAAGTTGTTATTTTTTTTTCATTTCTTTGAAGTTGTTCCTCTGTCAAATGGGTATAATATGTGTGGCAAAAGATTAAAGAAGTAATGTGTATGAAAATACTTCAGGGCGCCTGGGTGGCTCAGTTGGTTAAGCGACTGCCTTCGGCTCAGGTCATAATCCTGGAGTCCCTGGATCGAGTCCCGCATTGGGCTCTCTGCTCGGCAGGGAGCCTGCTTCTCCCTCTGACCCTCCCCCCCTCATGTGCTCTCTCTCTCTCTCTCTCTCAAATAAATAAATAAAATCTTAAAAAAAAAAAAGAAAATACTTCAGAAATAGTACAGTCATATAGATATAAAATATTGTTATTGTTATTATGTTACAAAATATGTTTTATATTTTTAACATAATACTCAACATTTTTTCAGATTCTTTGATTCATCATCTAATATCTATTCAAGGCAATCTTTTAAAGTAACCTCATTGAAAACAATGCAGATTCATTTTGGTACAATAAAAATTCAGTCAGTTGGAATTTAAGAATTTGAACTTGAGGCAAGTAGTAATCTTTGTGAATAGCTTCTAGTAATGTGTCATTCTTAAATGTCTCATTTATAGCCCAGGATCTTAATATTTTGTTCTATTTTTTTAGATGAATGAAAACCAGACTAAATAAAGTATAAGAGGTCAATTTTAAAGGGTTTAAATACTTTTTTTTTAAAGATTTTATTTATTTGAGAGAGAGAGTGAGAGAGAGAGCGCAAGAGGGGGTAGGGTTAGAGGGAGAAGCAGACTCCCCACCGAACAGGGAGCCCGATGTGGGACTCGATCCCGGGACTCCGGGATCATGACCTGAGCCGAAGGCCGTCGCTTAACCAACTGAGCCACCCAGGCACCCTTAAATACTTTTAATGGTAGTTATTAGCAGCAGTCAAGAAATCTACCCAGCTAGAGTAAGAAAATAAAATATGACTAAAGGTTTATTCTTTAATCAAAGATAATGAAACAAGATTAAAATTACTCTTTTATAAAAGTAAACACAGAATATTAAGAATACAATTCTAGAAGTTGAGTTAAAATTTATTTTGGTGAAATTTTTAATATTTGAATGTTTTTGCTTAACCCTGTTCTGTTAGGAAAAAAAAAACTAACTTGTTTTAAATATGGTTTCAGTTTTTAAAATTAAATCAGAATGGAAAACTGACAAATTATGTGATTCCAGGGTTTGTGATTGTAGATCAGGGATTGGCATGCTTTTTTTCCTTTAAAGGGTTAAATAGTAAATTGTGTTTTTTGTGGGCCACTTATGGTTGCTCCCTCTGCCTCATCTGCCTCCTTCCCTCCTTTATCTCCACCTTTACCTCCTTCTCTTTCTTCACAATCCTTTAAAAATGTAAAAACCATTCTTAGCTTATGGGTTGTACAAAAATAGGAAATGGGCCAGATTTGGACCCAGGGATATAGTTAGAATAGATGGTTAGAGTTTCTTCTTTCAATTTTTGAATATGTTGGACAGCTTTGGAATATAAAATATAAATATTACAGCCCTCTTGGCACTTTATGACTTTCTAACCTTTACTGAAATCCTTGAAACAGTGCCATTTGCTTGAGGGTTCCAGTTACTTAAGTTCTAGATTCTTATTTGCCACTTTTTTTTTTTAAGATTTATTTATTTATTTGAGAGAGAGAGTACACAAGCAGGGAGAGGCGTGGAGGGGCAGAGGGAGAGGGAGGGAGAATCATCAAGTAGACTCCCCGCTGAGCACGGAGTCTGTTGAAGGGGCTCCATCCCACGACCCTGAGATCATGACCTGAGTTGAAATCAAGAGTTGGACGCGCAACCGACTGAGCCACCCAGGTGCTCCTTGTTTGCCATCTTAATTACAGTTCTAGAGCAGTGCCTTACACCCCAGACCATTTAGTAAATACTGGATCTATGGCTGAATAACTGAGTTTTACTAGTCACTCTTTATTTAGGCAAGTACAGGTGTCAAATATCCTGACTAAAAGTAATCTCTGTATGTCCGATTGATGGCCTATTTTTAATTACGAGAACTATCACTTTTTCAGTAGAAAAAAAAAATCACAGTCTCTCAACAACAGGTCCATAGCAATAGTTGTAATTTTTGCATTTTTAATGAGAAAATTCAGATTGGTAAGATATTGTTGGTATCAACATTTCATGTTTATATAAAAAAGAAACAGCTGTATTCAGTTTTCCCTTTTCATAAACCACACATTGATGAAAATTTGGGCTTAGAGTTGTAAATAAAAATGTAAATTTGAAGAATAGAATTTTAGATCAGCTATTTGAACATTTGCCTTTGGTCAGAATTCTTACTCCTTTGAAATATAATGTATAGCAGATCTACTAAATATTAAGTATAATATGCTAGAAGTATACAAAGCATATTAAATCGACATGATTTCCTAACCTCCAGAAATTATTGTTATAGGTATTCAACAGATAGCAAGGATGTAGCAATGAAAGGGACTTTGGCACATAAACTGACGTAGAAACAAATGCTACCAATCATGACTACTTTTTGGTTTCATGTTTCTAGGTATATTCTTCATGTACAACTTGTTAGAATAACCCTTATAGCATCTTTTTTTTTTTTTCCTATCCTTATTGTTCAGTCTTGGTTATAAGTTGATATTGCAACTTTATACTGTAGGGGAACAGAAATAACATGTGACCACATAGTGTCCCTTTAGTGTATGTCTAGGCTATAAAATCATCATCATATAAAATTTGCCAAACAAGAGGCCACTGTATGATGATTTCATAGGTGCTTATTCAGCATAAAAAGATGACCTCAAATGCTGACAACAGAATAATTTCAACAGTCATGAAGTATAAATTTTAAACAATTGAATTTAAAATACATTTGTGTCATTTTAGCTTGAAGTATAGAACCACAAGGGAATTCTTTCAAAATGAGCTCACATTAAAAGGTATTTTAACACAATTTTTTTTTGTCTCAGGAATTATTAAAGCTACTATACAATGATAATTCTTTTAAGGAACTCTGCAAACATAACTCTTATTCAGTTCTGTCATAAAGGGTAAATAAAAGGTTTATCTAAGTTTTAAAATATTAATGTGCATCATTATTTTTAGTAAAGTTCTGAATATAAGACAAACTAATATGAACCTCTGCAAGTTAATATTAAGATATCATGGTATATTCATTTACTATTTATGAAATTACATGTTATCAATATATCTTAGGGTCCCATAATTGCTTGCTGTTCATTTATTTTATTCCTTGCAATACTATCCCTTGTCATTCATTTCTGCAATTCTTGCATCGTGGGTTTCTATAGTTAATTCTACAAACTTAAAGGAAAATTATGCTGATTTATTTAAATATTCTTTAGGAAGAAAAAAAGTCATACTTTTATGTGGAAATTTCTTCTAGCCAAAAAACCATGTTGTTAAGAATCTACCTAGTACCAAAACGTACTTCATATGTGTGTGTAGGGGTGTGTGTATTTACTTTATATTAATCATCTATATTTTTCAAAGCAAAAAAATCATAAACAATTAGCAAGATACTTAGTGTTCTAGAATATTTTATATTTTGATTAAAACCAGTGACTCACTAATTTTTATATATGTATGTAAATCAAGGAAAAGCCACATTGTTTCCTTTATATCAGAGAGTGATTTAACTAGCTGGAGGCTGCAGGGACACAGTTCTCACTGAAGGTTTTTGAAAGGGCTAGCAGCATGGTTGGCCTGGTCTCTTTAGATTGTCTCAGGATTGTAAAATGCATTGTGCCTAGAAATACCGATGGTAGAAAGATCAGATATGTCACTGTGTTAGTAAGAGAAGGTGAATGACGATGCTATGCCACCAATTACAGTGGTTACCACGTGAAAAGGAGGGGTCAGATATAGGAGAGATTGTGCATGCTGAAAAAGAACCTACCAATTGTTGGGATGTTGGATACAATAAGTATGGAGTTTGTGTCCCAAATAATTGGAATGCTACTCTTTAACAAGGAGTGCAGAGTAAGAAAATGAAATGAGTTCATCTGAACCAAATTGACTGTGTGTAACTATTATGCCCTGGAATGTTTCCGTTAATATTCTGGAATATTAAAACTGAGAATGATCTCAGAAGCCTAATAAGATGATTTGGGGGCATAAAGAGGCATGCTTTTTTACATGATATATAATTATATTTTTATTTTTGTTGGCAGTGTAATAGTAGTAGGAGTAATAGCTGTATTTATTAAGTGCTTGATATGTGTTAGATATTTAAAAATACACGATCTCATTTAATCTTCACGTCAGTACTAAGAGCGAAGTATTATTATTTTTGTTTGTTTGTTTTTTTGTTTTTTTTTTTGCAGATGAATAAACTAAAGCAGAGAAGTTAAATAAATTGCCCAAGGTGGCTGGGTGATTATATATGTACATTTTGAATCTAAGCTGTTTGACTCCAAAACTCTTGTGCTCTTTGAAATCATTTCATTAAATAGATGTACCAAATGAGAAATGGAAAGGAGCCCAAAGAAGAATGTGATAATACTTGGATCCATACTAAACTTCAGGATACCCCAAAGACTTTGAAGAGTTTCACAAAATTTTTAAATAAGTGAATTTACTTCCCTTTAATAAAAAATAACTTATGTGGTAACTCTAGTTTATGGATGGCCAGGGGAAAATACACAGTATAAAAATAAAACCCTGAATGAAATGTGATGTATGTTTGTGATGGAGAATATTCAGTATCATTTTCATTTTGACTTACAGCTTGTACATGCAGTGGCCATGCAAATATTTGTCACATGCACACAGGAAAATGTTTCTGCACAACTAAAGGAATCAAAGGTGATCAATGCCAATTGTAAGTAAAAATGACTTTTTAGAACTTTTGTGGGTTGAACTTTTGCTGTAAACTAATTATTACAGGCTTTGCTTTTTAAGTTTAGTGTTGTGCTAGTTAAGCAACCAATATTATTTTAAACTAGGTTTACTTGCATTTTATCAATTCTCATAAAAAGTTAAGCCTTTTAAAAATGGCAGTTTTGTGGAGGCTTTAACAGAACCCATAGAATATGTTTGTCTTTGGTATCTCTCTAAAAAAAGAAACATTCTTAATTTTTTTGGAAAACACATACATTAAATTTTTATTTTATTTTTATGATTATCCTCCATAGCTTGTTAAATAATAAATCATATGTTTCTTGCCCTTCTTTTGAATGTGTCATTATTATTTTATAACTGTAGTTATTTAAGCCTTTCAAGTGGTTCCTTATTTTTCTCTGTTTCACTAGACATGAACCCACTCTTTTTTTTTTTTTTAAAGATTTTATTTATTTATTTGACAGAGAGAGACACAGCGAGAGAGGGAACACAAGCAGGGGGAGTGGGAGAGGGAGAAGCAGGCTCCCCGCAGAGCAGGGAGCCCGATGTGGGACTCGATCCCAGGACCCTGGGATCATGACCTGAGCCGAAGGCAGTTGCTCAACCGACTGAGCCACCCAG
>NC_138374.1:13872222-13893349 GCF_054177405.1 Leptonychotes weddellii | reverse complement strand
GCCTATTAATTGGTTTTCGAGGTTACTAATTCATTCTTCTGCCTCGCTTACCCTAGCTGTTAGATTATCTAGATTAGATTGGATCTCATTGATAGCATTTTTAAATTCTGCCAATTCAGCTTTCATTTCTGCCCTTAGAGACTCTATGTTGCCATTAATTGATTTCTCCATTCTAGCTATTGTCTTCATAATTGCTAGCCTGAATTCCATCTCTGATATCTTGGTTGTATCTGAATCCATTTGTAAATCTGTGGCATAAGTCATAGTCTCTGAGTCTTTCCTATTTTGGGGGTTCTTCCTCCTAGTCATTCTGTTGAGGGGTGTTTGAGGGAATGTATAGAGTCCAAATTATTGACCACAAACCAAGCAAGATGCACCTGTTTTCTAGGGACCTTAGGATTGCTGGCCTCTTGTTTTCCCATCCTGTCTTCTGGGGGAGGGGCCTGCAGCGCTGTTACTCAGGCAACCCTGTTTGGGCAGAGTTGTCCTGCCCCCTGTGGCGGAGGATGGGCTCAGTGGAAATTGTTTTTTTGGGGCTTTTGTTCTCTGGCGGCTCTCCCTGTCAGAGCCATGTCTCTTCCCAGAGTCAGAGCAGAAGAGACCGTTTCCAACCCTCTGCCTCAGAGCAGAGAGATTGCAGTCTGTTCTTCAGTGAGCTCTCCAGGACACACTATCTCCGTTTCTGTCTGTGGTGCTATAAACTGTAGGGTCCTGGGTTGTGCGCCCCTCAGCAGTGCTCCCAGTCCTCACCTCCAGGTGGGGGCATGTCTCTGCCCTTTATGCTTCTAAAACCGCCAGCTGCCCCCAGTTTGCACGTGTGGCCCTGCCACTCTGGGTTTCCCTCCAGGGGGCTGCCCTAAAGTCCCTTCCCCACCGCTACTGGTCTGCGAGTCTGTGCCAAGTCCCCAGCACAGGAGGCTGGATATCTACCAACTGTCACTTGCAGGTGGTGTAGGATCCCCATAGCCAGGCTCCCTCTCGCTGCCATTTATCCTCCCATATCTGCCCATGGAATCACGGCTCCCCGCTTCATACCTCAAAACCAACCACCTGCAATTTTCTGTTTGTAGACATCCAGATCTATGTTCTTACATCTCAGGCTGATTTTTGGGTGTTCAGAGTGGTTTGGTAGATATCCAGCTCCATTCTGGGGACCATTTCGAATAGGGTCGGTAATCCTCTGCCATCTTCCACCCCCCCCCACACACACATTTTCTTTGAAAGTGTAGGATGCTAAACTATCATGAGAGGTGCCACTAAGAATGCTTGTAACAACATTATATCTAGTTATATAAATATAATTTATAACTAAAATAAATTCAACTTGGAACAGTTACTGAAATTAATATAGATTAGTGATCAGGGCTTCCTACTTATCCTACATAAAAAAAATAATAAATAGGTACCTTAATTATTTATACATTTCCTACATTTTGACAGTAGATTTAATTCTAACCCATTTTTACCTTAGAGTTCTAGTTTATGTATCATATATATATATTTTTTCAATACAGATATGTTTGTATAATAATACTATATGCACCTAAGAAGAAATCTTTCAACAAAACAATAATCTCACATTGCTATAAAATTACTTTGGACTAACCTAAACCTGTATCATTTAACTATTAACTACAGGTAAGCAAAGAGAATCAAAATACAAATAATGAATTACAGCAGCCTCTGGTTTACATACAGAAGGCTGGATTATAGTAGGGAGGATAAATGGGAACTTTAAACTACCTTTGAATTTATCACCTATATGTTTTCATTAAAAAAGTGTAACTGACATCTATACCTAGTTGAATATTGACAAAATGTATAGAGTCTGTGAAATATAGCATGGGCATAATTAAAACACAAAACATTATTTAGTGTAATTTGATTTTTTAACCCTAATATTTTCTTTCTTGGTAGTCAAACAAAAATTTGGATATTTCGATTAATGCATCAAACAACTTTAATCTCAACATTACATGGTCAGTTGGTTCAACAGGTAAGAGGATTTTGTTGTTGCGTGTCTTTCACATGTTTGTTTATGGAATGTGTTCTCACATGGCCTTTTATTGTTAATTCAAATATTGAAATTTTAAAAAAATGTCATTGTGCTGATTCAGGTAAAAGTAATAAGTAGCATTGTTAATAAAGTTTCATTCCTTTGTCAACTTTGTCCCTTATTCAATTAAAATTAGATGCGTAACAAATACTGTACACCACATAATTTTTTAAAATGGTAGTGTTATGAATTGCTATGATTTTAATTAAGATATTACTTCTTTAATGACTAGGGACTGAGATTTCAGTTATTTGATTCACTATTGAAGCTATAAATTTAATTATTAACCTTAATATTGATAGAAAACAATGAAATTTTGTGCATGCTGATAAATTAACATGTTTTCTATTACTTTCAAGCTTAGAAATATACTATTCCCTTTGTCAGCTTCAGTGCTGAGAGAAGGTTGGAAAAAACCCCTATACTTAATATGTCTTCCATAATAAGGTTTTTAAGTTAAAGTTTTTGACTTTTAAAAAATGTAACCAAGATTAAAGCAAACTATGTTGGATTATGAAAAAGTGTGCTCACATTTTTGTATTTATATCTTAGGAAATTCTGTTGGTTTTTATTTTCTATATCAAAGATATACTCTTGTGTAAAAGTGTTGGAATCTTCTTTAAAGAAAATATGTGGATTCTTAGACATCCATATTTGATTTCTGAAATTCAAGTCATTATGCCATTTTAATATGTAGAATCGGGGACATGTAGAATTCAAGAATGATGAGGTCTTTGCAGTTCTAGAACCTATATTCCATGTGTTAAAAAATGAGAAGTTTGGGCAACTATATAGATATTTTGTTACTATGGTGCCAAACATATAGTAAAATCTTGGCATTTTGAGCTTCATTAATTAAGAATTCATGATGGAACACTGGGCTGGCTCAGTTGGTAGAATATTTATTTCTTGATCTTAGGGTTGTAAGTTTGATTCCCATGTTGGGTGTAGAGATTACTTAAAAATAAAATCATTTTAAAGAAAGGAATTCATGAAAACTTGTACTATTAATTTGAATTTTACTTTGGCACAATAAATTGACTCTAGAAGATTTTTAAAATTTGTTAACAAAAATAAATAAAACCTTTGTAATTAGTTTAGAATGGTGATTTTTTTTTAATGGAAGAAATTGCTTGTAACTTTTAGATTCCCATAACCCTAAATCTCAGAAATTTTGATTTATCAGGTTCGGAGATGGGGTCAGGAAGTCTGCCTTTTAAAACAGCATCCCATGTAATTTTGGAATAGGTGATGAGTTAGAAATTAATTCAGTTGCTCAGTGTACTAATTCTAAATATTTTTACTGTTTTTTTAAGGTGGAAGGCTTAGTAAGATTGTTGGAAATGTTTTGTTCCAGTTGGTCAATTTCAGTAAATATTTATTGAGTATGCAATATGTGTTTAACTAATTAAACATTTAGCTCATGTTTTAAATTGTAGCCTCCTTTCAATTTATTTAAAGTAGTGATGGTTCAATTTGTGGTTAAGACAAATAAATTGATTCCTTTTCCATTTTTTAATTGGATTGAGACATGTGAAATATGTCCTGATTTGTTTTGAGAGGCTCTGTGGAGTAGTAAATAGAAGGAACTCAGTGTTTGGAGCTAATATATACCTGAGTTCCAAAGCGGAATTTACTATTCAGTAGCTATAAACTTAAGGCAAGTGTTTTAATCTTTCTGAGGGTCAGGTTTCAATTTGAAAAATAGAGATGGAATACCTCTGGGATAAAACTGTTACTAGAAAAGAATATAAAATCTCTACACCAGTGACTAGTACATAGCACTTAATCAGTGGTATCATTTAAAAAAATAATTTTTATACTATTTCCATTAATTTTATGATGAATTTTATTTCTCCTTTGTTACTCTAAATAGTGAACAAGTTTATTTTGATAATTATGTTTTTATATGTACAGTTCTAAAAATTAAGTAAATATAATATATATTTTTAAGTTCAAAAAGATCCTTTTTTCCTAATAGGAGTTTTAAAAATTTGTTATTATTATTTACATTTTAGCTGGAACAATATCCGGGGAGGAGACTCCTATAGTTTCCAAAACTAATATAAAGGAATACAGAGATAGTTTTTCCTATGAAAAATTTAACTTTAGAAGCAATCCTAACATCACATTCTATGTGTACGTCAGCAACTTTTCCTGGCCTATTAAAATACAGGTAAGTGTTAATAGTGTTTAACATAATGACCATTGAGTATTTTCTTTACAAAAACAATGCTGTTTTTGTTCGAAGTAATGATATGGATAAGATTTCTATGTTTTGAACAACATGAAACATGTATTGATCCTTGATAAAAAGGGTACATTGAATGTCTAATGATGAATGTGTTGTTTATTTTTTGACTGTTCAAAATCTATTGGTTTAATGTTAATTACAGTTTTCTTTTTGGGTAAGAATGGAGTGCCAGAGGGGCAATATTATTTCGCCTAGTTTATACTCTGACTGAGAAGACTAGGAGAACAGAATCCAAGTTCAGAAGGTTTATCTATGTGGTCTTGAAGTTTAAGATCCAGCATAGATAGAAGATAGGTCAAAAGTAGATGGCTTTCTCCTTTGTGATATTAGCTCAAAGGGAGGGCTTTAGCCTGATTAAAGTACAGGTGGTAAGTTTGAGGCCTGGTATCCAGGAAAGGGGTGAAAACTGGCTATTTCTTGGGACTGGGCTTTGCACTGGACAGCAGATCTTCTCAGTCTCTATGCCCAGGTTTTGACTCCTCTCATAGTTATGAGAGCCATGGAAAAATGTGCTTGAGTATTCCCCAGGGACTCCAAAGGATGACACAACCAGATTCCAGGTTTAAAATATCACAGCTGCCCCCTGATCCAGGCAGCATGTCTCTCCCTTTCTCCTTTAATTTTCCTTTTTTCCGGCAAAATCTAGTGGAGGGGGACACACTTGCTGCTTTAACACTTCATTTCCCTATGGCCCAACAGTGAAAACTGTCAGTCACACAGCCAACAGATTATCTGTCCTACATTCAGGTTGTGAAACTCGATTGACTTGTATTTCTAGTTTAGTGGTCCTCGAAGTGTGGTCCCCTGATCACGAGCAGCAACGATAATGAATGTCTTTATTAAAAATGTTCATACTAATGATATTGAATCAATCAAAAAATGTAATTTTTTAATGAAATTATATTCTAAGAAATGCATCAAAACTTCAGATAACCAAATTGTTTGGGTTTTCTGATCAACTGTATACTTCATCTGAGGGTTAGATACTCTGTTCTTACAGCTTTACTTGAAATTATTTGCTTTGTTTAGAATCTCATTTTTCCTTTATTATATACTGAACATAATTTAAACTTCATTAAAAATTTAGGGTAAGCAGTACTTAACAGTTCTTTAAGACCCACTACCTCTCACTGTTGATTTCTTTATGCTACATATAGATGTTGTATATTTCTTTCCTTTTTTTATTAAAGTATATTTCATTTTTTATTGTGTTTAGTGATAGGCTGCTAAAGGCTTTAGATTTACTGCTAGGAAACATTTAGGATGTTCTTTCTATCTTGAATTAGTCAGGGTTTGTGTTCTTAATTTATGCTTTTATGAAAGAAAAGCCTATATGTTGTAATGTTGGCATTTGTTCATATATTCATTCTTTTATGACTGATTATTTGATTAGATTGAATTCAAATTAGTTTATGGAAATCTCCTATGTACCAAGCCCTGTGCTAGGTCATTATGTTTTAAAATCTTTAAGGGGTGCCTGGGTGGCTGTCAGTTAAGTGTCTGCCTTCAGCTTGGGTCATGATTTCTGGGTCCTGGGATCGAGCCCCGTGTCAGGCTTCCTTCTCAGTGGGGAGTCTTCTCCCTCTCCCTCCATCTCATTCTCTCTCTCTCTCTCTCCTGCTCTCAAATAAATAAATAAAATCTTTAAAAAAAAACTTTAAAAAATGTACAGATTATTCTTTCCCCTTTCATATTAATGACAGCTTATGATCTATGACTAGAAATTATTTAATTTCTATGTGATTTGTGGGAAGATAGTGATTTTTAAAAATCATATATTTATGGGAAAATTATTTTTATTTGTAAGGCTAATTCAGCATCTAAATTAAGGAAGTTAATTAACTAAGAAATATAATCACTACTCAGTAATGAGAATTATTTTGATATTTTTATTTCTTCATTGTATAGTGATTAATTTAGATGCTATTATGGTCAGAAAATGCTGGAAATATTTTGACCTTGAGGATGTTGGATGCATCATTTTATTTTCTAGGATTTATACAGAAATATGAATCAGATTTCACTTGGTATATTCAAATTATGATTAAAGGCAACAAAAGGGTTCATCTATTGATCATATTAAGTAGTGATTAAAATTGATATAATTGTTACATTTTAAGTTTTTTCATGTCCTTCATGTGTGGTTATCTAATTATTTATTTTTAAGCAAATTACATCATTACTATAGAATGTTAATGAATATTTAATGGTTAAAAATTAAATTTTAAATTGAATTTTCTTTTGAGAACATACTAGCAATATGTTCTAGAAGCCACACCAGAATTTGTGTAATAAAGTTGAAATATTCTACTCTCCCCAAATAATAAAATTTAGAAAGTAACTGATGGTTAAGATAGGTAGAGCCTAATTCTTACTTTTTGATTAAAATAATTATATTGGTTCTGAGAAATATGTTATATTAAAGCACATGAGTATGTGTGTTTGTTTATAGGATTGTAAAATAACTTTACTATTTTAGATTTATTTGCTAATAGAATTGAAATACCCTGATTTTTTAATGCTTTTGAATGCTTAATCAACCTTGTTATACAGGGGTAAGCTCCAGTTGGTCATTTGTATTAGTTTTTTATGTATTGTTGGATTTGATTTGTTAAAATTTTGTTAAGAATTTCTATACCTATGCTTATGAGAGGTATTAGTCTATAGTCTTCTATTTGTTGTAATCTTGTTTGACTTTGTATCATGGTACTGCTGGCCTTATAAAATGAATTGGAAAACATTTCCTTTTAATTTTCTGAAAGATTTGTGTGGAATTGATATTTTTTTTTCTTAAATTTGTGGTAGAATTCAACATTGAATGTATTTGGACTTCCAGGTTTCTTTGTGGGAAGGTTTCAACTAAAATTTCAATGTCTTTAATAAGATTTAGAGGTTTGTGTTTTCTATTTCTTCTTGAATGAGTTCTATCAGTTTGTGTTTCGCAGTTATATTTCTTCCATTTGATTTAACTTGTAGAATTTATTGGCAAAAGATTATTAATAATATTTACATGTTATCCAGTGGATATCATCACTCTTATTTCTGATATTCATAATTTATTTCTCCTTTCTTTCTCTCTCTTTTTTTCCTTGATCAGCTGGAGAGTTATCAGTTTCATTAATTTTTCTTTGAGAAACAAATGGTTCATTTATTTTCTCTATTTTTTCCATTTCATTAATTTCTTCTCTTTATTCCCTTTCTTTTGCTTACTTCGACATTAATTTGCTCTTCTTTTTCTGGTTTCTTAAGGTGAATACTTTCCAATTTCCTTTTTGATTTCCTCCATTGTCAGTTGAGTATTTAGAAGTGGCATATTTTATTTACAGCACTTTGGAAAATGTCTAAAAATGTTTCTGTAATGTATTTCTAATTTAACTTTATTGTCACAAAAAATATTTTGAATGATTTAAATTCCTTAAATTTAGTGAGACTTATTTTATGACCCAGTGTGTTTTGCAGAATAATGACTCCACAGAAGTAACCACATCCTAATCCCTGGTGCCCGTGAATATATTATCTTACATGAAAAAGGGGAGTGTGAACATGTGATTAAGTTTAGGGCGTTAAGATGCTTATCCAGGATTGCTAAGTAGACTCAACCTAATTAGCTGGGTCTTAAAGTAGCGTTTGCTGCCTGAAGTCAGGGTTAGAGAGAGATGTGCATACAGAAGAAGAGTTAGAGAGAAGCAAATTGCTAGCTTTGAATATGGGAGAAAGGGGCATCTAGAAGCTGGAAAAGTGGAGGAAACAGATTCTTCTTTAGAGCCTCTAAAAAAAAAACAAAAAAAACACAGCCCTGCCAATACCTTGATTTTAGTCCATTGAAACCTCTATCAGACTGCTCACAACAGAATTGTAGGAGTAAATATGTCAGATTTCTAACATACAGAACTGTGATAGTAAATTTGTATTGTTATTTAAGCCACTAAGGTCATAGTAGTTGGTTGCCACAGCAATAGAAAATGAATAAATCTGGTGTTTTAGTACATTGGGCTATCATAACAAAATAACACTGACTGGGTAGCTTATAAACAATAGAACTTTTTGCTCACCATTGTAGAGGCTGGAAAATCACTATCAAGGCACCAGCATAGTCAGGTATCCTCTTTCTCATTCATAAAGTAGCACCTTCTCACTGTATCCTCACATGGTGGAAGAGGATAGGGAACTCTGTGGGACCTTTTTTGTAGTAGCACTAATCCCTTTCATGAGGGATCCACCCTTGTGACCTATTCACCTCCCAAGGATTTTGCCTATTAATACCGTTGCCTTTAGGAGTTAGCATTTCAGCATATGAATTTGGGGGCAGGGGCATAAACATTCAGACCATAGCACCCAGTATATGATCTATTTTGGTAAATGTTCCTTGGACACTTGCAAAAAAACGTACATTTTGCTGTCATTGGGTGGAGTGTTCTACAAATGTGAATTAGGTCAAGTTGGTTGATGGTTTTTTACGTCTTCTAATGTTCTCATTGATATTCTTTCAATTTGAGAAATGAGTGTTGAAATCTATAACTGTAATTGTGAATTAGTTTATTTGTTCTTGTAGTTCTTTCAATTTTTACTTCATGTATTTTGTAACTCTTTTAATTAAATACATAAATGTTTAGGGTTTTTATGTCTTCTTGATGAATTGATGACTTGACTTTATCATTAGGAAATCACTTTCTGTATTCCTGGTAATATTCTTTGCTCTTACTTTTCCAGATATTATTATAGCCTCTCCAGCTTACTGTTTATTATAGCTAGAACACTATATAATTTTTTTATGTTTCAAGTTTTTATTTAAATTCTAGTTAGTAATAGTGTAATATTGGTTTCAGGAGTAGAATTTAATGATTCATCACTTACATATAACACACAGTGCTCATCACAACAAGTGCCCTCCTTAATACCCATCACCCATTTATTTAGACCATCTCCCTAGCCACCTTCCCTCCATCGACTCTGTTCTCTATAGAGTCTTTATGGTTTGCCTCCCTCTCTTTTTTTTCCTTTCCCATATGATAATCTGTTTTGTTTCTTAAATCCCACATATGAGTAATATCATATGGTGTTTGTCTTTCTCTGATTGACTTACTTCGCTTAGCCTAATCCACTCTAGCTCCATCCACATCATTGCAAATGGTAAGATTTCATTCTTTTTTAAGGCTGAGTGATATTCCATTGCATATATATACACCACATCTTCTTTATCCATTCATCAGTTGATGGACATTTGGGCTCTTTCCATTCTTTGGCTGTTGTTGATAATGCTGCTATAAATGTCTGGATGCATGTGCCCCTTCGAATCAGTATTTTTGTATCCTTTGAGTAAATACCTGGTAGTGCAATTACTGAGTCATAGGGCTGCTCTATTTTTAACTTTCTGAGAAGCATCCATACTATTTTTCAGAGTGGTTGGACCAGTTTGCATTCCCACCAATAGCGTAAGAGGGTTCCCCATTCTCTTCATCCTTGCCAAAATCTGTTGTTTCCTGTATTGCTAATTTTAGCTGTTCTGACAGGTGTGAGGTGGTATCTCATAGTTTTGACTTGTATTTCACTGATGATGAGTGATACTGAGCATATTTTCATGTGTCTGTTAGCCATCTGTATGTCTTTTTTTGAAAAATATCTATTCATGTCTTCTGCTCAATTCTTAACTGGATTATTTGTTTTTTGGGTGTTGAGTTAGATAAGTTCTTTATGGATTTTGGATACTAACCCTTTATCAGAGATGTCATTTGCAAATATCTTCTCCCATGCAGTAGGTTGCCTTTTAGTTTTGTTGATTGTTTCCTTTGCTGTGCAGAAGTTTTTATCTTGATAAAGTCCTGATAGTTTATTTTTGCTTTTGTTTCCCTTGCCTCCAGAGACATATCTAGTAAGAAGTTGCTATGGCTGATGTCAGAGAGGTTACTGCTTGTGTTCTTCTCTAGGATTTTGACAGATTTCTGTCTCACACTTAGGTCTTCCATCCATTTTGAATTTATTTTTGTGTGTGGTGTGACAAAATGGTCCAGTTGCATTCTTCTGCATGTTGCTATCCAGTTTCCCCAACATCATTTGTTGAAGACTGTCTTTTTTCCATCGGATATTCTTTCCTGCTTTTGAAGATTAGTTGACCATATAGGTATGGGTTCATTTCTGGGTTTTCTCTTCTGTTCCATTGATCTAAGGATCTGTTTTTGTGCCTGTACCATACTGTCTTGATCATTAGAGCTTTGTAGTACAGCTTGAAGTCTGTAATTGTGATGCCTCCAGCTTTGCTTTTTTTTTTTTAAGATTACTTTGTTTATTTGGGGTCTTTTGTGGTTCTGTACAAATTTTAGGATTGTTTGTTGTAGCTCTGTGAAAAAGGATGTTCATATTTTGTTTTTTTTGTTTTTAAGATTATTTATTTATTTGAGACAGAGAGAGAGAAAACAAGCAGAGGGAGTGACAGGCAGAGGGATAGGGAGAAGCAGGAGCCTGATGCAGGGCTCAATCCCAGGACCCTGGGATTCTGACCTGAGCTGAAGGCAGATGCTTAACTGACTGAGCCACCCAGCCACCCAGGCACCCATGCTGTTTGTATTTTGATAGGGATTGCATTAAATGTGTAGATTGCTTTGGGTAGTATAGACATTTTAACAATATTTGTTCTTCTAGTCCATGAGCATCGAATGTTTTTCCATTTCTTTGTGTCTTCTTTAATTTCTTTCATAAGTGTTCTCTAGTTTTCAGAGTACAGATCTTTTACTTCTTTGGTCAGGTTTATTCCTAGGTATCTTATGGTTTTTGTGGTGCAATAGTCAATGGGATCAATTCCTTGATTTCTCTTTCTGCTCTTCATTGTTGGTGTATAGAAATACAACAGATTTCTGTATGTTCATTTTGTATCCTGAGAGTTTACTGAATTCTTGTATCAGTTTTAGCAATTTTTTGGTGGAGTCTTCTGGATTTTCTACACAGAGTATCGTGTCGTCTGTGAATAGTGAAAGTTTGACTTCTTCCTTGCTTATTTGGATGCCTCATTTCTTTTTGTTGTCTGATTGCTGAGGCTAAGACTTACAGTACTATGTTAAATAACAAAGATGAGTTATATAAGACTGATGAATCACAGACCTGTACCCTGGAAACAAATAATACATTATATGTTAATTAATTGAATTTAAATTAAAAAAATAACAATGGTGAGACTGCACAATAAACCTGTCTTGTTCCTGACTGTAGAGGAAAAGCTCTCAATTATTCCCTATTGAGGATATTAGCTGTAGGTCTGTTGTATATAGCCCCAATGATGTTGAGATATGTTCCTTTTATCCCTACTTTGTTGACAGTTTTTATCAAGAATTGATGTACTTTTTTAAATACTTTCTCTGCATCTATGAGAAGATCATATGGTTTTTATCCTTTCTTTTATTAATGTGTATCACACTGATTGATTTACAGACATTGAACCACACTTGCAGCCCTGGAATAAATCCTACTTGATTGTGTTGTATGATTCTTTTAATGTACTGTTGGATTTGTTTTGCTAGTATTTTGTTGAGAATTTCTGCATCCATGTTCATCAGGGATATTGGCCTGTAATTCTCCTTTTTAAGTAGGGTCTTTGGTTTTGGAATCCAGGTAATGATGGCCTCATAGAATGAGTTTGAAGCTTTCCTTCCATTTCTATTTTTTGGAGCAGTTTGAGAAGAGTAGGTATTAACTCTTATTTAAATATTTGGTAGAATTCCTTTGGGAAGCCATCTGGCCCTGGACTTTTGTTTGTTGGGAGTTTTTTTTTTTTTTAATTGATTCAATTTTGTTGCTGGTTATCTGTTCAAATTTTCTATTCTTCCTGTTTCAGTTTTGGTAGTTTATATCTCTCTAGGAATTTATGCATTTCTTCCAGATTGTCCAATTTGCTGGCATATAATTTTTCATAATATTCTCTTACAGTTGTTTGTATTTCTGTGGTGTTGGTTGTGATCTCTCCTCTCTCATTCATGATTTTATTTATATGGGCCCTTTCTGTCTCTTTTTGAAAGTCTGGCTAGGGTTTTATCAATTTTAGTAATTCATTCAAAGAATGAGCTTTTAGTTTCACTTATCTGTTCTACTGTTTTTTATTGTTTCCATTTTGTTTATTTCTGCTCTGATCTTTATTATTTCCCTTCTTTTGCTGCATTTAAGCTTTATTTGCTGTTCCTTTTTTAGCTTCTTTAGGTGTAAGATTAGGTTATATATTTGAGATTTTTCTTGTTTCTTGAGGTAGGCCTGTATTGCTATATTCTTCCCTCTTAGGACTGCTTTTGCTGCATCCCAGAGGTTTTGGTCCATCATATTTTTATTTTCATTTGTTTCCATGTATTTTTTTTAATTTATTCTTTAATTTCCTGGTTAACCCATTCATTGTTTAGTAGGATGTTCTTTAACCTCCATGTATTTGTGGTCTTTTCAAATTTTTTCTTGTGTTTGACTTCCAAGTTTCAAAGCATTGTGGTCAGAAAATGTGCATGGTATGATCTCAATCTTTTTGTATTTGTTAAGGCCTAATTTGTGACCCAGTATGTGATGTATTCTGGAGAATGTCCATGTGTACTCAAAAAGAATGGGTATTCTGCTGTTTTAGGATGAAATGTTCTGAATATTTCTGTTAAGACCATCTGGTACAGTGTGTCATTCCAAGCCCTTGTTTCCTTGTTGATTTTCTGCTTAAATGATCTGTTCATTGCTGTAAGTGTAGTGTTAAAGTCCCCTACTATTATTGTATTATGATAAATGAGTTTTTTTGTGTTTGTTATTAATTGATTTATATATTTGGATGCTCCCAAGTGGGTACATAAATATTTACAATTGTTAGAGCTTCTTGTTGGATAGATTCCTTTATTATGATATATTGCTCTTCTTCATCTCTTGTTACGATCTTTGTTTTAAAATCTAGTTGTCTGATATAAGTATGACTACTCTGGCTTTTTTTAATGTCCATTAGCATGATAAATTGTTCTCCATCCTCTCTCTTTCAATCTGCAGGTGTCTTTAGGTTTAAAATGAGTCTCCTGTAGGCAGCATATAGATGGGTCTTGTTTTTTCCATTCTGATACCCTATGTCTTTTGATTGGAGCATTTAGTCCATTTACATTCAGAGTAATTATTGATAGATACAAATTTAGTGCCCTTGTATTACCTGTTAAGTTGTTGCTTCTGGAGATTTTCTCTGTTCCTTTTTAGTCTTTGTTGATTTTGGCCTTTCTTTCCCACTCAAAGAGTCCCCTTTAATATTTCTTTCAGGGCTAGTTTAGTGGTCATGAACTCTGTTAGTTTTTATTTGTCTGGGAAATTCTTTGTCTTTTCTTCTACTCTGAATGACAGCTTTGCTGGATAAAGTATCCTTGCTTGCATATTTTTCCCATTCAGCACATTGCATATATGATGCCATTCTCTTCTGGCCTGCCAAGTTTCTGTGGAGAGATCTGTTGCTAACTTGCTTTGTCTTCCCTTGTTAAGTGAGGGATTTCTTTTCTTTTCTTTTTTTTTTTTTAAGATTTTATTTATTTATTTGACAGAGAGAGACACAGCGAGAGAGGGAACACAAGCAGGGGAGTGGGAGAGGGAGAATCAGGCCTCCCACCGAGCAGGGAGCCTGATGCGGGGCTCGATCCCAGCACCCTGGGATCATGATCTGAGCCCAAGGCAGACACTTAACGACTGAGCCACCCAGGTGCCCCAAAGTGAGGGATTTCTTTTCCCTTGCTGCTTTTGGAATTTTTTTCCTTATCTCTATTTTGCAAATTTTACTATGATGTGTCTTGATGTTGGCCTGCTTTTTTTGAGTTTGATGGGCATTGTCTGTGCCTCCTGGATTTAGATGTCTGTTTTTTCCCCCAGATTAGGGATATTTTCAGCTATAATTTGCTCAAATAAACCTTCTGCCCTCTTTTCCCTTTCTTCTTCTTCTGGGACTCCTATGATGCAAATGTAATTACACTTTATGGAGTCTCTCAGTTCCCTAAGTCTACCTTTGTGATCCAATATTTTTCTTTCCCTCTTTTTTTCAGCTTCATTATGTTCCATTTTTATCTTCTTATTTTATCACTTATTTGTTCCTCTGCTTCTTCCACCCTTGTGGTCATTACATCCAGTCATTTTTGCATGTCTGTTATAGCATTTTTTATTTAAGCCTGAACTAGTTTTTAGGTCTTTTATTATCTCTGTGGTAAGAGACTCCCTGGTGTCTTCCATGCTTTTCTCAAGTGCAGCTAGGATCCTTCTGATTGTTGTTAAAATTCTGGATGAGGCATATTACTTACATCTCTTTCAATTAGATCTGTGTGACCTTTTTTTGTTCTTTCTTTTGGGATGAATTCCTCCATCTTGGCATTTGTCTAGGTTTCTGTCTTTTGTTGTAAGGAAAGCCTATATTGTTTCCTGTTCCCTCTGGGGAGAGTCTCACTGAACTGGGACCGGTGCTGATATGTCTCAGAAGGGCAGTCAGACAAATGCATAGGAGCTAGTAGTTTAGAGTAAAGAGTAGCAAAAGGCCATAATCAGGTTAGCTGCCCTCAGCAGGTGTCTCTACCCCTAGGCTAGTGAATGGGACAGGGTAATGATGCTTCCTTGTCTCTTTTGTCTCCTGAGAGGCAGTGCCACCTCTCCCAAATGCATTCCAAGAAGGGGAACCGTCTCTCCCAGTCTGATCCAGGTGATCCTCAGACCATGCTTTCTGCTCCCATGTCTTTACCCTCTTTCTCCACCGGGGCTGCACTACACCCACTGGGCTTAACATCACCTACAGCACGGGCTTCTATAACATCTGGTTGTAGAAACTCATGATAATCAGCCCCTTTCATTTTCCTAGTCAATGGTTTTGGGAAAATGTTTTTCTGTGCAATCCCCTGTGTGTTGCTCTCTCTCTCTCCCTCTCTTTACTCTGTCCATGATCAAGGCTCCCTCCCCTCCACAGCAACCCTGATACTTTTCCCCCCAAATCATGTATCTGCACTTCCTTCTTTCCACGATGTGGCCTCTTTTCTCACTCTACTTGTGCAGTGTGTTCTCTCAGTCTTCAGATCAATTTCTTGGGTGTTTAGACTTACTTGATATTTATCTAGCTGTGTTCTAGGGATGAGGCAAGCATAGGGTCCCCCTACTACTCCACCATCAGGACTCCCTCTCTAGAAAGCTCTAGAATGCTGTATCATTTTTCATCCTCTTACTTTAATCTATTTTCGCTTTTATATTTAAAGTGGGTTTCTTTTAGGCGGCATGTAGTTTATCCAATCTTAAACCATGTGTAGGTGATACACATATATTTATTTCTTTGGGTTTAAATCTTACTATTTGTTTACTCTTTTTTCATTTCTTCCTTTTCTGTCTTTTTTAAATTATTTTTTATGATTTCATTTTATTTTCTCTGTTGGCTTATTAGCTACAATTCCTGTTGTGTTATTTTAGTCATTATTTTATAGTTTATTATATTCCTCTTAAACTCTTTATTGTCTACTTTCAGGTAATATTGCATCACACATTTTTTTATATCTTAACCCTAAAACAATATACTTTCATTTTCATCCTGCTGGGCATTAAGCCATTGCTGAATATGTTTTACTGCTTCTTATATTAGAAAATCCACACTATACTGTTACTATTTTTGATATAGTCAGTCATATTTAAATATATTAAAAAGCAATAATCTATCTTACCTTTGTATTTACTCTTTTCAGTATTCATCTTTCCTTTTTTCTTTTTCTAGGTCCAGATTTCTATCTAGTATCATTTTCTGACTGTGTAAGGGACTTAGGCATTTAACACTCTAGAGTAGATCTGCTGGGAATGAAGTATATCAGTCTGTATTCTGAAAACATTTTTATTTTACTTTTAGGAGGTTGAAGAATTCTAAATAGTAGCTTTTTTTCTTTCTTTAGTTTAAAGATGTTTCTCCATTGTCTTTTGGTCTGCAGTGTTCCTAGTGAGAAATCTGCTTTTAATCTTATGGTTTGTATGTGATGGGTCTTTTTCCTCTTTCTGCAATTTAAAATTTTTAACTTTTTCACTAGTTTTGGCCAATTTGATTATGGTTATGTAGGTTTGATTTTCTTCCTGTTTCTTGTGCATGGGTTTTACTGATTTATAAAATTATAGTTTTCAACACATTTGGAAAACATATTTCTCAATTTTTTTCCCCACTCCTTTCTTCTACTTTGGGAATTGCAATTGTACATATATCAGACTGCCTGAAATTGTTCCTTGGCTCACCAATGCTCTGTTTTTTTGTTTTTTATTTAGTCTTTTTTTTTTTTTTCTCTTTGTGTTTCATTTTGGATATTTTCTTTTCCTATATCTTTAAATTCACTAATCTTTTTTCTATAGTGTCCAATTTGATATTAATCCCATCTGGTGTATATTTCATTGCAGACATTATATTTTTTAATCTCTAGAATTTTGATAAGGTTTTTTAGAAAATATCTTCCATGTCTTTACTTAACATGCTCATTTTTTTCTGACTTATTTAATATATGGAATACAGTTATTATAACTCTTCTGTAAATTGTCTACAAATTTGATCATTTGTGTCATTTCTGAATTTCTTTTTTCTTGTTTTATTTTGCTGCTCCTTATGGGTCATATTTTGATTAGATAGCAAACATTCTGAATTTTACCTTTTTGGGTGCTAGGTATTTATCAATTTTAATAAATAAGTTTTAGCTTTATTCTGGGATGGAGTTTTTCTTGGAAAAAAAATTGATCTTTTCAAGGCTTATTTTTGTGTTTTGTTAGGCAGGAACAAAGCAGCATTTAGTCTGGGGCTAATCTTTTCATTGCTGAGGCATTGTTCTGGGTACTGTACTCTATGATGCATGAATTATAAAGTTTTCTACTCTGACTCTTGGGACCATGACATATTCCCAACTCTGTGTGGCTTTTGAGAATTTTTTTCTCTGCTCCTTTCAATTGACTTTTCCCTCCGCCTTGGATAGTTTCTTTACCAGTAAGTAGTATTCACCTGAAGACTCACAGGGACCCTTAGCAAATCTATGTAGCAATCTGGGAAGTCCTCTCTTCTCCAGTATACTGTCCTATAAACTCTAGCCACGTTGGCCTCTACAGATGTCAGTTTCATCTCCTCAACTCCAGAAAATTTCTGTGATACACATGTGTTCACTCTCCTTTTGATACAGCCTCAAAATCACAGTAATCTCTGACATTTAAGTGCTCACCTCATTTTTTTCTCCACTCAGGAACCATTGTCCTACATTGCTTGATATCCAATTTCTGAAAACAAGTGTTTCATTTATTTTATCTGTTTTACTAGTTGTTTTGGCAGGAGAATAAATTTGTTTCCTCCATTTTGGGAGGAAGTAGGGATCCTACATGTAATTTTGAGTCTAAATAGTAAATAGAATAAATATGTTAGCCATAGGTTTGCTCACTAAATGAGTGAACCACATATATAGTTATTATATATATGTGGTTTTATGTTTTTACTTGTAATATGTTTTATTTAGTAGGTTAGATTTAAGCTTCCAAGTAATTTGTGGGTAAATGGTAGTCAGGTTGTAGACATATGTCTATGTATTTTAGATTTCATAAGCACATACTGTTGTGGATTCCAAGCTGCAAGTTATGAGAGAATTTATAGTCCATAGATGAAATTGTTCATAAATATTTACGAACTACACTCTATGGAAGCAGTTATTTTGAAAAGTGACTGAAATAAAAAAGTACAAAAACCTAATTCCTATTGAAAAATATCCATCAAACCAGGAGATACCAAGAAACATCCAAAAATAAATGTCACTGTTTTCTTTTCACAAAATTTTATCCAGGGTATTTCTAACAAGGAAACATGTTGTTTTTAAGATAAATTAACACTTAACTTTTATGATCATTTTTACCTAATTTATTTTAACACTTGTTTCAGTGGAGTTGCTACACCAGGGAGAGGACATTGTGAATGTAGTTGAAAGAAAGTGCTTCAGGTTACATTAGCCTTTCTATTTGTAATTTAATTCTTTGTATTCTTACATGCTATAGTATAAAAGATGTATAAAGAATTTAATATTTAAATATTTGTTGTTTGCATAACAAAATACCTTTTTATCATACCCTTTTGGTAAGCCAAACATTTCACATTGATTTTATGTGAATTAATATCAATAGTATTTTCATAATTTTATGTGGTACTTCATTTTTTTCTATCATGATTCTTTTGAGCAATTTCAGTTGTAATGTTTCTATATATATTTGAATAGATTGAACAGATGAATTTAAAAGGTATTATTTGAATGAGGAGAAGATTTCCCAATATGCAGGAAAGCAGAAAAATACTTCATTTGGCTTGATCCAAATTGGATCTCATCTTGTTATTAATAAGATGAAACTTACTAGCATGATAATAGAGCTTTGTACATTTCTACAAATAGTAAACAAAATAAAAAGACATAGTAATGATTGTTGCTTACTTAGGATCTTCTGTATTTTGTCAAAGACTAATATAAAGTAGTGCTTCTTACAGAAATGGCAGATACTGAACATTTTTATAAAATTTTATCTACACTTTCACGCAGTTATTAAGTTTCAATCATATGCAAGAAATTTTGCTAGCATATAAAATAGAATACAAAGTAGTCTCTACCCTCATGTAGTTCACAAAATATATTAATAAGCATTTTTTTGTTGTAAATAAAGAAATCCAACTTTAAATTAGCTAGGCTTAGAAAATGGGGCATCCAGAGGAAATGCCTCTGGAGACTTCAAGAACCCAATTACACCTTCTCTGACCATCTTGCCTACAGCTGCATCCCTTAACATCCGTTCATGATAAAAACTCTCAACAAAGGTTTAGAAGGAACATACCTCCACATAATAAAGGCCACATATGAAAAACCCACAGCTAACATCATCCTTAATGGAGAAGAACTGAGAGCTTTTCCCCTAAGGTCAGGAACAAGCAAGAATGTCCACTCTTATCACTTTTAATTCAACATAGTACTGGAAGTCCTAGCCACAGCAATTAGACAACAAAAAGAAATAAAAGGCATCCACATTGGCAAAGAAGTAAAACTTTATGTGCAGATGACATGATACTATATAAAATTTCATCCCTTGAGAATCTTTATACTGTGCTATATAAATAATTATTGAATTAACTGAGTTTCAAAATGTATGTTGACTGTATTGTATTCTATTTAAGTTGCATTTATAGCATCCAAATTTAGCAATCCCAGAGAGAAAAAGGAAAGGACTCTTAATGTCTTTATATAGAGTCTCAGGGACATATTTTGGTTTTGTTTAGGTCATAAAATGTTCTCTGAGCCATTTGCTGTCACTGATACGGATGTGAAAGTTATTTGTGACTTGGAAAGTTCTAGATTATATGTCCATCTCTGTGATTGTTACGGAGGTGATATTGAAGCAAAAATGTTCTTAGAATTATAGTAAAGCAAGATTTTGAAGTATAAGTAGGAGTTCAGCGATGGAACATGATACATGAGGGGGAATTCTAGATAAGAAGAATGGATTTTCAAAGTTATGATTAAATAATTTTCATCAGGGAGGAAACTGATTTTTAATAGTCGGAAAATAGGTTGTATGATAGAAAAGCATAGGGTGCGGGATTATACAAGCGTGGCTGAAAATAGAGAGGAAATGTGGCTGGAACAATTTTCTTGGAACAAAATGATGAAGTATTTGTAGACTTAATAATGAAATGTGCATTTTATTTTTTAGAAGATTGATTTATTTATTATAGAGTGAGAAAGAGAAAGTACCCACAAGTGGGGGGGAGGGGCACAGGGAGAGAGACTCTCAAGCAGACTCCATACTAAGCACAGAGCCTGATGCAGGACTTGATGTCACCACCCTGAAATTATAACCTGAGCTGAAACCCTGAAACCAAGAGTCGGATGCTTAACCAACTGAGCCATCCAGGGGTCCCTGAAATGTGCATTTTAGAAAGAAAATTCTGGGGGCGCCTGGGTGGCTCAGTCATTAAGCATCTGCCTTCGGCTCAGGTCACGATCCCAAAGTCCTGGGATCGAGCCCCACATCGGGCTCCCTGCTCAGCGGGAAGCCTGCTTCTCCCTCTCCCACTCCCCCTGCTTCTGTTCCTGCTCTGTCTGTCTGTCAAATAAATAAATAAGATCTAAAAAAAAAAAAAAAGGAAAGAAAATTCTGACAATCATGTGGTTGAAGGGTTGGACTAGAGAGAATTTTTCTGAAAATTAAATCTAAGTTGTGTGTGTGTTTTTTTTAATATGACATTTAAAAAAGGAATTTTGTATATTCTGAATTGACAGCCAAAATAATAAGACTATCTCAAGACCAATATTGACATATCCCAAAGGAGGATGTTCCTACTTAAGAAATTTCCTGTTATTTTGCACACAATTTGATAGATCTGTCAAAATAATCAGAAGCATTTCAAAATGTCCAAGCAAAGAGAGGAAATTTTTTTCTAGGAGTATTTCTGAGTTAAAATGTCTGTTTTTCAAAAGAGAATAAAACCAAGAAACAGACTCTTAACTATAGAGAACAAACTGATGTTTATCAGAGGGGAGGTGGGTGGGTGTGGGTGAAATAGGTGATGGGGATTAAGGAGGGCACTTTTTGTGATGAGCACCAGGTGTTGTACAGAAGTGTTGAATCAATAAATTCTACACCTAAAACTAATATTAACACTGTATGTTAACTAACTGGAATCTAAATAAAATTTAAAGTTTAAAAAATAATCAAATGTCTCTTTTTCTTTCCTTTATTCAAGTCAATAAATGATAATTGTATGCTTAGTATGGTGAGGCACTATACTACATATTAGGAGGAAATATATAATTGCTCTCCACACTGTCAATTTGTAATTTATA